>NC_090937.1:797379975-797684737 GCF_040938575.1 Ambystoma mexicanum | reverse complement strand
CTGTCTGCCAATGCCCAGTTCTGTGGTGAACCTTTCATTGCCATGCAGTGCCTCCCTACTATTGCCCAGAAGGTGGGTGTTTCACGGTATCCATGCTACATGGTGCATGCCATTTGCACATGATGGCTGCAAATGCCCTTACACTGCCATCACATTTGGAGATTGACATCAATACATACGTGTTGATGTTGGAAGTTGAGGGGGTACACATGCACTGCACCGCACACACCCACTCCTGTGCCAAGTTCAGCCCTTCAACATGCCAACACAATGCTGCTGTGTTATAGTGACCTGCCATGTATGTACCCATGTCCCTCCTTTCACTGTATCGAAACGCAGTAGAGTGGGTGCCTCCTGTGACACATACTCTGCATAGTCAATGGTTGTTGAGTGCTGCACATGAACATGCATGTTACACGTGTCATGGTGTGTTTGGTGTGATTGCCAGCTGTGGCTATTTGTTTGTTCCCACATGCTTATGCTACGTGCCATCTCTTTGTTGCCATCTCTCATTTCTGCCTTGGATATGTGCCTGCTAGAGGTTGTGTGTGATGCAGGTGATGGGCAACATGCAAAATATGTATTGGTTTCACATTTTGCACACATCCTTTTCTGCTTTCGGGATACCCTTGCATTGCAATGCCACTGGTTGCATGTTGGGCTTTGAGTTGTGTGTGACATGTCTGCTTCATGTGTTGGCTGTCAATGTTGTGATCTGTATGTGTGTGGTATGTGCTACTAACATGTGTGTTCTTGTTTCTTTTGTTTATGTTGCAGGTGATGAAGCACTGGAGGCAGAGGATGAAGATGTCATCCCAGACACGGTGGTCAGTTCACATGACCATCCAGGCACCAGTGGTGGTCGTGGGGTGGCAGCCCACGAGAACCCACTGGTGCTCCAGGCCATCGTGTCCAGAGCGGACTCTGAGTCAGGCTCTGATGTATCCTCTGACCACTATGTTGAGGCGGATCTGCATCATGATGTGTCTTCGCCGGTAAGTGATCCTGTGTTGGATGATCTTCTGTCGTGACACCTGCAGAAGGGGGCCAGGCGGGGTTGGAATTTCCACCTGTGGTGGTTACGGGTGCACGGTCACACTCAACACCAGTTGGCCATGTTCCTGGGGCATCAGGTCGACAGAGGGATGCAGTACTGCATTCGCGGGTGGCACCAACCCAGTAAGGACCACGGCTCCTTGGGCCCGGCAGGTGTCATGTCCGGCAACTCGGTGGCCGTGCTCTGCTGGGGTCAACTGAGTGGGAGCATGCTGTTATTGCCATAGCACAGCAACAGGGGGGAGCGGTTGAGATGATGGCTCAAGGTATGGAAAGTGTGGCCCGTTCAATCTTCCCCCCTGAAAGGCAAGTGCAGATCCAGCAGCAGGCTATGCGGTCCACGTGCCACTCACTCAGGCAGGGCATGGCGGCCTCTGACAGGGCACGCCGGGCTGAAATGGTGGCTCTGCGTCAAGCTATTTCAGCTCAGGGCAAACCGTGAGGCCCTGAGGGTCGAACACCAAACCCTCCAAACTACTCTGGGTGCTCTCATGATGGACGACAGTAGGCAGACAGAAGACAGGATGGAGCGGCTTGAAAGAACCATCTCAGCTGAACTCCATGCAAGCCAGCAGGTACTCCGTATGTCATGTGAGGCCATGCAGGCTGAACTCCATCTTACATGTGAGTCCTTGCAGGAGGAAGCACGTGTGACATGTGAGGTAATGCATGCAGAACTATGTGTCATTGCCATGCAGAACCTGGCTTACCAGACCTGCATGCTTGCTGCCACTGAGGGGCAAGGTGTGGATAGGCGTGGTGAGGCAACTGTGCCACGTCCACCTTCTGATTTTCATCCAGAGGGTGACGGCAACAACCTATCTCCCACATAGGTCAGGCCGTGCAGGCGCTGAGCTCAGTGATTTTTTTTTATCTCAATATCTACACATGTGGTTGTTGAGGTGCACCCTGTACACCCCACCTCCTGGGAGCCTCCCTACCCCCAGGTCATATGTGGCCATTTTTTAAATGTTTTTTTTTGTTTCCGGCAAGTTTTTTTTTTTTTTTTGTCTATATTGCATTCATGTGACAGTGTGATGCTTTGTGGCATTTGAAGGCATCCACTGTGTGTTCTAGCAGGGTCCATTTAGGCTTGTCTCGTGTATGTGTTTTGCTTGGGGTCCTGACTCATATGCTACTCCTGCTTCCCCTTTCCATGGGCTTGCAAGGATGGCTCGGTGTGACAGCGTCTCACACAGGGGCTTTGGGCTTCCATCAAATGTGTGGCCAGCCTGCAGTCCTACTTGTGTGTACACCCCTAGTGGGTATTCCGGATGGCTTCTCCAATGCATGTCTGCACTTCATTTTGGTGAGTATTCTGTTGACTGTGCATTTCATCATGTTGCTTATGATTTTTTTATGAATTGACTGTCTATGTTCATGCACTTCCTGCTGTAGACGGTACCATGCCCCCTTTGGCTGTCTAACACACACTGATGGTGGTAGGGGTCCGTGTGCTGACAATGTTGCATTGGGACACTTGGCCTACAGTGATTTTGATATGCCACATGAACGCTGCAGGCTGAGTTATCCTTGTCACCACGCATTTCAACTACCCCCACTTCCTTGCTTCCCCTGCTTTGGCCATCTTGCAGCACTGCCTGGTGTTTTGTTGTGCCATTGGAAATATGGCTGCATTGCTTTTGACTTGACTGTCATGTTTGTGGCCTGGACCTGCTCCCCCTCCCATTGGTTGCACTTTACCCTTGTGACAATCCAGCCAACCAGGAGGCTGGAGTCTGCCACCACTACCAAAGGCCCACAATGGAGGCCCTGTCTACCCCTGTCCAGCCCTGTCCACCACCCTTCTGGGTCCCTTGATTGTCCCCCTGTCTCCCCTGCCCCCTGCCTGTCTCCACCTGCCCCCTGCCAGTCTCCCCTGTCTCCCCTGCCCCCACCTGTCTCCACCTGGCCCCTGCCAGTCTCCCCCTGCCTCCCTTGCCCCCCACCAGTCTCCACCTGCCCCCTGCCAGTCTCCCTCTGTCTCCCCCCTTCACCGTTACACCCCCTCCCCTTCTGCACCGTCTTCTTTCCCTCTGCCCCCTGTGTATACCTTCTTTCCCCCTCTCTCCCTTCCTGCCTTTACACCTTGGCTCCCTCCTCCCTTCTCTCCACCCTCTCCCTCCCCACCACCCTTTCCCCTCCTTGTCCTCCGTCTGTCTTTTTCGGGCACTACCCCAATTGCCGTCAGGCATGGTGATACGTAGCCGCTTGTTCTTTGCAGACACTTCCCCCTCTGCCTTCGTACATCCACCCCCCACCTTCACCTTTTTGAGTTTTATTTTGGGACTTACTTTTATCATCAGTCCCTCCACCACTGATTACAGGTTGTCTGTTCCCCCTTTCCCTTCTGTGTTTTTTCTCCCCCTCCCTATCACTATCTTGATTCTTCATCGACCTTCCATAGTTTGTCACTTGTTTTGTTACTCTCCTCACCTCTTCCCTCCTCTTCCCTCACCCCCCTCCTTATGTGACTCCTGCACTGCAACTATTTCCGTCAGGCATAGCAATGATGATGCTAGTTTTGTTTTCCCACATTCCCTCCCTAGACTCTCCCTTATTGTTACAAGCACTTGTACTATGTACTTTGATTTTATAGTTCATTTTCACATTCTGGACTGTTTGAAGGACTTTTAAGAATGTACTGTTATTCTCCCTTGTTCCCTCCCTCCTTGAGGCACTTTGATGCACTCTGTGTGTAGGCCCTATAATGATTTTCAATGAATCAGTGATTGCTCACTGTCTACCATTGTCGATGTGGAGTACTATGTACATGATATGTTCTGCTGGTCAGTGGCTGATCCTATGTTGGGTTTGATTTTGAGGTGTCAGGATATTGGTGTGGTTTAACACACAGGAGGGTCCTTGAGTGCAATGTTCACATGTGCTGTGTACAGGACACTGGGGCTCACAAATACCTAGGCAACGCCCCCCCCACACCAACTACGGCGACACCATGCACACACATGCACCCAGATAGCCTTCTCAGGCATGCTGTCTCCTGACAATCCATGTTCACTTCCGATTTATTGATCGTGTACTTGCATGACAGGGTACTATTTGGTTGATTGTACTTATTTTTCATGATGCTCAAGGGGTTTCCCCAATGCAATGCACACTCACTGTGCTGTCCGGTGAGCAGTGTGTTGTAGGGGACACACACGCAGCACACAGTGTTTGTAATGCCAATTTGCTATTGTCCGATGTGCATGGCAACAGGTATTCTGACTTTTGTTGCTTGCACCACTGGTGGCATGCATTTGTGCCACTGTTTACAGGGTGTGAGGTTTTAGTCAGTCATTTCTTCAGATTCCATGTCAGGTGTAATTGCCTGGTGCCTATTTACATTTCTCACGTGGCACTTCATGACTATTGTGTCATGTGTTGTGCATATGGTTTGATGTTTTGCCATTGCATACCATGGTATGGTGTGGCAGACGGGGGTCATGGGGGCAGGAGGGTTTGGGTGGCATGAAAGTACTGGTATGCCACCCAAACCCATGGCCTGTTTTACAGGGGGGGGGTATGCACCTTGCATGTGTTCCTTTTGGTCACATGGGATTGGTTGTGTTTAAGTAGCTAGGGATGCACACAATGTGGCACATCCGTGGACACTTTTGTTAAGGTTGTGACAGTTAACTGTTCCTTTCTCATCATCGATTGTCACCTGGTATGTGCCAGGCCTGTGTGCACTCCGCAGAGGTTGGAGTTCAGGTTAAAAATGTGGCCACAAGCTAGGTCACCACATGCCCTTTACCCTCCCATGCGCAGCAGCCGTGTGTGTGGTTGGGGATGTGGGGGCACCACCATGTCCACCGGTACGCCCCACCGTGTTGCAACCTTGTGCAGGCCACATGCTGCCACAATAATCCTGCACACTACTGGGGGTGCATATAGTAGCTGTCCATCAGAGCGGTCAAGGGAGTGGAAGCGTGACTTGAGCACTCCGAATGTGCACTCCACTATGGCCCTGGGTGCAATATGGGCTGCGTTGTATCTTACCTGGGGTGGTGTGGTGGGGTTCTGTATTGGCGTCATCATGTAGGTGCTCGAGGGTAGGCCCTGTCCTCTGGTAAGGTGATAATGGTTGTCATTAGTTGGGCTTGTGTATTTGTATGTGTGTGACATGCATGCATGTGCACAGGCATTTGTATTCACCTATGAGCCATGGGTCGCCATGCTTCCCAGCTTCCAGGGCGAGGCTCAAGGCAGACATTCTGTATATGAAACGGTCATGGGTGGACCCTGGATAGTTTGCATAGACAGAGGTGATGATTCCCTTGGCTTGGATACAAACTGCACGTTGATGGAACGCCAGTGCTTGCGGTTGCGGTAGATGTTTTCAGTGGCCCTAGGTGGACGTAGGGTCACATGGGTGCAATCTATGGTACTGAGCACTTTGGGGAAGTGTGCCAACCTGTAGAAGTCCTGGACCACGGCCTGCCTTTCTGCGGGTGTTCTGGGCATGTATATGTGCCTGCGGACTGAGGGGTGCACAGTGATGATTGTCAACAGCTGGTGTGGGCAACGTGACTGTGTGGGCTGTGAGACGCCCCCTACTATGGCAGTTGTCCACTGAAATGACCCAGTGGCCAAAAAATGCAGTACATTGAGCACCTTCTCCAAGGGGCTCAATGTTTGGGAGCACAGGGACGGTTATGTGAGTTCATCCTCCCACTCATTGACCAGCTCTAGGATGATATGAGGTGGAAACCTTTACCTGCTATTGACCTCGTCATCAGGCATCCCAAAAAGGCTGGTCCTGGGCAAAACAATTTGGGGCTTTCGTGTGGCAGACTTATTTGTGCGTGTGCGTGTGTTTTGACATGAGCAGGTTTTCCCTATTCAATTCCATGAATACATGTTGTTCACTAGCTTGTGGGCATTGCGTGTGTTTCCCTGCGGTACTTCCCACGGTACGCCTACATTTTCACACGCTGTTCCCCATTCCCCGTGTTTCGCCCCATTTTTTGGTGTGTGCGCGAGAATTTGTGTGCTTTCCCCGTTCCTGTCGCACACGCGTTTGGAAAGTCGCAGTGACGTGTAAGGTAAGCTTGGATTTGGTGCACATCCTGGTTAAAACACGCCCAGGGTCTTCAATGAATCGCACGTGTGTAAATCGCAAGCATGTGCTAGCTTTTTCACGCTTGCACCACAAATTTCGGTGCACATTTTGATTCCATGAATTACCCCCATTATCTTCCAGGCCTCTCGGCTTGAACTTAAACATAAGTTACAAGCTTATGCTTGTTCTTATTCACCAATGGTGAAGTCACATTTTGAGCTTTTTCCAGTGCCTGGGTAACTGCTAATTCCGTAATATGCAATGAGCCCAAGAATTTGTCTGAATTCCCGCTGTTTGATTTGGTTTTCGCCTTCATCTCCCCTGTTTCTTATTACTAGGAAGAGCGCTGTTTGCTCAGAAACAGCTAAAGGAGATTGCGTATTAGCAACCAATTCTTGTGGATCCAAGCAAGCTGAGTTATGTTCTTGGATTCCTACTTCTCTCCCCTTTCCTATAGCAGATGAATTGCCCACTCCAGATGGAATTAAGCATGGAAATGGATTGGCTTGAGATGCCACCCTAGAAGAGGGGCACATACTAGGGGTCACAATTGGGCGATAGGATGCATGATATGATATGATGATTTATTTTGCATAGCGCCTATACAAAATGTGTTTCAAAGCGCTTCAAGGCAAGGGAGGGAACAAGGGAAAATACAATCACATTCTTACAGGCCATGAACAGTAAGGATGTGAAATTAACTATCATACTCGGCCTGACGGCATTTCAGATAGTACAAGATCTAAGACATAGATAAGGAAAGGAGGGGGAGAGTGGGAAGGAAAGGAAACAGACAGACGACCACCGTACTAGGTCTGATGACATTTCTGGTAGAGCCAGAGAAAACAAAAAGGTGAGGGAGAGAAACAAAACAAGCAATTATCGCACTAGGCCTGACAACATTTCATACAGTGCTGGAGAAAGGAGGAAAAACGTAATGGGGAGGGAGACAAACAAGGATGCTATCATACTAGGTCAAGGACAATTCTGATAGATTAAGTGCAAAGAAGAAAGTAAGGGAGGAGAGAAAGCAGGGCCGGACTGCCCCACCGGGACATCCCCCGGTAGGCCTCTGGGCATAGGGCCTTTTGCTGTGGAAGGATACACAACAGAGGACCAATTAGAATGATCGTGTGTCGATTCCGCCTGGGTGGTTTTCATTGAATTGGCTGCACCACCAACCTAGATATGCAGGCTTATGAATTTCTTTTCTTGGGGGGGGGGGTCTACGGTCATGAAAGTTGTAATTTTTATTTTCACAACACTTTCAGAATGTTGAGGTTGGAGGATTGACTCGAACCCCCAACCTATCAGGTACAAGTCCCAACACTTACTGACTGTGCCACAGAGATTGGCTTGGAAATGAGTGTACAGCAAGCCATGTTATATCAATTAGAGCAAACACCTGTTTTGAATTAACATGCCAAGATGCACAGACAAAACTGCACAAATGAGATCATATACAGTTTATAGAAAGGTAAAGTGCTGGAAATATGATTGGGTGGTGGTTGTGGGAACGTGTTGGGAGAGGGGCGGTAATTGGTGGTCTGCAATAGGGTCGTCCTTCTTTTATGTTGTTGGTCGTCCCGGTTTTTCGTTTTGGAAATCTGGTCATCCGACTGATCAGATGATGCTGGCTCGCCCCTGCGCATGAGGGCCTGAGCACCGGGGACGCACGCACTGGGGAACCGCACGTGCCCTGCCTGCTACACACACATAATTGCGCAGGTCAGATTCAGGGCAGTTGGGCAGCTAAGGCGGCAATGGGCAGGCAGCAACAGCAGCCAGCCAGCCAGCCAGGCCTGCTTCTTTCCAATTCCAACGATGACGAGCAACACCAAACCACTAAGGTGAGAAGGAAATTGATAAGAGAACGCAGAGCAGCTGACTGTTGGTGGGGAAGTCAGACGGCTCCGGAATGGGGGTGAAAAAATGCATTTATTTATTTTATACTTTGATTTTCAACGTACAATAAATGCATTTTTTCACACCTTCACAAACGTTGAAGATTTAAGAAAAATAAAGATTGTTTGGTTGGTGTGCTGCGGCCAGTGGCACTGGTCCGGTGGGATTGGAGGTTTGGGGGTGGGTCGGTGATGCGTAGTAGTGTATCCTGTGGCTGCTGCAGTGCTGTCCTGGAACAGGGCCATGGCCCATTCCTCCTTCCCTTCAAACATGGACTGCTAGTCGGACCTACGGTCCTCAGAGTCTCGGACAGTTCTATCTGGAAGGAAGCAATTAAAGTAAATATATTCCCTGCCTTGTGAATGCCATCGACAAGGCGCATAAATAATCCTGCATTGGAGAGGGCAGTGAGATCAGCATGAGCATTCGCGTGCAAACCACGCTCGTCGCCGCCGCCCCCATGCATTAGAATAGTCACTGTCATTTTGGAGTGCTGGGGGCCTTGCTTTGCAGCATGGGGGAAGCTAATTCTCACCCCTCCTGGTGCGCTAGTGCATGTTTGTTTGGCGTTGGCACGCCCTGTTCTGCATGTGGGGAGGAGTCAGGGTCTGGGGTCTCTGGTGCCAGGCCATCCAACACTTGTGTTTCCGGGGATTGAATGAGCCACGATAGAACGTTTTAAACATGTAATTATGACAAATTAAACTTCCCTCAGGCGCTGACCCGTTTAACTCTTGTGTAGGATGATCAGACCTAGCGAGAGTCACTTGGCATAAGCCGCCAGCGTGATTCCTTCTAAGATGGGCTTCCAGGTTTGATATGTGTGCACAGTGGAGCGAGTGTGAGAAACCAGAGTCCCTTCGCATTTCACCTACATTTTGAATGCTGCAAGGACACTTTCAATGTCATTTTATTAGAACTGTTAAATGCATGAAGAAGGGCACTGCACATTTTAGTACTTAAATGCTGTTGGGTGCCGTGCATATACAAGTTTTCGGAACGGAGGTAAAAAGTAAATCCTGTCACATATACGGGTTTACGCTCCGTTTTGTAATAAACGGAAACACTACCTGCAAATTATTCTTTGCAAAAACCACTTACATTGTGTTGCTACGACGCCCCCCCCCACAGCTTTTATTATTTGCTAAATTAAGGCCGACAACATAGGAATCCATTAGTTTTCAATCTGCATGAACATCTCATGCAGGCTTAAAACACTGCCCTTTGAAGAGAGTTAAGCACAGCAAAAATGTTATTTCCGTTTTGTGCCCCTTGTCCACCTTCAAGGGAATTGAAATACCACAGGGCAGTAAAGCAAGGTATACACACATTACATCTTGCTTTACCGTTTCGCCCCTTAGAACATGTACTTGAGTTTGTTTTATTTTTCTTGAAGTAACATCACAGTTACTTTTGTGATGTGTGCTGAGCAGGTTGGTGGCTGTGAAACCGTTTTATCTTTTTTCCTTTTTTACCTTCCACTTTGTTTTTGACTGCAATAATGCTTTTTACAAGTATCTACCCAAAATGGCCCTGCTCATAGTAAAAGGCAAGTTTTTTGTTCGCTGCCTGCTTTCCTTTCCACATTGCAAATAAGGGAATGCACTTTTGCTGAAGTTCAGCTCTGGACTCGTGAACAGTGCTTTGTGTGTGAACTACCTGGAACTGATATTTTGGGTTGTCTGGTGTCGATCCATAATTCAGCCAGAGGATGTTCTGTTGCTGGGCATAAGGGGAGTTGGCAGGCTGTCCCTGACTGGACAGACTCCACTTATCAGAATGTTGCAGGTCACTTACATAAGTGGGCTAAATCAAACCACAGCATGAAATTTCAATAACAGGAGAGCTCCTGGAGCCATTTGGAAAGGCCGACCACAAGATCCAAGTATCTGACGCCAAAGGACCACCAGAGAGCCGCAGGTGGAGTGCTGTTGCAACCAGCACTGGCCAAGCCAAACGCTGTGTTTCAGCTCTCAAGTCTTCAAATCAACTGGGAAGACCTGAACCTGGGAACTTCCTCCTTTGAACTGGTGCGACTAACCAGTCTGAAGCCCTTCTCTGCATCCATTGCCATTTGAAGGTTGTAGTCCTCAAACGGTCTGCATTTGTCCTGCTCCTGACTGGAAATGGAAATCATGCAGATTTCCACAGGCTCTTTGCGGCCTCAAAGCTGAAAATCTCACTTGCCTACTCAGTGCTCTGCTGGTACCTTACCAAACCTGCTGCTGCTGTCTCCCTCAACAAGGAAGGGCTTGCTGGATCCCAAAGTCTGATCATGCTTCTTCCATGGGCATGCCGGCCCTGTTCTGGTCACACCAACAGCCACTCCTGTCTGCTGCTCCTTCGGGGTCCTCCTGCGCTGTTGGAACCAAATTTGAGCCTCTTTTTCCTTGTCCTGGGATCTCTGGCTGAGCCTGACCTAACAGTCACTGGAAGCCTTGAACCCGCAGCCTGTGAACCGCCTGCAACTAACACTACAGTGAGCCTCTTTGACCTAACACATTTCATGTCCGGTGACGTTGCAAGTCAAGTCCCGCGGTTCACATACCTCGCATTACTTTACGTACCCTTGTGCATTTTCACTTGTACTGGTGCAAGGCCCTTGAGGTAAAAGTAGCCAGGTGTGGAGTGTCCTATAAGGAAGTCTGGAGATCCCCGGGTAGGCCCCTGCACCCTGGGCCTCTTTTGTGTAGTAACTTATTTTATTTCCAAATGTTCTCATACGAAAAAGGGTTGGGCATGCTGAACATTTTTAATATGGGGCCACTTTGAAAATTATTTCCAGGGCCTCTTTTTGTTCCCAGTCCACCCCTGGGAGAAAGGGAGAAAGGGGAAAGGGGAGGAGGCGAGAACAAAGAGTAAGCAGTGAAGGGAGTGGAGAAGCAACAGGGGGGAGCATATACAAATGCAGAGGTCAGTGGTAATACGAAATGTTGTGAGAGAACAGCAGTGCAAGCCAGGATTCTAGATGGGAGCAACATGATACAGGGCAACCATGAGTACAGAAGCAGCATGAGTGGAGAAAGGGTGATGCACCGTGAGCCAAAAATCAAATCCAGGCATAGGGCACAGAAGGTGGTGTATCATAATGTATCAGGACAGATTCCTGAAGCGGTAAGAGGTAAGGGGCAGTGGGCTAGAGGGACCGTGGGCAGTGGTCTCACACAGGACATCGAGGGCGGAACCACTGAGTGGCACACGGGCAACACGATGGGGTTTGGGGGGTCACAAGGAGCACAACGAGCATCACAAGGGGGTTGGGGGTAACAAAGAGCACAATAGGCATCACAAGGTGGGTGGGGGTGACAAGGAGCACAACAGGCATCACGAGAGGGGTGGGGGGTGACATGAAGCACAACAGGCATCACAAGGGGGGTGGGTGGTTTCAAGGAGCACAACGGACATCACAAGGTTGGTGGGGGGTGACGAGGAGCACAACAGGCATCAGGAGGGGGTGATAAGGAGCACAACAAGCATCACAAGGGGGGTGGGATTGACAAGGAGCACAATGGACATCATGAGGGGGTGGGGGTTGACAAGGAGCACAATGGGCATCACACGGAGTGTGGGGGTGACAAGGAGCACATCAAGCATTATGAGGGGGTTGAGGTGACAAGGAGAACAATGGGCATCATGAGGGGGTTAGAGGTGACAAGGAGCACAACTGGCATCACGTGGGGGGCTGGGGTGTGACAAAGAGCACAACGGGCATCACAAGGGGGTTGGGGAGTGACAAGGAGCACAACGGGCATCACAAGGGAGGTTGGGGCGACAAGGAGCACAACAGGCAGCGTGAGGCCATCTAGAGGGGGGGCGGGTGTTCCGGTGGCAGAAAAGGGGCAGACAGGGGCCCCGTTGTGGGCCCTAGATGGTGTGGCCAGCTACCGCCTCCCGGTTGCAGCCATTGTCTTAAGGGGCCAAGGTAATCAATGGGAGATGGGGGCAGGAGCTGGCCCAGAGAAGGAAACATTTTTTCAGAAACAACGAGGAATGGCCATCTTGGAAGGCCTGCAGGCAGGGAGGCAGCTGGCAAAAACAAAGCATTTGATGTAAAAACCCAAGTGGGTAGTTCGCGCAGCGCAACATGCTGGCCACACCATGCCAAAGAACGCACAGACAAAAAGGTTGCTCGCCACAGCAGAAACAATGTCACACAATGTCTGATTCCTTACCCCCAGCAATGTGCAGCAAAGGTGGAAGTCCGGCACGATGAAGGGTTCTGGGGAGCAGAGGGAAGGGGCTCCGTCTGGATATGAAGAAAGGATAGAATAACAATCCTTCCCTAAATATTATAATATACACTTCCAGAGTTGTTGTTCATTTCACATAACTTCAACCTCAAATGGGAAGCACTTACAAAATGTATAAAACACAGGTGCCAACATTGAAGCTGTATTTCTGTGAAGTTCTGAAATCTGAAATTCAAAACTGCAATGTTCACCCATTTGTTCTGCATCACTGTTCTCATCTGAGGCTTTTCTTGGTATTACACAAAAGCTCTAGTTTTACATTTATGTCACTCAGTATCAGAGAATGTGCTTGTATTTCATCGCAGATATTGTCATAAAGTTTGAAAATTGCACTCAAAACCGAGTGAAGTGCTGAAATGGTAGTGGTAGTTAATTTTATCCTCTCCCCGATATCACGCAAGTATGATGTAAAGACACTTTGTCCATTTGACTGTTGCCTGATTGAGAAGTAACCCTACTGTTTGATGGAATAAGATCTGTTAACATAGAAGGAGAGCCGATAAAAGACCCTCCACGTATTGGTGGAACAGGTGCTGCCATAAACATTTTGCTTGCTTCTCGTGGTGCAAGATCTAAAGGTGCAAGTTCTGACCGGGCAATCTCTTCCACTGCCTGGATCATGCTTTGATTATTAATGCTGGAACATTCCACCAGGGTTAAAATGACACAGTGCTGAAAATGTAACTTCCGTACTGGTCCCGAATGCCGGACGAAATCTGTAATTTTTTGCCCAGCAATGGGAGACATTTTCAACAATTCTAGTTGTTTCCACTTTTCCTTGCATTTGTTTTGTCTGTCCATCGAGGACAACGTTATTTGTCAACATCAGCCCACCTAGATTAGCACGAATTTGAGACACCAGGGCGTCTACTTTACAGCCCAAAGGCCCTCTTCACAAGTATTAGCAGGTATTTCAGCTATCAAGACCTTCAACCCACAGCCTGAGCCCTGCTCACGTAAGTTAATAGGGTATCGAAAGACCAGACCTCTTCCCTGCAGTCCATACCCTTCCCGCTAATAGGAGGATAACACTACACTCCAATCTATGCAGGATTAGCTACAGGATCAGATGCGGGGCTGGAAACCATGGCGCCCACCAGAGGTACGGAGTGATCAGGAAGCAAATGTACATTGTTGTCCATCATTCTCTGTTTTTTCAGGCTGTCCTCAAACAGCGTCAGCAGCCCGGGCAGATTACTCACAGTTAAGTACAGGAAAATACATTGATTCTTCTCATACCACAGCCATCACGCTGCTAAACTGCAAAACTGCTTTTTCACTTTACCAGTACTTGACAGAAGCGCGTCACCATTACTCTAAAATGTGTCCCAGGTTGTTGGTGAGGCCGGCATCTCAGCACTAATAAAAAATCCACAAATTCACGGGTAAGAGCCCAACTGCAAAACTGTTTCTGCACTTTACCAGCACTTGACAGAAGCATGGGCACAGAAGCATGTCACTGATATAGTGTGTCCCAGGTGGTAGGTGGGCCAGCGTCTCAAAACTAATAACAAATCCACAAATTCATGGGTAAGAGCCCACTGCAAAACAGCTTCTTCACTTTTACCAGCAGATGACCGAAGCGCTGTTTTTTTAATCTTGTAATTACATGGATTTAATGTGTTTGTGTGTGATGGAAACAGTACATGCGTTAGGTCATATTTTTGGGAGAAATACTTTCAAACCTCTAATTGTCATTCAAGAAGTCTCTCGCCTTGCTGCATATGGGTAGCCAGCTAGATGATGGATTTCTAATGTAAACTGTAAAATTTGTAATGCAGGTTCTAGTGGCCACTTATTCAAATGATGCACTTACTTTATGTGAAAAACAGTGATAGTAGTTTTTGTAGATTCAGATTTCTGTGAAATCTAGTAAACGGTAATAGTGTGTAGTATGACCAGGCATAATGGGGTTGTGGCTAGTAACACAGATAAAGTATTGTATGCGTTGTCAGCTGCAGATTGTGGAACCCTAGGCTACCCCTGTCTAGTGTAACAATACGAGAAATTCAAATTGGTTCCATATGCATGTGCTGGCATTGACAGAATAACTGTAACAGCATGATAAGAATGAGCAATTTATAGTGACTGGAATGACAAAAAATGTTGTATTCCATAGTCAAAGCTGGTTGTGTCGACACGTGTTTTGACCTCATCGGTCTCTTTCAAGGCACAAAATGTCCGTGGCTTGCATGTAGCCTGGCTGGTTATTCCAGTAAGGTATCCGTTTGGGTTGATTACAGGTATGCTGAAGCGTAATGCGTTAGTTGAATATCTGTGGGGTGTGGTTTCCTTCATGGAAGTTGTATAATGCTGATTGCTATTGTCATTGCGGGTCCACCTATGTCGAGCGACTTTTCACACCTCTTCGTATACGCCAGACAAAGGCTGGGTGGCTCGACTTAGGCGAAACACATGAAAAAGACTGATGAGGTTGAAACATGTGTCGGCACAACCAACTTTGACCATGGAATAAAAAACTTTTTCTCATTCCAGTCACTATATGTTGCTCATTCATGTCATGCTGTTACAGTTATTCTGTTAATGCCAGTACATGCACATGGAACCAATTAGAATTTCCGTGAAATCTAGGCAGAAGCTATAATATTGTTTTTTTTTACATTTAAACAAATGTATGATAGATACACATATTTGTATGCTCTTTTAAACTCCCTCCCCTTTGTATATGTGTGACTTCATGTGGGTGTTTCTGCACATTGGAATGTTCGCATAACATTTATAAGCATATTGCACTTTGAAATGTGCACACATGACTCACATATCCTGCTCTGGTTGGGAATAGGCATATGAAGAACTCCAAGAAATGACACCCTCATTACGAGTATGGCAGTAATTGGTAAAATTGGTGGTAAATCTGTTACTGGCAATGTTACCACTATGCCAAATTATGAGATTGGGTTTGGAGTGGAGGATTTACCTCCAGGGTCATTCTGGAGGTAAATCTTCCCACAACGCCGAAAGATCATCAAAATCGGAGGTATTACTGCAGCGGAAATTCTGCCAAAAGAGTCCCATTGAGTCCAATGGACTTCAAATAAATGGGGAATTACACCACCACCACCACCACTTGCAATCTGGTGGAAATGTCGCTGGACCAAATGGTGGTAACAGTAATTCAGTTGGGTGGTATTCCCGCACATTTACAGCCGGAATACCGACCAACTCGTAATGAGGCCCACGTGTGTGCCATGTATTCTTTTAAGTGCATGAGTAATGAGGTACTGGGAGGCGGAAGGGAGTTGCATAGGTTATAAAGGCACAAGAAAGAAGAGGGTTGTAGTGTCACAGATGTCCTCAAGAAGACAACAACATCCAGATGAGGTTCAAGGTTTTTTTTTCTGGTTTTCAATGGGCGTATTGGCCATCTTCTCTCCAACCTAGGGATGGGCAATCCCACCCTAAGCCAGACTTCCCTCAACCCCCACATTGGTTCTAGTGATCATTACCCCCTACTATATAAAATCAATCGAGTTTAAGATTATGGCCCAAAGGCACACACCTTATCTACCCAGCCCCCCTTAGGGAACAATCAAGGGTTTCTATCCATCAATTTACCCAAGATGTGATTTAAGGATGTTTCCTTCCAGACACCATGGTTTTCACCCCCTTTGGTCTGTTTACACTTTGATATTCCGCTCCTTTACTCTCTATGACACGCTCCCTTTCTCTGCCTATTCTCCACTCTTCTACTCCTCCCACCATTTCTCCCATCCCTCCCTGGTTCTTTTTCCTCTGTCCCACTAATGCATACCTCTCCTTTGTAGATTTGTGCATTTTAATGCTTGTTTCTGTGCATTGAAATGCACATATCAAATGTATACTTGTGATGCACTTTGAAATTAGAACAAATTCTCACTCCTTTACTCCATTACTGCTCCTTTTGAGAATAGGCCTAGGGGGATGTGCAGAAAATGTCACTGTCTGACATTTTAATATATGTATGAGTAATGAGTTATGGGAACATGGAAGGGAGTTGCATAGGTAATGAGGGTATTGACTAAGGAGTAGAATTGTGTGGACAATGGAGGAGTTCGATGAGAAGCGGAGATGTGTGGATAATGCTGACAGGCAAAAGAAGGGGAGTTGTGTGGGTCATTAGTGTATGGAATAAAGAAGGGTGATGTGTGGGTAAAGATGGAGTGTGATGAGGTGGGGAGTTGTGTGGAAATGAGGAGCTGGGACAATGAGGGGACTTGCAGGGATAAATAACAAGACTGACGGGCTGTTGATTTACCTGCATAATAAGGGACTAGGATGAGGAGTGGTGTTACATGGGTAATGAGGGAGTGCAATGCAAGAATTGGGTTCTACACTGTTGTTTTGACCCTCAGAAATATATGGGTTAACTGTGATAGCGAGTGAGTGTAATGGTAGAATGAGTTAGGTACATTTTTGGGAGAAACACTGCCACATTTCTAATTGTCATTAACATTGCCTCTACCCTTACTGCACATGAGTAGTCAGTTGGGTGATGCAATTATAATACACAGTTGGTCTCTCTAATTCAGGTTTTAGTGGGGGCACTTATTAAAGTAAAGCGCATACTTTCATTGGAATCCTGAGATTGTTTCACACGCGAGTGGGGTATGTGTATTCCTGGGGTGCGTGGGAAGTTTCACACGCGATTGGAGCGGGGTACGTGTATTTCGGGGGTGCGCGGGAAGTTTCACACGCAAAATGTCCTGTGCAAGTGGGGTACGTGTATTCCTGGGGTGCGCATGCGATAGGCCCTGTGCGAGTGGTGTACGTGTATTCACAATTGGAGCGGGGTATGTGATTTTCGGGGGTGCGCGGGGAGTCCTACACGTGAATTGGCAGTGTGGGTCCTCCCAGGTGTTCCCTCTACACCCTCCACGGCCCCTGCAGGCAGCCTACACCACAGGGGTCTACCCTGCACCCCTCGTCATGTCGCGCAGGCAGCCCATTCACTATGGGCATGCCCCCCAGCCAAGCCACATGTCACCTTGCACTGGTGATCACCAACTCATGTTCCCCAGCACCCCACCCCCCAGCAGTCAGGGGCACCTGCCAGCAGGACCCCACTCATGTTCCCCAGCATCCCCACCCCTCAGCAGTCAGGGGCACCTGCCAGCAGGCCCCCACTCATGTCCCCCAGCACCCCCACCCCCCAGCAGTCAGGGGCACCTGCCAGCAGGCCCCCACTCATGTCCCCCAGCACCCCCATCCCCCATCAGTCAGGGGCACCTGCCAGCAGGCCCCCACTCATGTGCCCCAGCACCCCCACCCCCCAGCAGTCAGGGGCACCTGCCAGCAGGCCCCCACTCATGTCCCCCAGCACCCACGTCATGACGATCCTCAATCATGGGCCACATGGCCACCCACACCACACCCCACCCCAGCCCAAAGACCCAAACAAGTATTGCATCCACCCACAGAGAAATGGCCATTACATGATACAACCTGAATGGCAAGTTGGTACATGAACACATGTCCGTCACACACACACACACGATGGGTGCAAGTGAATGTGAAAACCCATATCAGGACATGCATGAAACCAATGAGAGAATACAACACATCGAAGTATGAAACAAAAATGTATTGAACACAACATGAATGTAATGAAAAAAAAAAAATCAATAATGGGAATAAGAAATAAAATGCAGCATGTCCGGAAAAAAATAAAAAATATGAAATCAGAATCCAAAGAAATCCAAATGAAAATTTGTCCAAAGTCTCATCCAACAAAGCAAATCCAAGGGAAAAAAATATATGAAATCCATTGCGCCATGGTGAAATTAAAATAAAAACGAGAAACATCCACTGTTCAACCATATACAAATCACCAATCCAGGGTCCATGAGCCCAACAAATTAAATGAAACCTACAAAAAACCCTACCTAATAATGAACTATATACAAAAATTTGGTTCATTGTCCAAGCAGCCCAAAATGAACAAAAACAGAAAGCAAACCTAACACTATCTAACTATTTACAATGGCAGCGGGCTAGTCCGACGGCTCACTTTTTGATGTCCCGGGCCAGGGCATCATCGAACTCCCGCTCAATGTCCTGGAGGCGGTCCTCTTCCATGGCCCCGAGTGTTCGCAGGGATGACGACATGTTTACCTCCAACTCCCTGCGAATTGCCTCGAGGCAGTCGTCCCGCCTCAGGGCCGTCCGCATGGAGTTCTCCACCCTGACCATTGTGAGCCATGCCTCTTCCGACCGCTGCCGTGCCATATCTATGGCGTGGCCCAACCGCTGCCACACAGAAGACACTTGAAATCCGGGGTCCTCCTGCCCTATGGCCGATGCCTGCCCCTCCAATGTTGAAGGCCCCGAGCCATCATTGCTCCCACCATGTTGCTGCTGTTGTGCCTGTGCCTGCGCCCTGGCTCTTGCTGCCTGCATGTCCTCCTCCGGCTGGGATGCAGTTGTCGTGGTGGCTACCCCTGCTGGACGTCCGACTCCTGACTGTGGCAGGGATGTGTCCTCCACCAGCGCCGCTGGGTCAGGGGCAGCTCCACAGGGTACCCATGTGACACATGGGTGGGAAGATGGCATGGAGGACGAATGGCGCTTAGGGGGTTCAGGTGAGGAGGGGGTCGCAAGAAGGTCCAGCACACGGATGAATCCAGCACCAGTGACCCGTCCCAGTAAGTCAACCTGGTCAAAGAGGCATGCTAGACGACGTGCAGTCTCTCCACGAAAAGACTGCAGGTCACCTTGCATGCCCCATTGACGCAACGCTATCCCACTCAGGACAGGCTCAACACGGTCCCGGATAGCCACGTCCGCAGAGAGAGGAAGGCCAGTTGTTGTGCGCTCATACCTTCCCTGAAAACGGGTCTGGAGGTAGGCATCCCTGCTGGTGCCAGATGATGCAGTGACAGGATCAGGGACAGGATTACACACAGGCACCTCCGCGGCTGCCTGTGCTGCCTCCTGTCCCTGCCCTTGCACTGCACCACTAGCACCAGTGGAATCCCCACCTCAAGACCCCGTGTGTGTCCCTTCCGCAGCCTCCTCCTCCACCAAACCCCCCACCAACCTGGATGACTCCGTGCCATCTTCCTCCGTTGGACCCTGTGGGGTCTCAGCTGCCCCTTCTGCTGCCGAGGAGTCCATCTCCGACCTCTACCTGTTGGACCTACCCTCGGCAGCTGCAGCCTGGGACGTGGCACCAGACTCTTCACTCCCCGACGAGATGGCAATCTAGGAGGGAAGCCGGGCCTTGCGTCTCCCGCTGGTGGTGCGATCCCTGCCGCTGTGCTCCACAGCACCCTCTCTGCCCTCTTCATCAGTTGATGCTGCAGACAGGGAGAGATAAAACACAGACATCAGGGCACTGTACAATGGACTGATACACACATGACAGTTGCACATGAGTGGCAGTGTCAAACTTCGGACATGGCATCACACTCCACGACACACATGTCATTTCAACTCACACACATGAGTATTTCCACAGCAATATTGCACCAGGCAGCAACATCCATACACATACAACAGCATGAGCAGCGGAAGGTGAGCCTGACATCACATGAAACACAGGGAGTGCACTAGACATGCACACACACCACCACACTTACATGCATGTCTACATCTTCTCCAACTGTCGCAGTGATGCGATCGCCATACATGTCACATCTGGCATTCAGCCTTCTACATATCAGTGTCACGTGCATCCATGTTGCATCACAGTTGCACACTTGTGAAATACACACACATGCACACAGTGCAGATACATGCAGCAGGAACCACCATCCATGTGTGACACCACAACCATGCCAACGTACATACACAGAAATTCAAGCATGTGTCCTACCACACCTGCATTTGCACAGCATGCTTACCAACACATACACCATCGATGTGTCTCACACCTAAGAGGACTCACATTTGGCAGCCTCACGCCCCTGTTCATACACATCCCTACATGGCCCTACAAAACACTTGTGCAACCTGCACACTACTGGCACACCACCACACACCTCTTGTCCAATCAGTATGCAATGTAGACTCCAGACGGGTCTGCCTCTCAAGGACCTGGACGTGGAGCGCTGGGCATATGTGTTCCAGGACCCTCATCTGGTGGTCGGACAGGTGGCCCCGGCGCCCCTTGGCATCTGCTGCCCTCAAGAGAACTTCCAAAAAGGGCATCATACTGCCCCAGGACTTGGTCCACCAGGACACCAACATCCCTGGCACTGAAGCTGGTGGCCCTCTGCCTTTCTGTCTGGGGGTTGCCAGTGGTGACAGATGGTGTTGTGCCCGACATGGCAACCCCAGAGGCAGGAATGGGTGGGCAACTGGGTCCTGGGGCTGGGCTGTGGAGAGAAGGTATCCCAGTCGGGAGTCTTCGGTTCCAGCAGGGGTGGTCACAGCAACTGCACCCCTGGCTGACGTGCAGGCAGCAAATAGCAGGGCACATGGGCAGCAGGCAGCAGCAGATGGCAGGTGGGAGCGTGCTCGGGGCTCTGGGGGCAGTAATTTGGCCTTCTGGGCAGGAGCGTGGCCTTCCGTGTATTATTGCCTGGCCAGCTTGATACGGAGTGATTTGGCACGTGAAAATCTTGCACGTCAGCGTGTAATTCGAGGAAAGGCCCTTCGCGTGTAAGTGCGTCAGCACACGTACGCGGTATCATTGGACCAAAGGCCCTTATCGCTTAAGCGCTTCTGTGACGTGACTCGTGCAAGCGTTTCCCTCGTGACATGGGCATAGTGGTTCAGCGCGCGTGAAAACACTGCACGTCCGCGTGTGGATGCGTGTAATCTGAGGAAAGGACCTACGCGTGTAAGTGATGTAACGCACGCGGGCGTTTCCATCAACACGGGTGCATGTTCATCGTACACTTCCAAAAACTGCACGTCCGAGTGTCAGTTGTGTAATTGGAGGAAAGGGCCTTAGCGCGTACACGCGTAAGTGACGCTGTACGTGTGGGCCACTTTAAAAGGTACATGTAGGACCCCATTTGCTTGTACGTGTTTTTGGTTGAGAGCAAGTGGGTGAATTCTGTACTTCTTGTCGGTTCACAGGCGATTTCTTCACAGTGTTTCAAGTTCGTACTCCCTGTTACCTCTAACAGCCTTCTTTATTTTTTTTGGGCCTGTTTCCTCAAACAGCATTCACTTCTTCTTTTGTCCTGTCTCCTCAGACAGTGTACAGTTCTTCTTTTGGCAGTGGTGTTGCCTACGCGCACACGTGCGTTTTTTTCACATTCTTTTTCCAGGCAGAGGGTGAGTCGCGCACGCATTTACCAACTGTGCTTGCCCCGTGTGTCGGGTACCCCTTCAGAGGTCATTGTAGGCTTCGTGTAACACGCATACGCTTGTTTTTGTGTTTCTGGGTGCCACAGCGTAGTGCTGGTTCATTTTTCCACACACGTGGTCTACGAGGGGTTGCATGCACGTTACTTTTTGTTTTTGGGGTGCCTGTGCATTGCGTGACCAGTCATCTTCCCCCGGGGGTCACAGAAAGCCTTGCTAGAGCACTAGGATTCGAATTCCATCTAGTACCCTACCCCTTTCACCCCCAATTGCCCAGTACAATTGTTTACTGCAACTCCCATACGCACAACAACATCAGTGCCATGGTTGGGAGGTGACCTAGCAGTAAGGGAGGCAAAGGTGTCCGACCTCTAAAAGGTGGGCGCGGTGGGCACGGTAGGGGACGTGGCCAGGATTTGCAGGGTGCCCCTAGACCCCCATGTGTGGAGGACCAATCAGGGACACCCATGCCCCCCACATGGATGAGGGTAACGTGGCTGACACCATCCCAGCTCAGCCCTTGTTGGACCAGCCCATTGTGGCACCTGAGCTCTATCCACCCCAGCTCTGAGTCTCCCAGCCGGGACAGTGTCGGTCCTTGTCCATCTAACTGACGTTGCCCCTGCCAGCATCACACTTCAGCCAAGGCCTGCACCAAGACCTATGGTCATTGTGCCTTCGCACACTCCCAGTACCCAGTCCTCCTGCGCTTCTGCCCCTACTGATCAGAGCGGCACAAGCCACTCAGGCTCAGCTCCACCTTTGAAGAAGAGGAAGAAGGGTGATCTGGCACTACAGGCTGAGACCCCAGACACGGCTACACAGTCCAGCATGTCAAGGAAGCCTAGCTTTATTGACCCCGAACTTGAGGCACTTGTGAGTTATGTGTCGGCACATAGCTGCAAAATGTTGGTCAACGTAGGGTACACTTGCAGACCATCGCGGACCGCATAAGTGCCCTTGGATTGTGAGGCACACAGCTGATGATTGCTACAAGCGGTGGAATGACGTGAAACGCAGAGCAAAGAACAAGCTGGCCTCAAATCATGCCGCTACTCTGGTGACTGGCGTTGGGTCTCCACAAGAGGACAACAAACTCACTGAACATGAGTCTGTTGCTGGGACCTTCGTCACAGAGGAACAGATCCAAGGTGTGGGAGATGTACCTGATTACGACGCATTGTCCGATGAGTGCCCATGCATGTGTGTGTAATCCATGTGTATGTTGTTTGGGTGACGGGTTCTGATTGAGTGCCAGGTGAGGGTGTGTACTCCTGAGTGTTATGGGTCACCCATTGCTTCCTCCCATACATTCACGTGCCTTGGATTTGGGTATGACTGTATCCCTTCTGCCCACAGTTGTCAATTAGGCCCACATTAGTGCACTTTACCTTGAACTGTCATCTTGCAACTACATTGTTCAGATTTTGTAAGTGTTCATTCAGGCTGATTGTTTCCACTCTCCCATGTTTGCTACACATTATTCTGCCCTATTGCAACATATGTGATATGCTTCGGGCATTATTTACAGCCCAACTGGGCCACTATTTTTACCTGGTTATGTTAATGATTACACCATTCAGGCCGATGGAGTATTGGGCTTCACACATTTTTTGTTAGGGCCTGTTTGCATGTGGAAGATGCCAGATGTTTCCTGTAATTTTAAAGTGACCAACCATTTATCAGCCCACAATGACTGTGTTATTGGACACTGGATGTGTTTCAGTGTGTGGTACATGCATATTTTGCAACACTATTCAGCATCAATCTTCGCATCATGTCGATGTGACATGGATGTGTGACAGTACTCATTCACTGACATATTACTGTAGTTTTGTAATTTACCGTGGCTATGCTACATGACATCTGTGTGGTGCCATGTGGCATCTATTGGACATGCCACTCACAGCCTGATGTGTGATGCCAGTGCTACCCAACATGCTGCAAATGTGTTGCTTTTCCATCTTGCTCTCCCCAGTGTCGTCCTTTTTGACTCCATTTCCAATTCTTTGACAGTGCATGCATGGCAGGGTTATAGTCATGTGGGACATGTGTAAATCATGTACTGGATCTCTGATGCTATGGTGCTCATGCCTGTTTCCATTTGCTGTCTTTCATGTTTTTGCAGGTGATGACGCACTTGGTGCTGTTGAGGTTGAGGAGATGGTGCAGACCCAGGAGGAATCTCAGGCACGACCGGGCACCAGTGGGGGACGTGGTGTGGTGGTGGGTGAAAACCCAATGTTACTGCAGACAATACTGTCCAGGGGTGTCTCTGGGTGCACCTCCCCAGACCTCTACTCAGGTGCTGAATCGGATGATGAGACTTATGTGCAGGCGCAGATAAGTGTTTCTGGCAGGGATTCTGTTCTGTCCAACAGGTCCACCTTTGGCGGTTACGGATGCAGGGTCACACTCCACAGCATCTGATCCTGTTCCTGGGCCAGCAGATCAGAGGGGAAATGCAGTCCTGCAGCCTCAGGCAGTGCCAGCACAGCAAAGTGCAGATCGCCTTGCCCCAAAAAGATGTGGTGCCCGTCGACGCGGTGGCCGTGCGCCACTAGGCAATACTTTATGGGAAAACTCCATGTACTCCAACAGGCAGCATCAGTAGAAATGATGGCTCAGGCAATGGAGAGGGTGGCCAGTTCCATTATCCCCCCTGAAAGGCAGATGGAACAACAACAGCAGGCAACAGACTCCATTTGCCAATCATACAGGGAAGACATGTTGACATCCAACAGGGACCGGCGGGCGGCACTGTAGACTCTGTGCGAATCCATATCAATAGAGTCACAGGGCCACAGGGAAGCCCTGAGGGTGGAACTCCATAACCTCAGGCAGAGTCTGCTTGAACTTGAGGCTTCCCTAAATGCTAGGGCAGAACAGCAGCTGGAGCAGCTCACACGTTTGCTCTCAGCTGAGCTGCATGCAACACGTGAGGAGATCCGGGCATCACGCGACGCCATACGTGCAGAAATGCAGGCAACCCGTGATGTGCTGCATGGGGATTTCCGCACTTTTATCCTCCAGAATCAGACCTTCCAGACCTGCATGCTTGCTGCCATGTAGGAGCATACCAGGGCTTTGCGTGGGCTGCCTCCCATAGTGCCACTGCCTCCTGATGCAGCAGCAGAGGATGAGCAGAGCGACAGCAGTTCTCCCACAATGGCATAGCCGTGCAGGCCATGAGCCCAAGGAGTTTTTTGTTTTTTTTCGCAACATCCATGCAGGTGGGTGTTGGTGTGCAGCCTGTCCTCGAACCTCCTGGGTGGCCTCCCCCAAACCCCCTGGCCCCAACATGGCCATTTTTGATTTTTGATTTTTTTTTACAGTGTGTTGCCTTGTGTGGCTCCCGTGGGCATCCACTGTATTCCGGCTGGGCACATGCAGGCTTGTCCTGAGTTTGGGTTAGATGCTTGGGTTCGTGAGACACACACCCCTCCTGCTTCCCGTTTGCATGGGCTTGCAAAGTATGTGACCAAGTGACAGTGAATTACACAGTGACGTCGGGCTCCCATGAGCTGTGTGGGCAGTCTGTAGTCAATACTGTGTAGACATCCCTAGTGGATATTGTTGTATTGTACACTGCATGGTGTATTGATATGTGTTTGTGCATCCATGTCTTCCTCCTAATCTGCAGGTTCCTCCCTCATGTCTTCACAAGCCCGTCTACTTTGCAGATGCAGTTCATGTTGTATGCAGTACACTGAGACATTTGCGTGGCAGCAACACTCTACAGTTGGAAGGGGTCGATGTGCTGGCGTATTCAGGTTGTAAGACTACCACTACTTGAACTTAGTACTGTCATGTTTTTGCATTTTTCCATGGTGTGTTGCAGCATTGTGTTGGTGGTAAGTATTTGGTAATGTGTGCTGTTAGTTATACATTTCTGGTAGCATATTGTGTGTGAGCAGTTTCCATTAGGGACAGGGTACTTTGTGACACTTGTGTCAGGTCTTGTGCATTGCTTTGTTTGCTTTCACATTGCATGACATGCCATGGTGTGTTTGGCGGTGGAGCTGGGGAGGGGTTGGGTGACATGGTGCTGTTCTCATGTTGTATTTAGCAAGGGGGTAATGAATATAGCAGCATAGATGTATGTCTTTTGATGACACAGCATTGGTGGTGTTTGGGTAGGTAGGGATGCACACAATGTAACACTTCCAGGTGACCAATCTCAGGATGGAATGGTTGTGACAGTTGAGTGTCCCTTATGCCATCATCATTGATTGTCAGCTGGGGTGTCATTTTATGTGCAGTAATTAGCCACCAGCTGCGTACGGGCTGCCTCACCACGTGTCCTTTCCCCTCGGATGCACAGTGGGCGTGCATGTGGTTGAGGATGTGGGGGCACCACCATGTCCACCTGCAGGCCCCGGCGTGTTGCAACCTTGTGCAGGACACATGCTGCCACTATGATCCTGCACACTACTGGGGGAGCGTATAACAGCTGCCCACCAGAGCGGTCAAGGGAGTGAAAGCGTGTCTTGAGCACTCCGAATGTGCGCTCCACCATGCCCCGGGTTGCAATATGGGCCGTGTTGTATCTTACCTCGGGTGGCGTGGTGGGGTTCTGAATTGGCGTCATCATGTGGGTGCTCAGAGGGTAGGCACTGTCCCCTGGGGAGGTGGTGATGGGTATCATTAGTGGGGTTGTGACATTACTCAGTATCTGACATGCATGCATGTGCAGTGGCATTTTTACTCACCAAGCAGCCATGTATCGCCATGCCACCCAGCTTCTAGGTCCCGGTTTAGGGTTGACATTCTGTAACTGAAACTGTCGTGGGTGGACCCTGGATAGTTGGCATATACTGAGGTGATGATTCCCTTGGCATCACATACTACCTGCACGTTGATGGAATGCCAGTGCTTGCAGTTTCTATAGATGTGCTCAGATGCCCTGGGGGGACGTAGAGCCACATGGGTTCAATCAATGGCACCTTTCACTTTGGGGAATTGTGCCACCCCATAGAAATCCTGGATGGCAGCCTGCCTTTCTGCAGGTGTTCTGGGCAGGCATATGTTCCTGCAGACTGATAGGCGTGCAGTCATGATGGCCAACACCTGGTGTAGGCAGCGTGACTGCGTGGCCTGTGACACCCCCCCACTATAGCACTGGTCTGCTGAAATGATCCGGTGGCCAAGAAGTGCAGTACATTGAGGACCTTCTCCAGGGGGCTGAGTGCTTGGTAGCACAGGGCGGGTGATGTGAGGTCATCCTCCCACTCGCTCACCAGGTCGAGTATTATGTGAGGTGGAAACCTGTACCTCCCATACACCTGGTCATCAGGCATCCCAAAAAGGCTGGTTCTGGGTGTAAAAATTCTGGGCCTGACTATCCTCCTTCTCCTCTTGCGGTATCCCACGACCACTGCTGCTAGGAACGGTATATTCATCTTGGCGTCTGAGCTTGTTTGTTGTTTGTGTACACTTTTATGCTGCACGGGTCCACATACGCCTGCTTCCTCCTGGCGTATGTGTTTCCGCATTAGCGCGTCTTTTTTGGCACACGCATTAACCCTGTTCGATTCCATGAGTACGTGTTGTAGACGCGCGTGTGGGCGTTCTGCGCATTTGCCTCTTGTACTTCCCCCGTGACGCCCACATTTTCACGCGTTGTTCCCCATTCCGCGTGTTACGCCCCCTGTTACGCCTACTTTTGTTGTGTGCACTCCGCTATGTGTGCTTTCGTTGTGCGCTTAGCACACGCTGTTTGGAGACATGTGCACCAGCGTGCGCCACGCAGAATTTTAGCGCACATCCAGGGATTTACACGCACACGGACTTCCATGAATCGCTGTGCACGAATTTCGCTGCGATTTTCACACTTGCACTGCGATTCGCACGCTTTCGCCGAAAATTTCAGTGCTCATTAATTCCATGAATCGGCCTGTAAATGTACAAATGGAATATCCTCTGAAATGTGCAACAATGGCAATGGGCACGCGGGGCATGAAAGTGATGCCTGTGTCTAACTCTTTCAAGCATTTGCCATTATGTTTGGCAGAAGCAGGTTTGAATGCTGTTTTAGTTTTGCATTTCTGTCTTCAAAAAGGGATACAACTTTGTTTTTTTCTTCAGATTTTACAATGCTAAGAACTTCAAGGTCCTAACATTGTGAAAGGCACTCTCAGTGTAAAGTGTGTGTTGGAAACTTGTCATACATCAGTGTTGGGAGCTTGTTCCTGATAGTAATGTATGTAAATGGGCATTTCAGTGCTTTTTCTGCTGCTTTGGAGAAATGTGCAGGCCGTCTTTGTGAATTAGGTAACAAGTACTTTTATGAAAGATGTGCAAATAAAAAATAAAAAAAAATCCTTTTGTGCTGTTTTTCTCCTTTTACATTTGAATAATGGTGACCATTTATTGTTAGTTAACCTGGATTGTATATTTAATAAGAAAATTAGCTTCGAGTATAGTTGCAACCATGTGCATGTATTTGAATGTGTTTTAGAGCTGCCCTAAATATAGCTTCATTTTTTAAAGGGTTGCCAATTGTACCATCTAGAAATGGTGAAACTTTTGGAAATGCTATTCATTCTAGCACATAAATTGCCCTGAGAATAGTGCACTACTAGTATAAGTGGGTAAATAATGACAGCAGAAGAACCTTTGAATGCACTAGCACTATTCATCATTTATTTCCCCAGTGATTAGAATTTCAAGTGTAAAGTGTGTGTTAAATTCAAAAACAGAGTTTACAATGTGGATGTGAATAATTTAGCTTAAGGTAAACATGGTACTTCTTTACAGTTAACTGTTGTATCGGTTTTAAATTCTTGATTACATTTTTCAAAAGGCTGGTTTTTAACATACCTGAAGGAAGACTTAGATGTTGATGGCTGCAGATGTTGGGAAAGTAAAGCTTGCTGTATACGTTTGGAAAGAAGTGTGTAGAACGGCAGAAGCACACAGTACACATCCATGTAAAATAAGAGGACCTATTCAGCGCAGAATGTACGCATGACACATTGGGTCCAGTTGAAGGAGAAAAGAAAAGAGGGGCTCAACAGTAGTTACCAAGTTCACTTCCATACACAGTGTTCCTCTGTGCCAATATAATAGATTGTATTGTATTGTTTATTATTTATAGAGCGCGCCTGGCCTTTAAGCAACTGGGCGCTTGAAGTGAAATAGATCTTAGGTTACAGGTGCATGACTCAGTTACATTTCTTAGGTTACATACATATATTACCGTTCCATTACATTTCTTAAGTTACAGTGTCATATATTACAGGCTCATATGTCGAGCATTACTTACAAGGCATATATACTTACAAGAGAGATATATTACATTTATCGTAATCTTTTGTGTAACACTGTCGGATGACTTGCAGTATAGCTAAGTTACAGTTACACTGTTTGCAATGAGAATACAAAGTTTTTGGTATGGTTGGGGCATTTAGCGGTTGTTATTTTTGCAGGCTCGAAACATTCCTTTTTGAGGTGCTTTGGTGCCAGAAACCGACTCTGCTTCATGGACAAGAGTTGATTTCCAAGCTCTTGGTGCCAAAATCGGAGTATCCGTGGCATAGTACAGTCCTTGTAGAATGCCCTTTATATGGTCGGTGAGTAATCCAATACTGAGAGCAACAAGGGTATATAGGAATATTGACTATGCTTTAAAGCACCACAACGGAGACAGGTCTATAGTTGGAGGGATTGCAAGGGGTTCAGTGTTTCGTTCAGGATAGCAATGATCTTGGCTGCACAGGGATGAATAAGAGTGCAGGGTGAGTCGGCTGAGGGAATGAAGGTGTGACCTTGACTTCGAAGAAGGAGGTTGAGAAGTGTGATAGAGAAAAAAGAGTGTAGCCTGAGAGAAGGAGGGATTGTGAAGGACATAATGGTGGACACGCCTCCCATAAATTAGTGATTTTAGAGGTGACGTATGAGCCAATGTTGTCATCAGTGGGGGAGGAGGATAACAAGTGAGGTTTGAGGGGGTAATGCATGGACTGGATTGTGATGGACAGATTCCAAGGGTGTTAGCCGATGCAGGACATGACATCAATATAGGATGAGGATGTTACCCAGTTAAGAGCAGTGGTGAATGCAAGGAGATGGCTCGTGTAAACAATCAAAAGAGCAGGGGAGTGAGCTATGCTCCTGTGACCTCAGTGCAGCCATATATGTGTCCTCTGCTGTTGGAGGGCTAAGAAAAAATATGCATGAGAGGGGGAGAAGGATCAGGGTGAGTATTGATAGTCAAAGAGGGTACCAACTGATGTGAACTCAGAAAAGCCTGCCTTAATAGAGTGAGCAAGTGAGGGAGAGAGAAGTAAGCAGGGGAGGGAGTTCTGGAATTCTTAAGATAGGTACCATATATTTATTTTCATAATAAGTGAGGGAGGGGAAGTGAGGGTGGATTTAAAACAGAGATTTAAAATGGTAGTGTGAGTGGTCAGAGGGTTAATCATCAACAGAGAGATGAGATGAGTCGAGTAGAGGATAGGACATTACATCTATCAAGTTGATGTGAGTGTGAGTCGGGATACTGTGTGCACTGACCAGGGAGTGCAATATAGTTCTAGTCAATTGTTTATTGTTAGGTTGGTGAGGTTGAGGTCTAAAAAGTAGGTACATCAACCATGAGAGTTTCTTTTTAAAAATGTTAAACTTATGAATGACAGATTGAGTATTCTAGATGGGTGGTAGATGAATGATATAGTGTGGTGTTTGGAAGCGGAAAGTTGGACAGAGATGTGTTTGAAGAGGGACAGAGGCTTTCTTTTCCTGCTGATCGTCAGACCATCACCAATGCATTTTCTTGCTTCTCTGATTGAGTGAGAGAAGGAAGAAAATGTATTATGATATTAGGATATCAAGAAACTGGAGGCAGTGAGAGAGAGGGGTAGAGAGAGAGAGAGAGAGAGAGAGAAAGATAGATAGAGAGACAGAGACAGAGAGACAGTGAGAGGGAGAGAGAGATATGGGTCTCTAGAGGAAGAAACGTGATATAGATGAGGTGGAGTAGGGTGGAAGGTGCATGAAGGAGTGCAGTTTCATATCAATTGTAAATGGGGGATGGGAAGAGAGAGAGGGGTTAAGAGGAGATGTCAGATGGTGTTTTGGAGTATGGGGAAGCCCCAGGGAGAGGAAGAAAGAAATTAAGTCAGGAAAAGGATAGGCAGCAGCATGGTAGGCTAGAAGATGGCCAGGGGCTATGTATTGTACTACCTCAGGTCTGAAGGAGAATGTACAGCCAGTAGGTGCACCATCTGTATCCTGTAGGGTCTGCAGGTAGGAGACAACCCACATGGGCTCCAAGGGGAAGAAAAAATCCCCTATTCCGGGCTCACACCCCTCTCGAATATCAATTCTGTTTGTCGGGTTCCGTCTGGCATGTCATGCATTCAAAAGGCTTTCCCTATTATATTTTGAATTCTTGCACTCATGGGTCAGTGGGTGTTGCCTTTTCACCCTTGGATCCCCCTCTTTTGGGCTCAGATCTGACTTGACTGTTCGCCTCCCTTGATTGGGTTCACTATGGTTTCAATTAAACTTATTTGTTGACTTTTGTAAATCTTAATGCTTTTTTGCACAGGGTTCACTTTTGTCAACACACTGTATTTCAGGATTTAGACTTCGCCCCCTTAATCGGCATCCCTTGTTTGGGGTTACTCTTGCCAATCTTATCAATCACGCCTATTCCATTGTACTCTTAAGATGCAGGATTCACTTCTCTTAGTTTCGCAACCATCCGTCGGTCGAAGACTTTTGACTGTACAGAGGATTTTTCCAAGACCCCTGAATCACCACTTTGATAAACTTCTCGCCTTTCCCAAGGCCTTCTGGTTGTGGTAGTTTCAACAGTTGGGTAATCTCCCAGAGTTTCCTAAGTGAGCATCCACGTGGTGCCAGACTCCTCTGTTGCTGGTTTTCCCCCTTTCACAACTATCGCTCTTAATGCATTCAAAGTTCAATTAGCCGTTTGCTACTTTTCATCAACACAGTTCGGTTTCTTATCAACTCTCCCCTCGACTCACCAGCTTTGATGAACCGCTTGGCCTCTCTCATTGGAGTCAAGGTTGGTACCAGCGAGATAAGTGTCTATCCCTGGCTCGGTTATCAGCGGCGGTGGGTTTTGTGTACTGTTGACATCTGCTGGAACACACGCTGGCTATTGTTTGCAGTATTGCAATTCCTTCTGCAGAGGTTTCACAGGCCTTGGTCAGAAAGGGCAAGATCACTTCCCTCCTTGTCACCCTCTCGGTATGCACCGTCTTTCTCCTCCTCTTGAACTGCCATGCTTGGTTAGCTCCATGGACGTGTGGTCTGCCTTGCGCGTGTTGTGCTCTTTTGCCCCACCTTTTATCCCTGTGGAGAAGTGAAAGGGCCGTCAGGTGTGTGTGATTCTGGTCAATTGCCTGACTTTGCCTGAGACTTGTGTTGGAAAATGTCAGGTAAATGGTTTGAGTGTTAATCGGTCGTCTATCGTAATATGCAAAAGTGTTTGCATCGACAGGAGGGGTATTGTCATGGAAAATTATACTCTTCGTCCTAGGGGTGTTGATAACGTCAGAAGGATGAGATCGTGGAACAATCTAAAAAGGAGGATTCTCGGAGTTGGGGTGTTTGAGGTTTGTGTATCCTATGTGGTATGCTGGGGTAAAGCTATCGGAAGAAGGGGATACTGCGTCTCACCCGTCAGTGTCCCACTTCCACTCCCACAGTCCGCCCATCCAGGTGATCCTCCCTCACTAGTCCACCCCCAGGAACTGGATCCAATAGCGATGGCCGTGTCCTGGCCACCTGGATGACAGACCCCGTGGGACTAGTCATGTAGACACCTTCAGGTTTCTCAAAGCTCTCAGAAGAGTTCCCAAGTAATCAGAAATTCCCATCAAATAGGTCTTCCATTAAGACTACCATTCATGCTAACTCAGACATGACGTCTGACATTTGCTGTAATCGCTCAAGGGGAACAGGACTGCATCAACAAATGGCTCTAAGAAACTGAACTTCAAAGAAATGTTGTCATGAAACCGTGCATCTCTGGGGACCTAAATGACCCATCTCTAAGTCTCAAAGGAACTGACAACATATGGCCTGTTGCCAGGCCTGGAACTGGAAATACCTTTAATATCTCGGGAACCCAGCACAGGGGAAGGAAAATAATTTCACTTCTAAATTTTACATATGGAATCACATTTTCTTGATTACCTTTTGACATAGTAACTTATTCTTTTTTTTATAGTTCAGGGTGAAAAACTAGATCAGCTGTATTTATTTGATATATGCTATTTATGCAAATTATACAAATGTAGATTTTTTGTACAGAAATGTTGCAAATCAGTAATTCATATAGCCTAGCATGCATGTCAGGCAGGCCGATATTTTGAGATTGGATTAGGATCTTTGAGTGAAAGCATCAGAGAATGAAAAGCAAAAATCTGTCACACACATATTATATTGTAACGCTCACCTTGTATCCACAGGGATGCCACCCGACTGGTCTGGGATGCTTCTGGGACCGCTGCACCTTTTCCGGGGACTCACGCTGCCGAGGGCCAGTTCTGGAAGACAGGAGTTTGGTTTAGCTGTAACCCTCTCTCTTGGAGCCCACCTTCCCCGTGCTCCCCTTGCGATGCCCCCTTGGAGCCCTTCTCACCTTGTGGTTCATTGAGGTGAGCTCTCCGTCCTGCCGTGCTGAACAGGGGTGCGTCGTTGCTGGGCACCGTTCCGCGAGTTACTTCACTGGCGTGGCCCTGGAGTCCAGCCCGGCTGCGACTCCACTCTTGAGGTAAGTCTCTCGTATGGTTAAGAATTAATGTCCGTAATTGTGATTGCCCCGAATAACCTTCACCTTCTTTCTTGCAGATGCAGAAGGGATGATGGAGATGTTGAGCAGATGTGGAGGGTGTAGCTCGAGAAGGTAAGAGAAAGCACAAGGCGCGGTGCTATGAGCGTCCTTAGAAGTTGGCTGACCTGTGCTGTTGTTCCTTGCAGGTCGCCGGAAGATTCCTGGAAGAATGTGGCCAGATGGAACAAGATGCCGGATGGAAGGTGTTCGTACAGCGGTAGACTTCCAGGAGAGTTTGGTAAGTAAGTGAAACCCGGAGGTGATGGAGAGGATGAATAGTCGCTTACTAATTGTCCTCTTCTCGTCTCTTTTTCCTAGGATGTTGCTGGACGAAGATAACAAGTTCCAGGTAAGACTCCGGATTCTTAGAGGAGCTGGATGCAGAGCAGGTAAGGATGAATAACATGGTTCTTCTTCTTCTCTTGCCCATGCAGGCCAAGGATGCTGAGCAGGACCCGGTGAACGTCACGCTGCAAGATCAGAATAATGCGAAGCACGTGCCCCAATTCGGGCGTGGTTTAAATAGCCAGCAGGTATCCCAGGTGCCTTTGGGGTGGGCCATGCCCTGGATGCTAGACTGCTTGCTGCAGTTGCACATTGATCCTTGTGGGGGGAGCCATGTTGGTCCACTGCCCAATGGAAACTACACCTGCCATGTGAGCTGGCGCCAGCGGCGCCAGGACTGACACCAGGGCACCTGAGAGGGGCACAATTGGGCCCTTGGGGCTTTGTTGAAATACTGTGGTGAGCGCTAGAGGCCCCGAGTTCCCTGGCCAGGGGTTAAGGTCGTGACAGCACTCCCCCTAAGGCCCCTCTCGAGGTGGTTCTTCTGTCCGGTCCTGGCTTGGTGGGGTATTTTTGATGGAACCGCTGAATCAGGCGCAGAGCATGAATGTACTCACTGGGCTCCCATGTCCTATCCTGTGGACCATATCCCTTCCAGTCCACTAAATAAGAGTGTTTCGTTCTCACATACTTGGAGTCCAGGATGTCTTTTACTTCGTACACTGGTTCCCCATGAATGATTACGGGCCCTGGTGGGGTAGTTATTCACGTTCCGGGCTGCACTGGCTTCAGAAGGGATACGTGAAACACTGGATGTGTCCGCATGTGGGTTGGCAGTGTCAGCTTTACTGCGGCTGGGTTGATGATGGACTCAATGGGGTACGGCCCTAAAAACCATGGGCGAAATGTCCAAGTACCCTTTAGGGGTGTATGTTTTGAGGCTAGCCATACCATATCCCCTATTTGGCAGCAGTCAGCGCCTATACAGAACACTGACACAATAGCAACAGTACCACTTACATGACCTGGAAGGGTCATCTTGGTGGGGAACAACCCTTTCAAAGGAAATAGATTGACATTATACTCTTAATAGGACAGCCCAAGACAAATGTGATTTGTCTCATTCTGCCACACACACTCACGCACACTCAAACCTGAAGAGGACAATCGCATAGGGGTGGTGATAGGTAACAGAAAATGTTATTTTCTGGGTGACAGTGGGGTGACTAGGCCATGCATTAGGGAATGGAGATTTGTGACATTATGAGCAGACTGGATATGACAATTGTATTAACAGACGAGCCATAACTTGTTCAACACAAGGCATACACATGTTGAAAGTAAGGAAGATTGTTTAGGTATAGTGGAGGGGCATGATACAGAGGGGGGTGCATAAAGATAGCGCGTCACAAGATTTAGCTACATTCTGAGCACACATTTTTCAGCGAGGAGACTGGGCTCATGCAAACACGAATAACACAGAGCAATTAAATGAGGCACACAAGGTGGAGGAAGGTGCACTTGAGGGGGGAGGCGTACATTTCATTGACGGTTCACCACGGAAGGAGAGAAATAGGGGTAAACGGTGGATGATCCATGTTCCCAACAGACACCATTTGGCGACAAAATAACACAGTGCAAGTAGTAATGCCACTAGCGCTTTTGAACACAGCACTGGCACAGATGCATTAGCCAACACACATAGGGAAAGAGGTCATTGCTGCACGAATTGGAGAATAATGGTTATATTAAAATTTGGGAGTAGATAATGGGGGGAGAAATATATTGGAAGTAGTGGAGGAATACAATATTAGACTTAAATGAGTAATTATGTAGGTAGGGTTTAACAAGTGGACATGGGGTGGGATACAGAGTATGGGACTAAATAGTGATGGTTAGGATTGATAGAGAACAAAAACAAAAAGAAAAAAGAGATGAAAAAGGGGAGGCGGGTTAGCAAATACTTGGTAGCAAATTTTATTAGTACCACCTTAAAGTGCCTGAAGTTCACTGCGGGGCACGCCTTGAGAAGTTGTGAGAGGAGCCATAGAAGAAAGATTTAAAAAACCTGCGATTATTTTAACTAAGGAACATGACCCTCTTAATTTAGACACACAGCCACCCAATATGACAGATTTACCACCCTGATGTTTCCCTGTTTAGCTTGTCAGTGCCTAATGCTCCCCCCCCCCCGGGACAAAGGTGCACACTATAAATAGCTTAAAACAAAAGTACAGTAAATATAAAGATCCAAAGGCCCATTTGTACATTAGCACCTAAATTGCGTATATATGATGCGAGTGTGTCATTAGTATATTAACCTAAATCAAGTGCAGATGATCCAGATGTGTTAAGGATACAGCTACAGGATAGTGGTTGTCTACCCATTTTCCAGGTAAATTTCGAATAGTGTAACAATTTACGGTCAGACCGCCATTGAACACCCACCAGGTGGTGACAGAATGATGCATAAATGTACCCTTGGCTCCTCCCACTAGGACACTGAATAGTGCAAGTGTAGTGCAGAGAGGTTACGTCAAGAAATTGAAGAATATGTAAATTCTCAGGTTTCAAGCACTTCTTTTTCATTTCTCGCCAAATACAAAGGACCCAGGGCAGGCCTGAATACAACGGACAACTAAAACCCAATGGCTAGGGACTAGAGTGGGACATTTTACCCTCCTGACAGTCTTTGCGAGATGTGTAAGGTGTCAAGCCCTACAAAGTGGTGGCCACCCTGGCAACGAGGGAGCAACGATCAACAGGGCCAACGCAACAGATTTTCATGAACTGCAAGCACGAATACTTTCGAGTTATGGAAACATGACCATCCTATGGTCCAGCGCACACAAGCAGCTAGAATAGGGACCAACCCCCCAGTGTGCATAACATGCTGAAACAGGATTTCAATGATATTTTGTGCACACAACAGTTGTAACAGGGTTTTGTTCTTTCTCTTTTCCTCGCACATGCAGGTTGTTGCGTAAGTATGCTGTTAGAATTGTGTAGGACATTTTCTTAATGTTATCTCCCATTAGTCACCCTGAGGCCTACTCATTCAACCATTCTGAAACTTTTTCCCACTCAATTTGCCCACTCTGTCAGAAAACTCCGACCCCTTAGAGCACGGTTCCCTGAAGTATATTTCCTTGCTTTCCTTGAATACAAAGCCCAAACTTACTTGAATACAGTGCATATACTGTCCGACACACATTGAGAAACCCTCAACAAGAAATGTCCGTGGGGAAGGTTCATTTTTTGCCAAGTACTAACGTATTAACGCCTTTCTTGCGATTTTCAGGCGGGCAACTTTATCATCTCATCAGCTGCAAGGACCCAGCAGCGTAAGTGGTTATGGGAAAGCCAATAAGGACTCTTATCTTCATGATGGGACTGTTAATGATGAACGAAATAATGGGGGCTGGTCATTTAAAAATTACATGTAATAGTGAGCATTACCGCTGTACTCCCTACTAACATTCCCTAACCCAAGCAGGAAGACTTACGGTGTCAGAGGGTGAGGAAAAAAATGCTGCCAAAGTAAGCAGAGGTAAGCGCAGACACAAAGGGAGTAAAACATACACATCACACACATAGCAGAAGTAACAAACAACATGCACACATGTACAAAATGAGTAGGGACACCACTGTGGAGAGCTGTCCTGACTGCTCTTTAATAGCCTATGCCTTCAGAGAATTGATTACAACAGAAATTACTACAGCAGAGCACGACACCCATGTATCTCAAAGTGTTCCAAACGTGAAGAAGGGAAGACAGCAACATTGAGATTGATGTAAAAAGAGGCAATCCCCTATGAAAGAAGATTACATCAAGACACTACCCATGATGAACAACTACTGGCAGCTCAGTGAAGAACAACTGTATGTAACAAGTGGCCAGAGAGAGAAGAAAAAACTAGCAAATGCACTATTGAGCAAGCTGCAAAAAAAAAAAGAAATAGAAGAAAAAAATAAATAAAGAAACATATGATAAGTGCCGAACAGGGTGGGCCAAGAGAGCGCAGATGGTGACTTGGGTGGAGAATGAAGAAGGACCTATACTGTGAAGGCACCAGCCTTATGTTACCAGCACAAAAGTGAAAAGAAGTGGGCAAGAAGGTTGAGGAAAGTAGGGAGAAGAGAGCAGGAACATCAGTGCCTATGGACTACTATTGAGCATATGCATCTAAAGCTCAAGAGAAACCACCAGCGAATTGGGGAGGCGACTGTTCGTTGGTGCGCATCAGCATGTCCTTGTTGGTGATGCCCAAGGAAGATGTGAAGAATGACACATTCCCCAAGATGGAAAACAACGGAAGGAAAAGGAAGTGACTGAACAAAGAGACAAAAGCACAAACAACGGAAGAAGAGAAACAGACAGAGGGGTGAAAAGAGGGGGGAATTACTTCTCGAGCGAGACAGAAGCAACATTGGATGAAGTACCAGCACACTAAAGACTGTTCAGCAGAAAACATGTGTGAACAGAGAAAGACAAGAACTGGCTAGCGTTTCCATGGTAATGGATGCCATCATGACTGGCTGGTCGATTGAAGGTGATAACGGAAGCACTAGTACCGAGCGCAGCATCATCGTGCAAGATCAAGATACATTGCAAGATGCGATAGAACAGCAGAAGAAGAGATCGGAATGCAAATAAGAGACATGGTGGAAGCAAGAGCCGGACTAAGGGAGAAGATACCGGTGTGTGACATGGTTCCAGCAGTAATAAAGGTGGACACTCCCTGTGATCTGAGGAAGTACGAAGGGAAGTGAGTGTGGTGAAACGCAGAAGGAGAACACTCCTACATGTACTGTTCATCGACAATAATGTGAACAATTATGGACACTTTGAAGAATTGACAAAGATATGAAGACCGGAAGGAGGTGAATGTTGCTTGGTGGTGTGGTCGACAAGTCAACCAGAGGGGGACTGAAGAGGGAAAATCGAGATCAAACCCCTGCCCCCTCACCCCAGGCGCATAAACAGAAAGAACAGCAGGAAGAATAAGGAGCACACTCATCATTTGAACCAGGCCCCAGCTCACCCATGGGTGACAAATATGCTATAAGACACCCACTTCACCAACATTGCAACCTACATGCTACATTAGCCTCAATGCAGCAATACCAGAATCTACAAAACACAAGAATCCCTGTTTAAAGGCTTGCAGATGCTTATATGAATTAACCTAATCTAATTGCACAGTGTAAAGCCATGTTTCAGGAAAATTACAGCCAAGTGCATTTGTCTCACTGAACACCAGCCGCAGTGGGGATTCGTGCTGACTTCAGCAATGCGCCTCGCAAACCCAGGAGCAGCCAAGGTCTTACAGTAAGATAAGATTCCTTTCTTTGAACGACAGTGAACTCTGACAGACAAGCATTTTAATTCTTCACAAATACGAGTGAGCCACTGCAGAACATCCACAGCCAGTGTTTTTTCCCTGGGAACGAAAGACATTTTCGCATGACCCACACATCATTTGAAACATAATTGTAACAAGAATGGCTCGGCTCTGGCCAATGAACGCTGAGAGCCTAGGGGCGAAAAGACTGTCCAAGCAAAAACGGATGGGAACAAGTTCATAATGCAACAAGTGTAGAATTAGGTAATGGGGGTGGCGCAGTTAAAACCAGCCCACTGACGCAAAAGTCCTAATGTCCAATTATCAGGCTCCCTATAAGGGCGCCATAGGTAACCTATCACTTAGCAGCCAATAACAGATGAGATAGGTTTCTGGGAGCTGGTCCAACTATGTGATGTCAGCCTGCAGTGTGTTACAAAGCTGGCTTGCAAGCCAGCCTCGGGGGAGACGATGCCTGGATTTTCGCTGTGCACGAAGCTCTCTGTGGTTTTTTTTGCTGCCCAGAAATAAACGCAGTTTGGAAAATGTTGCTGCCTGCTTGGGACTCTGCTGCATTTCTTTGAGCAAAATGGGAGATGTAGGGGTCTCCCATAGCTGACCCCCAGAAGCACTGGGGGGGGTCCAACTTCTCCCCAACAACAGTGATTTAGTTCAATGCACAGTAGTCTATGCATGTTCTCAATTCTCCTTCCTTCTTCGGTACGAAGAATAAGGTAGCCGCTACCGATGACTTCGAAGGACGGAGGAATCCGTTGGCCAGGTATTGCTTCAGGTACGTCTTCAGGTGTTGGTTTCCGGGTTCAGTGAGCGCGTAAATTCGCCCACATGGGATTCAGGCTCCAGGTAGCAGATCGATCTGGCAGTCGTAGGGCCTGTGGGGTGGTAAAGTGTTTGCTTGCTCCTTTTGGAATACGTCTTGAAAGTCCTGGTATTGCGTTGGTAGGGTAGCGACCACCCCTAGGGCACTCATAGTATTGTATTGTATTGTATTGTTTATTTGATAATGCGCACACAAACCCAGGGGTAGCCGGGCGCAGCAGGTACAAGGTTACTTAAACTTGGGTTACATACAGAGTATAGGCGAGAAACAACATAACAGTACCGTAAGACAGATCAATACTTGCCGTGTGGCAGAAGAAAAAGAAAACTAGCATATTGTAGTTTTGAGGGAGTGTGCAGGTCTGAGAACAGAAGTCATTATGGACAACGGTATCATGGGTGCCTCAGGGGTTAGTTGTCATTTGTCCAGAGCCAGTTTTTTACCTTGCGTCTAAAATTGGAGTAGGGTAAATTGGCTCTTAGTGCAGTGGGTAATGCGTTCCAGGCCTGGGCAGCTTTGACAGGGAAACTTGCTCCGCCCGCTTTGGAGCGTCTGAATCTAGGGGTTTCGAGCAGGTAGTGGTTAGTAGCCCTGGTATGGTGCCTAGATGATTTTCTAGTTAGTCTGGCTGAGATGTAGGGGGGAGCAGTGTTGTTGAGCCCTTTATGGGTAAGCGATAGTGTCTTGAGCAGGACTCTGTCGCTGATTTTGAGCCAGTGGTGGTCTTTCCTAACGTTTGAGATATGTGCTTTGCGGGGTATGTCAAGGGCAGCTCTAAGAGCGTTGTTTTGAAGGATTTGCATTTTATTTATGATGGATTTGTTGGCCCCTGCATAGAGGGCATTGCAATAGTCTAGTTTGGACATGACTAACGCATTGGCAAGCATGATGCAGTTGGTTTTAGAGAGGTAGGGTCTGCAGGTCCTGATTAGTTTGCAGGTGTACGCTGTAATGATTTTAAGGAGGAATGGGACCGTAGTAATAGGCCTGTAGTTAGTGGGGATAGCTGGGTCAAGTGTCTGTTTTTTGAGGAGGGGGAGAACCCAGGATCCTTTAAGGTTGGTGGGTACAGTGCTCGTGTTAAAGGAGGCATTGATGAGTTTCGAGATGAAGGGTGCTAGATCTCTAGCTGCATCCTTAATGATTTGCGCAGGGCAACTGTCACCTTGGCAATTTGACGGTTTAAGGGACAGAATGACCTTTTCCGTTTCCAGTATAGAGATGTTGGTGAACCTGAAGGGTTTATCATTGTTTTGGGGGGGTGTGCTGGGTGACTCCTTCAATGGGGTGGTGTGGGTACCGTAAGGGTGCAAGGAGGCTTTTTTCTCAGCAATTTTAGATTGAAGGGTTATGATTTTATTTGCAAGAGCATTTTGGATGCTAGTGCACCAGGATTTATCCTTGGGGACATTGTCTGTGGGGGCAATAGGGTTTTCCAATTCACGAAGAATAGTGAAGAGCTCTTTGGAGTTGGAATTGGCTTTACTGATTCTATGATTGAATGAGTCTTTTTTCGTTTGAATGATTTCCTTTTTGTATTTTTTGGCAAAGTTAGCAAGTGTGGTTCTATTGTCGGCAGAGGGAGTATGCCTCCAGATAGCTTGGAGTTTGCGTTTTTGGATACGCATTTCTTTGAGATGGGGGGTAAACCAAGAGTTGAGGTGAGTTTCCCGTTTACTTTTGTGGAGTTTGGTAGGGGCAATCAAGTTTAGCGCTTTGGTCATGGCGTTGTTAAATGATTCGACTAACTCACTGGGGTTGGAATCATTTGGACTAGCTATGAGAGTTGGTAGGAGGAGTGGGAGTAGTTTTTCAGCTGTGATTTCTTTTTTACTTCTTGTTGGCATGGGGGGTGCTATTTTATTCTTATTGGGTTTGGGAGGTTCGATGTTGGCTGTGAAGCAAATAAGATGATGGTCAGTCCATATTTGAGGTAGGATACTGGAGATGGTGATGTTGCAGTTGTGGTTGGCTATCCAGTCTAGCGTGCAGCCTTTTATATGTGTAGGAGCTAAGACATTTTGGGTAATGTCGTGATTGGCTAGAATAGTTTGGATTGCTTGTGCTTGTTTGTCTTCAGCGTCATTGAAGCCTAAGTTAAAGTCGCCTAGTAGAAGGAGCTGAGTGGAGTCTTTGATGCTGTCGGTGAGGAGGCTAGATAAGTCTTCCTCAAAATTACCTAGTGGGCCTGGTGGTCTGTACACAAGAAGTATAGTTAGTGTACTGTTATTTGAGATAGGTATTTTAGCTGAGAGAAGTTCGCATGATGTGAGAGCTGGGTGTGGGGTGAGTCTGGCAGCTAGGTGTGTTTTGGTTATGATGGCTAGGCCACCTCCTCTAGTGTTGGGACGGTCGACTCTAAGGATATTGAAGTTATCTGGTATGGCAGTCGAGAGGGCAGGGCCAGCTGCATCATGGAGCCAGGTTTCAGTGACAGCAAGGATATCTAAATTGTCCGAAGACAGTATATCTGCTATTTCGGTGTTATGTGCTATAATGGACCTAGCATTAATGAGTGCTCCTGATAGTGTTGGATTTATCTTGTTATCTTTGGCAGTTCTGGGATTGGGGTGGTTGTGTCTCCTCTGTTTGTAGTATGGGTAATCAAGTGGTTGAGGACGATTTATCGTCGCAAGGTCTGGGAGGTTAGGATTGATGGTAGTGGGGGTGCGCGTGGATACTGGTGGGTTGGTTCTCTTATTTTTGATGTCATAAAGTCGTGGGAGCCTAGCTCTAAGTCGCAAGTTTCTCTCATGCAAGTTGCAGGGTGTAGAGTTGGTGAGGGCCATTATGATGGTGAAGGTTAGGAGAGTCCAGGCTATGGTCCCACGTGGGTGTGAGACGCAGGTAGTAGTGTGCATATTGTGGTAGCGATGAGGTAATGCTTGTATTTGGTGAGTTTGGAGGGGATAGGGGTGCAAATGTACTATGAGTCTAGGTTGGTAGATCCTGTTAGTATCTGTAAGGCGGATATGCTACAGCAAGGGTTCAGGCTTGGGAAGTTCTAATCGTGGCTAAAAATGCCAATATAGTGGGGCATGGCACTTAGAAATTGACAAAGGCATAAGGCACACACAGTTTAGAGTGGTCTGAAAGCGACCATAAGGCACAATTTAAAAGTGGTCTGAAAGCGACCATAAGGCACAACACAATTTAAAAGTGGTCTGAAAGCGACCATACGGCACAACACAATTTGAGAGTGGTCTAAAAGCGACCATAAGGCACAACACAATTTGAGAGTGGTCTAAAAGCGACCATAAGGCACAGTTAAAAAGTGGTCTGAAAGCGACCATAAGGCACAGTTAAAAAGTGGTCTGAAAGCGACCATAAGGCACAACACAATTTGAGAGTGGTCTAAAAGCGACCATAAGGCACAACACAAATTTGAGAGTGGTCTAAAAGCGACCATAAGGCACAGTTAAAAAGTGGTCTGAAAGCGACCATAAGGCACAGTTAAAAAGTGGTCTGAAAGCGACCATAAGGCACAGTTAAAAAGTGGTCTGAAAGCGACCTTAAGGCACAACACAATTGTACCTTCTTGAACGAGTGAACTGGCATGCCTTCCCTTCCATCCGTTTGGATAGCAAGTGTGCGAGCAGCCATGGGCGAATACCAACTCGCGGGCATGCCAGTAGAACCGTGTGTTATGCGCAACCAGCCACGGCATTCCCAGGATTAAGCGGAACTGCAGTATTTTGATAAGATCAAAGGTGACGATTTGGCGGTGACCATCTTCACATAGGAGGGTGAGTTCTGTGGTGCATTCGGACACGGGACCAGAGGTGATCTCGGTGCCATCTACAGTAGTTACAGTCACTGTGGTAGGCTTAGGGCAGAGTGGCAGCCCCATCTTTGCTGCAAGGTCCTGGTCTATATAATTCCCCACTGCTCCGCTATCAATGTAAGCTTCCAAAGAATGCATATTTGATGGCTGTTGATGTGTAATTAAGATCACGGGTAGAGCAAAATGGGAGGTCTGTAGTTGGATCTCTTCACTCGACAATTGGACCCCTACAATTACCGGGCTTGGCAGTTTACGACTCCTCGCTAGGGGTCTCCTTGTCTGTAGCTCCGACAGTTCTTCTTGGCGGCTTGACAGGACATTCCTTAAGGAAGTGGCCGGCCTTTCCACAGTACATGCATAACTGCTGTTCTCTCCTCTTATCTCATTCGGCTTTGGTCAAAGGAGGCCTTACCCCTCCTAGTTACATAGGTTCAATGGTGTTTTCCTGATCCCCGTTGGGCTTGGTCTCTGGGATGCGGAAACATGGGACGTGAATCCGGTTTGCTTCGGTCTATTCTCCTATCCTGCAATCGCCGGTCCAGTTGCACATCCAGGTTAATGAACTCGGCAAAGTTCACCACGTGGGCCAATACATCTTTTAACTCCCCTCGTAAGCCCCGGTGGAACAAAGTAGTTTGTTTGTCCTCTGGCCATTCAGCCTCAACCACCAGCCTGTTAAAGGTGCTATGTATGCCAGCAGATCCTGATTCCCTTGTCGGAGGGATAAGAGTTCATTGTCCAAGGCCTGGCCGTGAGAGCGATGGACGAAAAGCTTCTCCAGCTCCAGCTGGAAGCCCACAAAATCATGTAACAGCGGATCGTCCCGGCTGATAAGCGGCACCGACCAGTGCGCTGCACTACCACTCAAGTAGGACAAAACAAAAGCCACTCGTGTTGGTCATTGGGGAACGCCCCAGGTTGACACAAAAAGTGGAGGCGACACTAATTCTCATGTTCAGTTTTTAATTCATTGAGCTACTGGAGGGCCAGCTTTCTTCCCTCTAGCTTAGTTTTTAATTGGCTTATTTCCTGGCCTAAGACGTCCCTCTCCTGATTTAGGGTGCCCCTCTGTTCAGCCAGGTCATCCCTTTGTTTTTTGAATGCACCGGATTTCTGGCCCTCCTCATCAAAGTCCTCTTGAGAGTGGAGGTCTTTAATAATGAATTTATTATTTTCCTCTTTTAATTTGTCTATCTGGTCTTGTAGGACAACCATCTGTTCTGCGCAGACTCTATTAAAAATGTAATTGTTGCACCAGTTTCTGTTGACTCTGTTCTAAAGAGTCAACCCTTTCCTGACACTCCTCTTTTAGTGCCTGTAATTGGGTGTCTTGCTCTCCCTCCTCTTGCTGTAGGAGATCCAGATCTTCTTTTAATTTTGTGACATACTGTCTATATTCTGTCTCTAATTCTTGGCTCTTCAGTAGCCCTTGTTCTGCAGATTCTAGATCATTCATTCTGGATTGTCTCTAGTGTTACCACTTGCTTCTTTGCCAGAACTATCTTTTCAGCATGCTTTTCCTGCATTACTCCTATGTGGAGGTATAGGTAGGCCGCTATTCTGGCAATTGTACTCTGCTCCTCTTTAACTTTTGGGGCCATGTACAGTTCACTAAGAGCTTGGTGTAATGGGCCCTTGTCCTGCCATATATCCAGGTCCATGGCAGTGACCTGTTCTTTAATTTCCTGCAGCCAGACATGTTCATTCTGTTCTGGCCACTCACCTCTGACAAAAAGCTTGTGCAAGAGGTGCTCCCTAGCCATATTGATTTCTACTGGGATCGCCATTTTGGAAATATCAATTTCTTTATGAATTATTTCAGGGTTAATTTACTTTTATTTTTAAAAAACAGGCCTAGTTTTGGAGTATATATTTTGAGAGTTGCTTGTACAGTGTAGCACAGTACACCAACCAAAAAAGGTGTCTCTACCCTGCTGTCTGCTGTGTTAAACTGTCATGGGTGGTAACTCGAACTCAAAATCATGGCACAAGCCCACAAATCTGTTAAGGATTTCAATCAGGCAATACACCCTGGTCTCAGCCTAGTATGCAGTGCGCAAATGAAATACTTATTTTATTGTGTCTATAGGTTCAATATTCTGAGTGATATACCACTCATATAACACCCCTTCTCAAAATACCCCCAGGTCACAATGGATCAGGAATCAGGCTGGTTGGTAAAGGTAATATTTATTTATCTATTTAAAATTCAAATCAAACATATGTTTTAATATATGGGGCAGCAATCACCAATGTGGTGACAGTATAAATAAGAAAGTAGGTAATGCAGTTGAATTCACTTTTAGCAACACAATGTATAAAACACAGGGAAAAGAACAGTTGTGGCTTGTTTGAAAGATAGCGCTTAAGTTAAGACTTCCCCCTGCAAATTTCTCAACTCACAATGGGAGCAACATGGGAAAGATGCCAACAATCATAAGCTTTAGTTTGAGCAACAGTAAACACTTTGTATCAGAATGGAAGTTTGCAAATAATTGAAATTGAAAACCACACGTGTAAAACTTTGCAGACATGCGAACTCCCGCCTAAAATTCACTGAACAGTTTTTAAGAAAAACAGGTGAAAATTGTTTTGGGATGCAGTTCTTGTGTTGGGATGTAGCTAAAGGTCTTATGTTTAAGTCAGAGTTGAAATGAAGTCTCTAGCTATTAAACTGAGGAAGTTATGCAAGGTTGAATCAGAGGCATTTTTAGAAAAATAGAACAGAGAAAAACAGAAAATCAGTTTTAAAATGGCAGGTTAATTTTATTAAACTAGATTTAATGGCTAAGAAAAAGAGAATGCCACCCGTGAATCCCCGCAGTTACACGGCCGCTTGTAAACCTTCACGTGGCGGATACCCCAATTTTCTTTATGGGACTTACTTTATTTAATCAAATTCACTAATGACTTATGTTCTAGTAAAACCAAAATCAAGAAAACATCGGCGCTAACACTAGGAATTACAACCAGGGTTGCAAGAATGGTTCTGACAATATTATAGGTTCTTAAGGTAAAGATAGGATGGTTTATAGATTGGGATAGGACAAAGCAACGAAAAATATGCCATGGTTTACTATGATTCCTATTGATACTTACAGTCCACTTTAATTTAATATTTTGGACCATTAGGGGCTCTGGTCATCACACGGATCGTGTCTAAAGGGCAGCTGGGCACATCTGGTGGAATTAGGTCAGCTGGGTGGTTCTGGTTACCTGGCCTGGCACCTCGGACTGGACTGCACCGGACTGTACTGGTTACTGGAGACCGGAGATCAGTGGGATGGTGAGTTTGGAGCAGACAAGCATTTAGAGGTAACAAGCCAAACTAGATCAAATTGCTTCCCTTTGGTTTTGGGATGGTTTCAGAATTTGGGCCTAGCTGAAAAAGAGTTCAGCAATGCAGAGGCCTTGGCTTTGCAAAGAAATCTGGAATCAGGAACAAGAGGGAGAATTCAGGAACAGGGCGCCACGCGAAAATCAGGATGGAGTCAGGAATCAGTGTGTCTGTGTGTTGTGTGGTTCCCTTATTTATCATGCCAAATGACATCACTAGAGATTATGGTAGGGGCAGACTTACTACCCACACCCACAAGGCTATGATTGGGTAAGAGCACAGTTCCAACCTTGCTCTTTGCTGGTTGGATGACAGAAAGGGCTGTCATGTTTTATGAGATGATCTGGAAAACTCCCATAGCTATTGGGACCAAAATCTAAATTTCCCACAAATACATGTATATATATATTTTTTTTTCAAACAATTTTTATTGGTTTTTACATCTTATCAACAAAACAAACACACCGACAGTATACATTCTTAGCTTCATAACATCTTATACATTTGTGGGCAATTGTCACTGCCCGCTACTAACCGTCCCCCCTTAACTCAAGCCTAATCCTCTGTCCCTTCACTTATCTTTTCTCTGGAGGCTCATCTTCTTCCGCGCTCTCTGAGGCATCATGCTTGCTTGGACTGGTCAGGGCATTCCCAGATAGTGTGGCCACTAATTGTCTCCAGGCCATCAGTGGTCCCACTTCCTCCTCCTCCTCCCTGTTGGCCACTTCGTACCATACCCCTGTTTCCGCTTCGGACCATTTTAGAAGGTCGTTTCACCATACCTCCATTCTGGGTCTATGGCTTGCTTTCCAAATCATCGTTATTCTGCGTTTGGCCAGGATGTACTCCAGATCTTTAAGTTTGCTGACATGTCTTAGGTTGCATGGCCTAGTGAAGCCTCCAATCATGCATGCCCACAAGGACCCCTAATCTAGCCTGATTTCTTTCTCGGTTAGGTGTTGGTTGACCTCCCCCCAGTATCTCTTAACCTCCAGGCATGCCCAGAACATGTGTATCATCCCCGCGTTTACCTCCCCACATTTAGGGCATGTTTGTGTCTTAGAGTTCTTGAAATGGGGCGATCCTCTGTGGGGTCATGTACACCCTATGAGTAATGTATAGCTGGATTTGTTGTAGTCTCGCGTTTCTGGAGACCTTTTTGTGGTATCTTTGTGCTCTTTCCCATCGCCCGTCTTGTATGGGCTCCCCCGCATCCTCTTCCCACTCCTGTTTTAGCTGCGTCACCTCCTTCCCCACCCTGCACATTACCAGTTCATAGATCCGGGATATCTCATGCCCCTCTTCCGAGGTGTCATACATTGTTTCTATTGCCGTGTCTGGCAGGTCTTCTAGTTCGATCTCAGACCAGGTCTTCCTTACTTACTTAACCAATCTAGTGTAGGTGATATATTGCCCCAGATGCACACCCGTTTCATCTACCAGCATTTGGAATTATAGTACTTTCCCGTCCCGCCACATGTCTCCCAGAGTTGCTATACCCGCCGGTTCCCAGTGTCTGCTTATGGTCTTTCTTAGTTGTTCATCCATTCTTGGCAATGCCACTAGCTGCACTTGTGGGGAGCATGGGTTTGGGTTCTCCATAACCTGGCATGCCGTACGCCATGTCTTCCACACCGATTCCAGCAACCTCGATCGCCCTTTCAACTCTGATTTGGGCAGCCATACTAATTTGTTTAGGAAAAACGGGGCACATTCATCCTTCCACAATCTTGATTCTGCTGTAGTGTCTTCCATTAGCCACTTAGCCATGTATTGTAGCTGCCCGGCCAAATGGTATATCTGAAAATTTGGCAATTTTATCCCCCCTCTGTCATACGCATTTAGTAATTTCCATAGGGCAATCCTATTTCTGGTGTTATGCCAGATGAAGCCTCTGTATAAACTCTGCAGTTTACCAAAGAAGCGTCTGGGCGGGATATATGGGATATTTACAAAAAAATGCAGCAACCTAGGCAATACGACCATCTTCAATAAGGCTACCCTCCCCACCATTGCTAGGGGGAGTTTAGCGCAAAATGTCATGCTGTTTTCGATTTTTGCTACCGCCATTTCTGTATTGTGTTTGTGTTCGTCTTTCACCCCGTGATAGATATCGATCCCCAAGTATCTGAACGTTTTGGTCTCCCAAGGTATCTGTAAAACTGGTAGGTCTTCTTGTGGGATTCCTTTGTATCTCCCAAGGGGAAATATGCATGACTTCTTGGGGTTGATCGCTAGCCAGAGAGTGACGCAAATCACTCCATTACTTGTAAGATGTATTGCAGGTTTTCATCGGGGTACCTTAGGTACACCAGGACATCGTCTGCATACAGTGATATGAGATGCGGCCCCCCTTTGGTGTGGATCCCCACCTCCTCATATTGTTGTCTCAGATAAATCGCTAGGGGTTCTAGCGCATGGATGTAACATTGGAGACCATGGGCAGCCCTGTCTGGTTCCCCTGCTGAGTCGCCATTTGTCCGAATGATCGCTCCCATTTTAACTCTGGCCAGTGGCGAGCTATACAGTAGTTTAACCCATCTTAGGTACCCTGGCCCCACTCCATATTCCTTCAGAGCCACCATTGACCAGGGCTATTTTACAGAATCAAAGGCTTTCACTGTGTCTAACGAAACAATAGCTATCTCACCTGCGCCCCCCTCCGCTTGTTCTTTGCGCGGTAGAGCCTCCTATGGTTGTCGGACATACTTCTGCTCGGTACATACCCGGTCTGGTTAGAGTGTATGAGTTTGCTTATCACCAATTTGAGTCTATTTGCCAGCACTGCCGTGAGTATTTTGTTATCCTGGTTCAACATGGACAGCGGTCTATACGACCCACAATCTGTGCTTGGTTTATTTGATTTCAGGAGCGGGATGATTATCGCCTCCTTTAGGGATTCTGGTAATCTCCTTGTTTCGAAAGGCTTCATTTAGCATAGCCAAAAGCGGGGGGAGTACCTCCAGCCTATATGCTTTGTAAAACTCTCTAGGGAGCCCGTCCGCGCCTGGGGCTTTGTTAGTGGGTAATTGTTTGACTACTACTTTCTCTTTCTTCTACACTCAGTTTGGGTAACCCTATGTCCTCTAGCGTCTCTCTTATCTCCTGCGTTTCAATCCCCCGGTGTCTCTGTATAGGCGTTGATAGAATTTAAGAAATCCCCCGTTCACGCTCTCTTGGGTGTCCCATATTTGGTTATTTTCTCCCCTTATCTCCCTTATCGCTGATCTGGGTGTCTTGTTTTTATATAGCCATGCCAGCAGCCTCCCTGGCTTATCTCCTCCTGCATGCTGTCTCTCTCTATATTTCTTATAATTTAAGTTGCATAATCTCTCCCAGTACCTGCCACATTCTTGTTGTAGTTGGCAGATGGATTCAGCGTCCTCCTGTGAAGTGTCCCCTTTGCTCATGATAGCTTCTAGTTTCTTTTCTGCTTCCTGCAGCTCTCAAGTTATGCCCCCTTGCAGTCCCTTGGATTTGGATATTGCCGCGCCCCTTACCACCACCTTAAATGCCTCACACAGAGTACCCTCTGATGTTAAGCTGCCGGTGTTGTTCTCAAAATATTCTATGATTTCCTCCCTCGGGTCTTCTCTGAACCCTGTGTCTTTCAATGCTTCGGCTCTAAGCCACCACATAGGAATCTTAGTTCTGGGGGGCTGGTGTTGCCATGTTAGGACTAAGGTTGAGTGGTCCTATAGTACCCTTGCTTTATATCCGGAGTTTGCCATCTCCCTGGTGAGGTCCGGATTGGCGAACACATAGTCTAACCGTGTGCATAGGTTTTGTGAAGCCGAGTAATGAGAGTAGTGTTTATCCTGTGGGTGGTGCTGCCTCCATATGTCTTCCAGCTGGAAGTCATCTAGCAGGATCCTCAGGGTTCTGGCCGCCGGGATGGGCTTATCTAATTTCCTATCTGATCTATCCAGTTTAGGATCCAGTGTGCAGTTAAAATCCCCTCCCTAAATGACCGCGCTGTCTAAGTGTGAGCTGACTTTGCCATACAGGTCTTGAAGTAGGCTACTGTGTCTTGATTTGGGGCGTATGTGTTGAGGATGTATAATTCTCTATGTTCCAGCATTCCCCATATCATTACCATCCTCCCATCTGGCTCCACTTTGGATTGCAGTAATTGAAAGGATGCATGTGGCGCCACCCAGGTGATCACCCCCCTGGCATCCGAATACATAGCTCCGATAGTGGTCTCCTTCCATCTTCTGCCTATTGCCTCTTGTTTTTCTTTTGTGAGGTGAGTTTCCTGTAACATGCCTATATCTATTTTCTTGCCTCCTCAGGTATGTCATGATCTTATTCCTCTTCAAATAGCTATTGAGTCCCCTGAGGTTCCAGGTTGCTATCCTGAGGTCTCCCATTTTCATCCATATCCAGTCCCTCCTCTATCTTCTCTTGTCCTCTGCTTAATGTACCACGGTACTTGGGTGCAGGCTCGTTCACTAACAATTACCCTTCCAAACTCCCCCTCCACCCTCCATCCCCTACCCTCCCTATCCCAAACCGTTGCACCCCCCAACTTCCTCCCCACACCCCTACCTCCCTTTCCCCAACTTTTGCCCAGCTCCATACCTGGATCTCAGGCTACCCCGCATCTAGTCGGCTATAGCAGGGGGGGTCACCCTATTGGTTTCCCGTCCTCAAACTAACTATGGGGGATGATAGTGAGTCCCACCTGTGTTCTGCATTGCTATTCCAGTAACTGCATTTATGTTCAGTGTAAGTTATGCATCTATCCGTCCCACTTTAGCTATATTCCTGCCCGGGTACTTCTCTGAGGAGCCAAGTTCAATTGTCCCGCCTGTCTTCCATGTGATCATCCGTTCCTGCTGGGCAGTTGCGCGCATCCAACCATACTGTCGCTTCTTCCGGGGTTTCAAAAAAATGCACCTTGTTTTTGTGTATCACTTTCAGTTTTGCAGGGTATAACAGCATATATTTGTACCCCGCCTCTTGCATCCTCCTCTTGATGGTCCCATAGTTCAGCTGCTGCCTCTGTACCAAGAATGTGTAATCCAGGTACACTGTGACAGTAGTGGATCCTCTTGCGGAAGTGCTCAACTATTTTCTCCCTATCTTTGTAATTTAGTATCTTGGCAATGAGTGGGCATGGTGGGGCCCCCGGCGGCGGTCTTCTGGTCAAGGCCCTGTGTGTTCTTTCCACTGCAAATCCCTGCAACAATGCACCGCTAACTTTTTCTTGTAGTAGCATATTCTCGACGTAGTTAGTGGGGTCCGATCCTTCTGTGCCCTCCGGGAGTCCGATTATGCAGATGTTGTTTCTGCGTGCCAGCCCCTCTGCCTCCACTGCCCTATTTTCCAATTTATGGACCTTCTGTTGCAGTACAGAAAGTTCTTTGACATTCACCGTGCAGGTCTCTTCATTCGATTTTGCTTCTTTTTCTAGTTCCCCCGTTCACTCTGCCAGCTTCCGTACGTCCTGATGAAGGAGGTTGACATCCACACACACCTCGTGAATTTTCAGTTCAAGTTAGGCTTTCAGTTCCGCCATAGCTCTGTCTAGTTTGCTTTCCCATGAGGACTATAGCTCTACTATGGAATCCAAGATGGGTTGATCGTTCCGTCCTGGGGGTTCTCCACCTTGGCCCTCTTGCTTCTTAGGTCTCGCCACCTCCTCAGCTTGAGTCGGCTTGGTGAAATCCTCCATCGTCTGTTGCTTCCCCTTCTGTTTGCTCACCTTGGATGTCTTCACTGGGCACGTGTGTTTCTAACCAGTCGCTGGTGCTTTTGGTCGTCGGTCTGTTCCACCTGGATGTTATCCAGACACCTGCTTTATGGCTGCATGTGCCTTCGGTGCCACCACACTTCCAATGCTGTTTTGTCTGTCATAGCGTGCCTTTGCTTCCACGCTGTAGTGCCCCATTCCTAGCCGCAGTTGGTGTGGTTGTGGTTTGTGTGTTACTCCACCCTCCGCACAAGTGCTCCTCCTGTGTGTTACCACTGCTATCTGTTGCCGTGGTGCTATTGCTGCCACTTGCTGTTGCGCTGTTTCCGATCCTAGTCCTTGCCTTGTCCGATCCTTGGTGCTGTCTGTCCATCTGCCTCCCCTGTCCATGGGCCACTCAATGGTAGTGCTTGTTCTCATCTGCGGGTTTCGTAATAACGCGGAAGCAAGACGACACGGAACACCACAGGTTCGATCCCCGGGTCCGAGTTTAGAAACCTCTGGGTATTAAGCACGTTATAAATAACCTATCATATTATAGCACCCGGTGCCTGCTTCGTGTGTACACCGTCCGGGCTGATGACGTTACCTGGGAGTGTACAGCCCGTGCCCTGCTCGCGGGTGCCTGCAGTCCCTCTTTGCTGGTGTTCCTGTCGGTGCCTGGATCAGCACAGTGACCACTTCAGCAGATTGACTGTCGACTCCCAACTCAGGCAGGGATGTTCGCTCCACCAGACCAGGCAATATGGGTGGGACTGGTGCAGAGGGGCTCCTGGTTGTATGTGAGCCAGAAGGCGCACCAGAGGACGACTGGCACACAGAGGAAGAAGACGAGGAGGGGGGGTCACATTACTGAGCAGCCCACACAGCACAAACTGGCACAGGATTGTTGCTGGGCACGTGATGATGTGCAAGCAGCTACGGCAAGCCTGCACATCATCACGTATGACCTGGTACGTCTCACCACACCAACCTGCAGGGGTACCACAAAGTCCTGAATGGCCACAGCCGATGGCATTGTGGTGTCGGTCTGTGTGGAAACATCAGACTTGTGCGGCTGGGTCCGGTTTGAGGCATGCCGGCAGGTGTATACAGCTGCATCCACTAGCCCAGGGATAGAATTTGTACAGGCACCGCAAGGGTGGCCTGCACAGGCACACGCCCCAGGAGCAGTTCTGTAGTAGCCAAACCCACCTCATCATGCCCGCCTGACCCAATCAGCTGTGTTCCTTCGGCCCCTCCTTCCACTCCACCCCTGTCAACCTGGATGACTCCAGAGCGTCTTCCGCACTGGCTGGCCCCTGTGTTGCCTCACCTGCCACCCCTCTCACTGCTGAGGAGTCCACTGCCACCTTCACCCTCCTTGCCTTACACCCAGCAGCATTGCCTGATGGTTCATTGCGCCTCTGCCTGGTGGAGGCATCCCTGCTGCCGTGCTCCACAGCACTACTTCCGCCCTCTTCTTCCAATGTAACTGTGGAAAAGGAGACACAGAACACAAACATCGTTGTACTGCACCATTGTGTGCGAGGCAATACAAACATTCACATGAAGTCCAAAAGTCAAGGGAACGACCATCATCTTACACCCCCACAGACATGGACATGCATTCCACATACATACACAAACATGTGTGCCCATCACTCCCGACATTCACATCAGGCTACATGACACTCTCCCAAACAAGCAATTGTGTATGCTACACACACATGCCTCACGTGCACATACACATGTCATGTACACACATCAACAGAGTGTCTGCAATCAGTGTGATGAGCAATCACATCAGAGTCCTGGTAACTGTATTCCCACTACATGACTACCTCAGACATGCATATGCATGTGTTGCTTCCATGCGTGAGTGATGGCCAGTCACACATTCCCATCTTTCCCACATACACATGAATATCATGTACATGACGCAGGCAACAATACCTTAACTGTCACACTTATCACACTGGCACATCTCAGACGCAAGTACCAATACATGTGCACGGTCTCAAAGGCAGCAGTACAACACGCAAGGCCAGGAATATCTCATTCAGAAGACATATGCTCCAATACACACATGGAGAGCAATGTCTTGGGCATGCACGCACACATCCGTATCACAGGCATACGTGCTGCAAGCCCAAGGGGCACACTCCCAACATCCTGCAACATGCACATCCACTGTAGAGCATAGCAACACATGGATACTCACCAGATGACTCCAGACGTTGTGGAAAATCGCTGACCTGGGTGTGCAGTGCTCGGTAGAACATCTCCAGGACCCGCATGTCGGTGATTCTAAGGCGGCACCTGCATGCCCGGTGCCCCTCCGTAGAAGCACCAGCCTGCATGAAGCGCAGGGCCTTGATCTGGGTCCTGGATTTCAGGTTGTCCCAGTGCTTATGCATGGTCTTAAAGGTGCAGGATGCCACCCCAACCGCGTTGATGGCATCCACTATCCCGTCCCAGGTCAGCTGACTTCCTTCCTTGCTGACTTGCATTGCAGATTTAAAGAGGGCATCAAAATTCCCCAGGAACTCCTCCACCACGATGTCAAAGTCCTTTGCAGTGAAGTTGACAGCCCTCTGCCTCGCTGCCATGGGGTTTCCATTTAGCTCAAAAGATGATGGTTGAGACATGGCAACCCCCTAGGCAGGTGTGGGTGGGCAAGGTGGTCCTGGAGATGGGCTGTTGAGCGATGCTGATGGTATGGAATGTTGGGAGTCTGGTGAATCAGCTGAGGTGGTCACAGGGCCAAGGACAGGAACAGCTCAGGGCAGTAGGAGTCAGGTTTCAAGGCTTGTAGGCAGGATTTAGCTCAAAAGATGATGGTTGAGACATGGCAAACCCTAGGCAGGTGTGGGTGGGCAAGGTGGTCCTGGAGATGGGCTGTTGAGTGATGCTGAGGGTATGGCATGTAGGGAGTCTGGTGAATCAGCTGAGGTGGTCACAGGGCCAAGGACAGGAACAGCTCAGGGCAGTAGGAGTCAGGTTTCAAGGCTTGTAGGCAGAAGCATGGGTCTTCTGTGTTTATTGCGTGGGCAGCCAGAAACAGAGTGACGGTTAATTTTCGCATTCGAAATTTGCACAAACACATGAAATCTGAGGAAAGGCCCTCAGCGTGTAAGTTACGTGACACACGCTATGCGCTGCCGTTCAGTACGCCTGAATCGGGTCTATAGAAGTACACATAGAAGAAAATCAGACCGTATGTGCGATTGGGAGTAGACGGAGTGTTAGGCAGAATTACATGCAGTACCCTTTGGGAACACTACACACAATTAAGACTACAGGTGTAAGCACAATATCACCTTTGGTACAAGCCTGCACTACACAGTTATATGGTAGTAGTGACTGAGCAGCCAGACCTATCTCAAGAGGGATGTGAGCAGTACAAGATGTTACACAAAGGTCTTGCAATCACAGTAGTTGTTCAAACAAAAACTTACTCAAGGTTTCTTGGTAAAAGAATATACAATTATTTACACATTTAGTTAGAAAACATTCCACTAGCAAGACGTAGCTTAATATCACACTACAATACACTACAGTACACAACCAATACGTTTCTGAACAAGTTAGGCTCCCCTGAAATGGGATGTAGAAAGACAAAGGTTATAAGAATCAAAACACAATTACTTTCAGAGGCAGGGCAAATAGTTTCAATTACCTAGAAGAGGTAATTCAATACAATAGGCCTGAGCAAAGTAACCGCAAGAAGCAAAGAAATCGTGAGGCTTGCTTATGCTTAGTAGTAAGATAGATTGCGGCAAGCACCACCTGTACATATCTACCTCAAAAAGAGCACTTTATATAAGTATACTTCCACTACACACAAGAGCAGAATCAACCAAAGGTTACTAAAGGTCTCAAGAGGAGAGTTTTGCAGCAAACAAATTGAGAATTAAAGACAGAGAGAAACTCAGACAAAGGTAACCATGCCAAGAAGTCAAGGTCGTATCGTCTGAAATAGGCCAACAGTGGATACAATTAAAGAGAAGAAGAACAGAGTATCCTGTTCAGAAAGGTCAAGACAAGCCACAGATGGCAGACGACTGGCAGAATTAAATAAAATACACAAAATTGCATGAAGAAAAGGCCGATTTCACGGTGTTGGAATCACGTGACCAAACCGACAGGAAGGGATGAAACTTTCACACCTATGCATGGACCTTTGCCATGCCCAGACGCCTTAACTTTTCCACACCAAGAAGCAGAGTTGAGGTCAACCGCAAAGAAATAATTGACACATGACCACTGAGGTGATGATTGATTGTAAAAATAATTGAAGGGAAGCTGGGGTGCAGACAAACTCCCTGCACCTAGCCAGCTATTCTGCATGCTGCTAAGTGCAAGTGGAAAATTATGAGTGTGGTTGATGCCAACCCAATCATAGTGGACCATGCAATCTAGGGTCCTATAGTTAGTAGAACCAATGAGACGTTGTACTTTTAGTGACGTTTAAAGTAGCCATTTTGAAGGAGGGGCTTAGTTGTCCTATCTGACATTGGCTATCCAATCCCCTCTCCCCGTTACCATATACCGATATAGTACTTACATGAAAGTTACCTTCCTAGAACCAATCGAGTTGCATGCTAAGTTTTAAGAGTTACACGACAGTGATGACGAGTTTTTGGTATAAATGTTATGTTTTTTCTGAAATTAATTGGAGTTGAAGCGAGAAGGAAGATCGAGCGATTGCTGATATTCATGCACTTCCCGTTTTTTTGTACTTGTCATTAAACTGACTCCCTTTGCCAAACTATCGAGTTGTCATTATTGATTTGGTGCAAGAGTACGAATCTGCATCCCCATCCATCTCAAGGGTGCTGCTGCTCATCTTAAAGTGCTGTTTGGAAACCCCCAGTCCTATGGGCCGGCTGGGGTCCATCTAGTACAAAGGCTTAATGTTATTTTCATGATTTATATATTGAATATGTTTATTATTTAAGCTTGTATGGATATATGTTCTTTTAACCGAAATTAAGTATTTTGAATTTGATTGAATTGTGTATAGAATGCATAGTTCAGAAACTGAAAATGTAATGGTCTGATCAATGGAATAAGTCACAGAATGTAAAGATGACACATACTTGGCACCAGAAAGAAGCTCTTTGAAAATCCATATATAAGGCCTGAGGCTCTGAGGGCATGCACTCCATGTGTACTGACTGCATCCTTCCTGTCGCAAAAGGGGTAAACCACAGAAGCACAATTTAACCGACACCAAATGACTTTCTGGCCGTCCAACAGAATCCAGTTTTTCCTTGAAGTTGGAAGCAAAACAAAAGAGTTGATAGCTGGAAGGTTTAGAAATAAATCTTAATCTCTGGCATTGCTCTGGGCAACCCTCCAGACCACCGTTCTTCACCTGCCAAGCCATTACAAAAGGGGAAAGACCATGGGCAAATCAGGGTTGGTCCCACCCCAAAAGGGGCAATCCATCCCTATATGCTTGGTCACATCCCTTCTACATGAGACCAGAAGCATCCCCAAACATGTTTTTGCCTTGCTGGGCCTCATTAGTGAGGAGCAGCTTGGGTTTCTAGGCCCAGCAGGCATGTGACCCACATCTGGCCATACCCGTCCCACTCCGGGTTACTATAGAAAAACAAAAGAGGTGATGGCTGGAAGGTTTAAAATTCATCTTAACCTCTGGCATTGCTCTGGGCAACCTTCCAGACGACCGTTCTTTGCCTGACAAGCTATTACAAAAGGGGAAGGGCCATGTGCAAATCAGGCTTGGTCCCACCCCTAAAGGGGCAGGCCAGCTCTACCTGCTCCGTCATGAAGCTGAAAACCACAGAGTTTCTTAATGATCAAGGCCGGTGGGTCCTCATCCATCAAGCTCAATTCTCAACTAAGCAAACATGTACATAGTGATAACATCTTTGTTAGAGCCTGGTCAACAACCGAGATGGGCTGGAATGAAAAGGTAATTTGTTTAACACAAATCTTTAGATGCTTAAGTACAACTTGCTCCAGCTGTTTATCAAGGAAGGGAAGTTGAGAAATAGCTATATAGTTACTAAATACATTACAGTATATAGACAATGCAAGTGCCCTAAAGTACAAAAAGAGGCTTTGGTGAGGAGGGAGCCAAGGAGAAGTTCATGGTCAGGAAGGAAGAAGTTGAGAAGAACAAACGTCCTGTGGACTAGGAGCATGGTGATGGGAATGCGAGAAAGAAGTTGAGATGCAGTGAATTCAATGGAGTGGGGGTGAAATTACAATTGCAGAAAGGTGTAGAAGGGTTATCTCTGTAGGACATGAGTCCAACAACCCTGCCATGTTTATTCAGCTGGAAGAGGTGGACGAATGTAGCAGTGTTAGTATGGAGGGGAGCAAGTGCAGCAGTGTATTTACAGAGTTTCATGTTTTGGTGAAGTTCATGTCCGCAAGCCGTAGACTGTTATTTTCTTTGCACATTTTGTTGCATTACAAAACCCAAGGAAGAGTTTCATAGATGGGGAGAAGTGGAGGAATGGACTAGAGAGTTGCAGGAGGGGAAGTGAGAAGGTTAGATTAAGTTGACATCAGGGGAGCAAGTATGGTGTCTTTTGCCGAAGGTGCACTGTGTAGGGATGGATTAGGAGGGGGAAGAGATGGAGACAGAGATATGGTGATTATGTGGGGGTAGGTGTGAAAATCACCGAAGAAAGGTATAGGGAGAGTAGTGACAAGAATTTCAAAAGGAGGGAAATTCATGATGAGGGTGGGACAAAAAAGAGATGGGAGAGGAAGGATAGCATGGGGCCTCAGACTGGAGAACAGTTACACAGATTATCAGTTCAACATAGATAAGTCTACACAAGCATTAGTTGACATTCAGCCTAGGCCAACATAACAGCAATGGGGTCAATTTGCCTTACAACTTTTGGCACAATTATTGAAGATGTGCAGGGCAAGTGATCATTTGCTTGGTTATAGGTGTCGAGTAGTAGTTCTATGCTGTATTCACGTAGAAATCAACCAATGTATCTTTTGATCCATATAGTTGTGGTGGAGTAGTAGCAGGCCAGTAATGAATGGAGGACCACATAATGAGTAACCATGGTGTATACTAGTTGTACAGTTATAGATCCTAGGCAGTCACAATGGCTTGGTTGCTGGTGCACCAGGGCTGCAGGTAGCCTTGGAATAGAGCATTCTGAAGAATTTGTTGGCTATAGGAACCAATCTGCAGGCCATAATGTTTTGTCTTACCCATAGATTGTCCAGTTGGAATGCTCATGGAGCATTCCAATAGATATAATACAAATTAGCCCATGGGAGGTGGGTATTAAGTGAAACCCGAAAAGACGATCAATTTAGAAAGACCTCTCTTTGACCACACAGAGCGTTCTTTCTAAATCAAACTGTCATGCCCCTGCTGCACACGAGTGCATGCAGGGGCTGACAGGCATGGCGAGACCCAGCGAAGTCATTGCGGGAATGTCAGGTGAGTGTGTGTGTGTGTGTCTGTGTGTCTATGTGGGGAGTAACTGTGTGTTGTGCTGGGAAGGGCTGGTGCGTGGGAAATGGGGAGTTTTGGGGGGTCACCCCCAGATTAACAAGACAATCAGCGGGAAGGTTTGGGGGAGGGCAAGGGATCACCTTGCGGGAGACGGGGCGGTATGTGATATTTCAGCATTTTAAAGCCAACACAAAAAATGGCTGAAAAGAATTGGTCTTTTTTGTGTTCAGTCTTTAAAATGGGGAACATCACATAGAACCGGGAGGTGATGCAATAAGACCTCCCAGCCAATGAGGGAGCTAAGAATGTGAGCTGACTTCATGGTTTTGGCTGTCTTTTGAGCCCACCAAGCAGTTGGAGGCTACCATCCTGCCTTCTGGGGCAAATGCCAATACTGCCCTAGTCCCCCCGGCTCTGCCTCCAACTCTGCCCACCGGATCTCCACACCAAACCTCACTTACCTGCGGCCATATCGCCTGTCATCTTCCCTCTCCCAGTCCAGCTATCCCGCCCCTTTCCCTCCAAAGCAAGAACCATTCTAGAAAGGGAGAAGGGTCTACGTGTATTTCCCTTTTCCCTATATCCATGGGCTCCATTTTGTTTTGTAGATTTGAGAAATGGAAAATGGACCTGGGTGCTAATTGCTACAAAACCCCTCAGGTGATTCTGCCGAGCTTCACTCAGGCCTGTATCTCGGGTCCAGGGTTAGTACATGACTACTAAACATCAGGTCTTATTGCTTTATTAAAACAAAATGAAGCAAACATACTGCAGTCCCTTTGTATTTTATCAGTGCAACCCGATGTGCTTGTAGGTTGTGTATAATGCTTTCAGTGTGCCAATAAAATGATATACAGTATGCTTCTTACCCTAATTAAAATGCATAATAATGGTTAACAGGCATTCTTGTCGCTCGGCATTTTTTCACTTGCTTCTTCGACTGGGTAAATGGATTCCTCGTTGTGATTCAAAACACATTTCCAGCCCCATAGAAGGGAAACATCATTCAGTGATTGCTGATACAATTACTTCCGATTGTATTCACATAAGTACCATTATTGGTTAAATATTACAGTGCATGGCACGTGGAATCATGGAAACTAATGTCTAATCTAGTTTCAGAGGCATTTAATTTACTAAGCATTCACATATAAGATTGCTTCAACCCCCATTAAAGAGCACATCCCATTGCTTCACAAACGGAAAGCAAGGCAGTAATGTAAGGAAAAGCTATAGAAGACAAATTCAAATCTTGCAGGTCAATTGAATTCTTTCTTGGAAAAGCATAGCCATCTTATCTAATACAAATATTGTCATAAAAGGCACATTTAAAATGTATTAAAAGGAGAATGTGTGTCTCAAGTGCATGCAATATATTATTCACAAAGGGAATATGCTAACAACTCGGCAAGACACCTCATACATTTATCATATTCCGAGCCTCAATAACCTTTTGTTCATCTGTCACATTCATCTTCGATAGGTTTGCAGAATCTACATAGAAAATATTAATAGGTACTCACACTAAGTGCATGCTATTATTGCACTATGGCAGGTGCTACAAGGTTAGCCTATATTTTACGCATTCTGGCTTTCGTATTCTGTCATAACACTAAATTAGAAAGTTAAGCATCCATTCTTTAGACTTGCCTGAAATCACCCTCTAGTGAACAGTCATGGCGATTGTTTTTAAAACATGCTTCATAAAACTACAAAGTGCTTTGATCGTCCAATCGTCCCATGTGGGAGAATCGTCTCACAAAACCGGTGTCACTGTGGAAAGCCTTTGACCTTTTAGCAGTAATATTATTTCCACAAGCAAGCTGTGACACCACAACATGCAAGAATCAAGAATCATTTGCAACTAGCCACCTGCAATACATTATTACAGGTGAGCAGTGACTTTGCAAAGCAATCATCTCAGACACTAAAGAATATCTTCCTCATTTGTATTTGCAAAAAATCACAAATTCATTATAAACACATCTCCCAAACGAGTTCAGTCTTTGTTCGAAATAGCTTTGTTGAACTAATATTATATTCTAAATAAAATGTTGCTCGGTTCAAAAAAGATGCGTTGTTTCTTCAAAAATACCACAAATATATTTTATAGGAAATAAAGTACCACCATCTGCAGGTTAAATGTATGCTGCTAATCACCTTGGGCTTGATTTTAAAATGCTCTCAGCTTGCGACCCAATACACCAATATATCCATGGAACACTGCAGTGGCATACAATATCCTTACAATATAGGAGGCTGTACTTTGTTTCATATAATACAATGGAGACTCAAACGTATATTTGTCACACCTGAGGAGGTCACTAGACCTAAGGTGTGACACAGCCTGTCACACCTGAGGAGGTCTCTAGAGAAGTCTGGTCTATGGAAGCTTCTTCCAAACAGGTGGACACCTGCCCCTCCAAAATCATCAAGGAGAACATTGACTCCCTCACTCCAGCCTTGGCAAACCTCTGGAACCTCTCCTTCACCACTGGAGTTTTCCCCACTTCTCTCAAGCATTCTCTTGTGCACCCTCTGCTCAAAAAACCCTCTACCAAACCTACCATTCCGACAAACTATCGCCGGATCTCCATCGCTCCTTTCCTGGGAAAACTCCTGGAGAAGTTGGCTATCTCTCAGCTTACCCTCCGCACTGAATCTGTTGGTTGTCAATGTGACCATTAGTTTGGCTTTAGAGCATCCAGAGGCACGGGAACTGCTCTTCTGAACACCCAAAAACAAATGCTCTCAAACCTTGACTCTCATTCTTCTTGACCTCTCCTCTTCTTTCAATATGGTAAACCACAACATCCTGATCTCCCATCTCCATGAGACCCTGGGCATCACTGATCAGGCCGTGGTGTGGCTAGCATCCTTTCTCTCAGACCGTCCTTCACAGGTAGAACTTGGTTCCTTTCTCTCCGCTATCACTCTCTACTTGTGTTGTCCCCCAGGGATCTAATCTATCCCCCTGGTTTCTCAATGTCTACATGGCCCCTTTGGACCACATGATCCCGGCCTTCACCTCCAACTTTCAGTGTTATGCGGATAACAAACAGCTCTCTTTTAGGATACCCTCAGCCTCTTCCTCCTCCTCGATCATCCCGAACTGACTGTCCACAATTCAGTCCTGGTGTGCTGCTAATGATCTGCGCCTTAATGCCAGTAAGACGGAAATCGTCCTCATTGGGACCCCTGCTCCTGTTTTCCCACTTTCACTGTGGCGGTACTGCACCTTGGTAACCTTGGTACTGCACCCTCACCCACCAGTGTGGCAAAAAATCTGGGGGTCATCTTTAACTCTACTCTCTCCTTCTCTTCTCACATCTCGGACATGTCCAAAAAGTCCCACTACCAGCTGCACCGCCCCAGAGGCATTCTACCTTTTCTCACCTTCCCCCAGAGGCTCATTGTCTCCAAATCCCTGATTCTCTCCAGAATGGACTACCACAACAGTCTCTTTCTCAATCTTCCTACTTCTACTCTCCGACCTCTTCAACTTATCCAGAACAGAACCGCAAGACTTATCTTTGGCCTCAAGCCCAGTGTCTGTATCTCTCCAGTGCTGAAATGCCTACAATGGCTGCCCATGGCTGCAAGGATCAAGTTCAAGTCCCCCTGCATAGTTCACAAGGCTTTTTGGGGCAGGGGCCTTTACTAGCTACAACGCTCTCTTCCTAAATACTCTCCTTCCAGAACCCTCCACTCGGCCTCCTCCAATTCTCTGTGGATGAGCCATTTTTCAAAACAGAGATTTGTGGGTAGATCGTTATCCTCTGCAGGTGCCTCTCTCTGGAACAGCCTACCTGCCTCTCTCCATTTTGAGCCGGACTCCCTTAAGTTCCAGAAACTCCTCAAGACCTTCCACTTCTCTTCCTCTTTCTCCCTCTCCCTTGCTAACCTCCTTCTCTTCTCTCCTACTTCCCTCCTTCATTCTCTTCCCGAACCTGCTCAGTTCACTGAATGGTCACCTGGTGCACCTCCAGAGCCTCACAAGTCCCAGGCTCCACCACCAGTCCTGCACTTTTCTCTAGGCCTCCGCACTCTGCCTTCCACTACTGCACTCTGAATACAGTCCATGAGAGTGGCAATCACTCTGCACTTAACCCTGGCTCCTGCTGGACGAGGCACACTGTCCCCCTGGCTGCACTTGTCCCCCTCCCTCGCACTTCTGTCTGCGCACTTGCATGACCCGGAATGTACTTGGTTTAGCAGGTCTGTCTGTCTTGTCCTCCTCTATCTCCCCTCCCTAGCTTGGTTGTGCCTGAAAGACTCAGGCATAGGTTCATTGATGAGCAACCTTTTTTGTCTTTGTATGTTCCTTCTCTCTTCCCCCCCCACTCTTTGTCACACACTTATTCCAGTAAAAATACCTCTGGCCTAGGATGCTAGTTATTGCTGTTGATCATTCGGAATCTTCAATGCCTACGGATGACGACTATATCCCCTTGTTTACTTCCCGCCTTGAAGTGCTTTGAAGCACTTCACTTGTGTATAAGCGCTTTACACATAAAAAATTACAATTGCGGCGGTGAGGCTTCTATGTTTGGTGGTATTGGCTGGACGAGCTGATCTGGGAATCCTGGCGCGTGCATTCTTTTTGCCAGTTCCATTGTTGGAGGAGAAGTCTGCAACAGCCTAATAGACCGGGCCAGCACGGAGCGCAGCGCAGAGCACAGCTTGTGTGTTTGGCGAAAGGTGTTGGGGGATAGTGAGGAACTGATTTGTGATGGAGGCACCCGATCATTTGGAAACCCTTGTTTGAGTGCTCGTGTGCCTCAGCTACTCTGCCAGGTACGCTTTGCGTGAGTGTCTGTGCACCCTGACTCTGTGCAATGGCATCTATGTTCGCCTATAAAGAACACTGTTACGGGCTACGTAGCGAAGCCCCCATTAGAGGACAAAATACACACAGTGCTTCTCATAAATCACTCTGTGTCTAAGACTGTAAACAAGGGTTAGAAAGGCAAAGAAGGCTGGAGTTGAAAAGCGCAAACTGAGATCAACAGTTTTTTTCGAGAAACATGCCCTTACTGCGTCAAATGGCGTGACTCCCCCCTTGACCCAGGAAATCTCTGTTTCCAATGAAAACCAAGAAAGCGGGAACATAGATCAATTGCTCTGTCTTCGAAACTCACATACTATCGATAACAATGAGTCTTTATTGGACCTCTTTCTTTCCTTAAAAAGAAACTCTTTGGGTCCACCCAGCAATACTGCAAGTAGTGACCTGCCTACACACCTTTTGGCTTCTCCTGACCTGGAAAAATATGCATTCTCCTCTGACTGCACTAGTATGGATAGCGAAGTTGGGGAGCCTGCCTCACCTGTTTCTGCGAGGGGACAGATGCCTCTACCCTCCATTACCACTGGCTTCATGCAACATATCAAAGCCAAGATTGAGTCTCTGCTGAAATTATATTCCAGCCTGGCTATGGGACAGTCTGAAATGAAAAACAGCATGGGACAATTGATTGCGCAATGATTGGGCATGTCACTAGCTGTCCTCAATTAAATCAAGTGCTGTCTGAGGTAACCTATGGTGATCTCACGGCGAGGGGGCGGGAAAAGGAAAAGGCTGACCTCTCCCCCTAGGGTCAGCCTTTCAATCAATTTGATACCGTAAACATTATTGCCTCCACAGAGGATCAAGCTATTGATGCTTTATGTGTGGAACTATCCATGTTGGATAGCCACCTGTCTTTGTGTGATGAAACCATTAAAGAAATCAGTGTGAAACAGACCGTCCCATGTATTATGGAAAATCAGAGGTCAACTGTAAATAAACCTCCAAAGGTTGCGAGTAAACCTCAGCCCCCTAAATCTAGAGTGTGGGCTTGCCGTCCCCCCTTTTGGTCACTACACTATTGCCAATAAGGTGGGAGATGGCACGACACAGCAAGTACTTTTCCATGACCCTTTGGACAAATGGCTGGGCGAGGAGTTCCCTTTGGTGACCAAACAATTGTCTACAATGGCTCTCTACTGTAAAGGACCTTTGGTTTATGTACAGAACAATTATGGCTCATAAGTAAATGCTTAGGCATTCCATGTGGCCTGAAGTGGCCTTCCCCATTCAGGATGAGAGATACGACCCACATTTTCTTCACAGAGTGATAACTGGGAACTTCTAGATGTACACCTAGCTCTGGGGCATAAACCATCGGAGTGTATGGAACCTACATGTGGCAATTTAACAACTAGGGCCCTATTCACGATAATTGGCTTGCCTATGTGAAGGCCTCTAGGATTGCAAGATCAGCATTTGTTACATCTCTGCCAGATCCTGAGTATTTTGCTGGCTAACATACATAGACATTGTTCAAAGACTCCCTATGGGTGAGAGCCCTTTTTTAAATCGGATCTAGCTGCTTAACCTAATACATCAAATTCCGGCCCTGATTACTATTACATAAAAAGGATATTGAGGGACTGGAACTACATAACTTGAAAAGTGCAACAAACTGGGTCCTAGCTGTCTTTGACTCACCTTTGGTGGTGGAATCTATCTGCAAGCATTCTAGGGATTTTCTCCACATGGGATTTGATATTTATGTTTTCTGACTGTCTCAGAAACCAGCTTCTGTGTTTGAATCCTCCTGTAAAATAAGTCAGGATGGATCGAGAGCAGATGTACAGAATTCTGATTATGGGTGAATGGATGAGACGAAGGAGGGTATATGGATTGTTCCTCTCCAGATTCCACAATGAAATCTGGATTCTTGTAGAAACTCAATTTTTAAGGTTATGTCCTGGAATTCGTCATTTATGAACAACAGGGTTGCATTAGATTACATGATGCTAAATGATATCTTTTTACTACTGGAGACCTGGCTTACTTCCGGCTTTGATGTAGATAGTTAATTATTATTTTTTCTCTTATTTCCCTGCCTTACATCAGGTTGTCCGGTAGGTGGTCTAAGTATTGGAGTAAAAGCCCCCTACTTAGCAAAACTCATCAAAATGGCTTGCTGCAAAGAGTATTTATAGTGTGTAAAAATAACTGGGTTGCCTGTTGGGGGGCATGAACCTGTTGGTGATCACTTTGTATGACCCTCCCGGAGGTATGCAGACCACTAGGCTGAAGAAGGTTCTCATTAACACCGTTCGTCGCTGGCCACTACTGCATCCAAGGGGGGGAATTATGGAGGAAGGGGATTTTATGTGGATTGTTACCAGTATGGGACCCGGAAGCCTTCAGAAAATGTTGGTATTAAAACTAAACACCATAAGCAGGTCCAGGAATGGAAGGACCTGTTGGGGGAAATTGATCTACAGATATTGTGTCCGCCAATGGATGCTGTATTCCATACATGGATAAATGGCAGACACCACAGCTGTCTTGATTTTATTTTTCTCAATGGTCCAATATGGTGAACATTTTGCCAGTACCATTGAGTGATCATACTATTTTGAACATGACACTCCAGGCTGTTTAAATTGAAACTATCCAGCAGATACATTCAGTCCTGTAGTTGGAAGCTGGATATGCTGGTTGCTAGGTATGTGCCACAATATGACAGGTCGCTCACTACCAGGTGTGGTACAAAAAAGCTGGGAACGCCACATGATGTAGTGATTGCCCTTAGAAAGAGAGAGTTAGGGCAGCCACTCGTCTGGTTAAAAGGGATTATCATACTCGCCTCAAAGTGAGGAAAGAAGACATCTCTACCCTCAAAGGCAAGTACCAATGCTAGCTTATAAATCATCAATACTTCAAGGCTGGTGCTGCTTGGATGATAATAAATGAATTAATCCAAGAGAGAGATTCCAGGAAATTCTTGCATCTAACCTGGCTGAGGGTGGGGCTCATGAAGTGTGTGCAGTAGCAGGGACCCAATGGGAAACTTACATCAGGGAACACTATTCAGTGGAACTGGACTCTTTTCCGGTTCTGCCAAGCAGGCCCATGGTTAACACAGATGTCGAGAAGTTGGTGGTGGAAGCTGATATGTTCATGATCATCAGTAAACTGTCTGCTTCATGGTCAGCCGGCCCGGATAGCTTTTGTAACATCATTTTTAAGAATAAACCCGAATATTGTGCAGTGGCCTTGCGTCTATGGTTTCTCCACCTATGTTAGACAGGTATTATTTCCAGGCCCTGGCACCACTCCGTCTTAATCCCTGTTCATAAGAAGGGCCCTCGGCAGTTACCTGAGAACTATAGACTATTGGCCATGTTGGACAGTGAATATAAGATATTTGTGAAAAATGTTATTGGAAATTTTGTCATACTGGGCTACAAACCATGCCCTTTTCAATTTCACGCAGACGGGTTTCAGGACAAATTGCTCTAAGAGCCACCCTTTGTGAGTCCTTCTTACATTAATTTCAGATACATTATAAACTCTGGACCAAGTATTGTATAAGTGCTTTGTCGTCTACAGCTCGGCATCTGACAGTGTTTATCAGGGGAAAATTTGATCTAAACTGTAGAGGTAGGGAATAGAGGATTATGTCATGTATTTTTTGAAGCAGCTACATTCTGATACTCAGGTACAGATTTGTCTTTCGCAAACAGGCAACCTGGGAAAACCCATCTGAACTAACAGAGGTTTGAAGCAGGGTTGTGTGCTTGCCCCAATCTTATATAATCTTTACGTGTCCGATTTACAACCATGCTTAAGATCAGTAAATAACTTACCCCCCAAATTCGGCAGCGCAGCCATACCTTGTCTCACTTTTGCTAATGACACTGTCATTTTTGATCGAACAGCGATGGGGCTACAGCGTTCCCTAGATGTACTATCTGTTTATGTGAGTAAAAATGGCCTTAAGGTTAATCTCACCAAGGCATAAAAACATGGGAGGAGAGCATAAGGTGGTCCGACTTTTGTCTGAAAAATAGATGGGGAGCCCCTGGGACAAGTTGCTGAATACAAGTATTTGGGAATGACAGTTAAGGCCTTGAAAGTCCAGTCCCACATGGGTGAGATTGCTTTTATCAAGGCCTAGACTAAATGGCTTGCTCTCAGGAGTATTGTTAATAGGCTGGTTGGGGGGGGGGCGTCTATTGAGACCAAGCTAAATGTTTATAAGCAATCGATCATACCAGGTATAGGGCATGTTATGATATGATATAATATTTATTTATATTATGATACATACACAAGTGTTTCAGAGCGCAACCAAGCAAAGGGAGGGGGAACAAGGGAGAATAAAAACAACAATCCTACTAGGCCCAGTGACATTAAAACGCACAAGTGCATGGAAAAGCAAAAAAGGCAGAAAGTGCGAAGAAGGGGGAGAAGTGGAAAGTGTGGTACAAAGGAGAGAACAGAATAAATATTAAGTGCAATACATAAATAAATGCAATAAACAAGTAAATAAGTACAGGCAGATCTGATAAGTGCAGAAGAGAAGTGGGGGACTGTATGGTTACAGATACAGATCCCAGTGCAAGGGGTGGCTCAGAGGCAGTGCAGGAGGGTGAGCAGGTACCTGGGCCGAAGGACAAAGGGTGGCCAGGAGCATGGTGACGAGAGAGAAAACAGATCAGCAAGGGAGAAGAGGGGCAAAGGCATAAGCGAAGAGGAAGGTTTTGAGGTGCTTCCGGAACCGAAGATTGTTCTCCTCAAATTTCAAGGTGTCCGGGAGACTGTTCCCAAGTGAGGCCCCCGCAAAAGAAAGAGATCTACCCCCAGCTCATTTCTTTAAAAAACGACTGACCCTGAGGGAGGTAGAAGTAGAGGAGCAAAGGGCTTGAGAGGGGAAGTATTTACGGAGGGATAGTTGAAGGTATTTTGGACCCAGGCCTCAGAAAGCCTTGTGGACAATACAGAGGGTTTTAAATGTAATCCTTGCACCCACTTGGAGCCAATGAAGGGATTTCAGAGCTGGAGAGATACAATCCCAGGGCTTGAGGCCAAGGACAAGCCTTGCAGTCCTGTTCTGGATTAGTTGTAAAGGGGGGAAAGTGAAGACAGGTAGATTTAGAAAGAAGATGTTACAGTAGTCCAACCTAGAGAGAACCAGAGCTTGGGAGGCAGTGAGCTACTGGAGGAAGGAGAGGAAAGGCAGAGTGACTCTTATGAGGTGCAGTAGGAAGTTTGACTTTTTAAAGACATCAGGGATGTGTGCAGAGAAGGAAAGTCTGGAGTGAAAGATGACCCTGAGATTCTTAGCCTCACAGGTAGGGGTAGGAGGAGGACCAAGGGAGTATGGCCAGAGAGTGAGGGGAAAGGATGGTGAAGGTGTGCCAATGAGAAGGATCTCGGTCTTGTTGGCATTTAGAAAAAGATTGTTGGCGGAACACCAATTTTGAATGGCTATTAGGCAGTCAGAGATGAGGGAAGGATAGGAGGGGTCTGATGGAAGCCCGAAAATATGTTTGGTGTCAACAGCATAGCACTGGAAGTTTGAGCAGAAAATGGAAATGCAGTAGTCGAGAGTAGCCAGGTATTGGTTGGAAAGCCAGGTCGAGAGGTTAGACCACTGGGGAACACCGCAGGTAGAGAGGGAGATAGAGGAAAGGAAGGACCCAAGTTGTACCTGGGAAGGTCGATCAGAAAGTACAGAGGTCAGCCAGGCCAGAGCCTGATCGGTGATACCCAGGTTATCATGGAGACGATTGAGCAGGATGGTATGGTTGACCGTGTCGAAAGCAGAGGAGAGATTAAGTAGGATGAGGACAGAGGGAATGTTAGAGTTAAGTTGGAGAGCAGATCTTCACAGATGCTCAGGAGTGCAGTTTCCATGCTTCTGGCAACTCTGAAGCCAGATTGGTGGTCATGGAAAGAGCCAACAGAGTCGGAATGAACATTAAGGTGTGAGATGGCCAGCTTTTCCAGGAGCTTCGCCAAAAATGGAGTAATGGAAATAGAGCGATAGTTGACAGTACAGGAAGGTTCAGCTGTGGGTTTCTTCAGGAGAGGATGCACAGGGGAGTGCTTGAGAGGGGAGGGGAAAGTTCCAGAGGCAAAGGAATGGTTACAGAAATCGGCAAGGGATGGAGCGAGGGTATCAATGTGGTCATTATTGTTTTTAGAGGAACAGGGATGAACCTGGTTTGATGAGGCTTTCATAGATCGGACTTGTCTAGCAACCTCATCTGGGGAGAAAAAAGGAAAGGAGGAGAAAGAAGGGGGGTGTCGGAGGGAGGATCAGCAGGCAGGGAAGGAGAGGGAAGAGGCGAGGGAGGACAAGATGTCCTGAATTTTAGAATTAAAGTGAGAGGCAAGGGAGTTGGAGACTGCAGCAGGGTTAGAAAGCTCCTTGCAGATTTTAAAGAGTTTGTCTGAGTTATTGGATGCTGTATAGACACAGGCTTGAATGTGGAGGTACTCCCAGAGAGATCAGGGAGATGGTTGGAACAGTTGGAGGCAAAAATACTTTGCTCGTTGCTGAGCCTACCCTGCTCGGTTCCAGATCAGGCAATAAGGCTCAAACTTGAGTTACAGTCCTTGAACTCACAGTGGAAGCTTGCCGTCTGCAGGTTGTGGGTAAAAATGACTTTGAAATATACACTTCAAGGCTTGCCTGTCCCTTTAACTATCTTACCAAGTATCACCCTCCTGGGCTGATACAATTTATACTCTACTTAAGGTTTGATATCTACCGATCTTGACCTATAATGGGACTTGGGTAGGAATGCCTCTTGAGACAAAAATGTGTAGGCTATGTGGTAAAACAATTGGGACCACACTACACATCCTGACTCAATGCCCTTGATTACAATGTATGTATAACAAGGGATACGCTAAGTACAGAAACGCAAAATCTGATACATTTTGGAGCCTACTGTATGGGGCGGAATCTCTTGCTCTTACTGTTGGGGCGTACCATATTTGGAACAATGTGAAAACCAGATTATGTGACTGAGTGGTTTAAGATGTTGTGTTTTCTTGATATGGAATTTCTTAGACTCTACTTAATGAATTGCACGGAAGTGATATATTATATATGTTTAGCATGTATTTTAATATATTTATATTTATTAAGGATGTTTATATGTAGTGTGAAAGGTTAATTAACCATATGCACTTAATAAAAAAATTAAAAATAATAATAAAATTTAAAATTACAATATAAATGCCTGCATTTTATTTTTAATTCTGCAAGTGAATTCTGATAACACATCCGACATTTAATAAAACAAGCACACATCCTAGCTGTGACAAGCTCTCACAGCCAACTTCCAGCAATGTGACAAGGTTTCTACAAAGCCTTGGCACTTGTCATCATTCACTGATTGATTATGCGAGACTATTATCAGGGATGGTGCTTGCCACAGTGCTGCTTGTCCGATTGGGTGAAAGGTCTCTTTACGATAGGGGAGGGTTAAGGAGATGATGCTACATCAACCAAACTCCTCATATATAATAATATACAGCAAATAAAGATCACAAAGCTATATGGCCACCTATGCAGAACCAACCCAGTGGAAATAGCATACATGAAAAGATGGGAGGCGGAGCTGGGAACGAATATCACCATAGAGATTTGGTCAATAATATGGGGTGAGGCGACAAAATCATCAAGGTGCACCACCATAAATTACTGCTGCTACAATATAATTCTTCGATGGTACTGCGGCCCCAAACCCCTGCACACCTTCAAGAGAGAGGTCTCCCCAATGTGTTAGAAAGGCGCTGGCGAGATGGGCAGCCTAGGCAATATGTGGTGTCCCAGAGCTCAAGGAAGGTTCCTGGCAGGAGATCTTGCCAGACTTAAAGAGATGACAGGAGTGTCATTTCTGCAAGATCCGGTATTTCTGGTGCTGGGCAGCTCGAGGGATATGAATGAGGAAACTGTGACGGTCCAGTCCCACAAATGTGTCACTCATGCCCTTAACAGAGCTAGACTCACTCTGTACTTCAAAGCTGGAAAGACACACACGGCCCCCACATAGCAATCTGGTGGGAGTGAGCTATGGAAAATGTGGCCGATGGAGAGACTGACACCCCCACAAAGCCCCCCTCCCCGAGCGAGTCACTTCAGAAAATGTCGACATTGCTGGGCCCCACTTATAGACTTTCGCTCTTTCACTGTCACTACCACTAATAGGCCTACTTTGCTTAAATGTTCATCCCTTTTTAAAATAAATTGTTGTTCACATGGTGCTAGTTTATGATCTGTTTACCAATCACTGATTTATGTTCTAAATAAATTCCTTCTTGGCACGCCTTGCTGATCCAATGTCATTCCTAACCACCCCCCTCTGTCAAAAATGGTTAAATCTTGATAACTTAATAAAGTTGTGGAAAAGAAAAGATATGTCTAAAAAGGAAAGGAAAAAAAGAAAGTTGGAAGACTGGACCGTCAAATAATGAAGAAAGCTCTAAAAAATAATCAGAAAGAGAAAATGAAACACAATGTAACAAAACCTATTATCGCTAGAATGCACAGTCCTCTGCAACTCCATCATGCTGTATAGAAAATGTCGAATGGCACATAATAACGAAGTCTTCAGATTACTAAAATGCGAAATGGACAGTAGAAAATGTAAAATGCTAAATGAGTGGCAGGATAAAAACCAATTGATTCTGAAGAACATCGCATCTGAAGACCAAGAGCTCATAAACAATCCATGCAGAATACTAAAAAAATTGAAAGACAACGATTGGGCTCTGACAATAGAAAACGCCGCCAAATTGAAACTCACTCTGCATCTTCCCGGTAACATGTTAAAAAGGAACGAGTTACAAAGATATGTAAATCAATGCCCAAGCAGATACATACGAAACGCAATCCTGCGAGCACGGCTGAACTTCTCCAAAACAAAGGAGATTCTACACATTCGAGGACAAGCAGCAACAAACGGATGCCGCTTCTGTGAAAATAATCCTGACCCTCCAAAAGAAACACTAAGGCATTTGATTATGAGCTGCTCAGCCACAACTATCATCAGGCTACAATATCTATCACCTATGGCAGGTTTTGACATCTTGGCAGAAGAAAAGACATGGTGGTGTCGACTAATAGGAGGCGAAAAAACTACATGGCAAATTGCAATGGCACAAATAATTCGATACATCGAAATCAATCTACTAAATGAAAATGACAAGAAATAAATAAAGCATTATGTAGAAAATCACCTGTTCCGTCATCAACTGGTTGAAATGGATGAAGTGATAGCAAAGATTAATGCTTGTTCGAGCCCAACAACTTTAATAACAAAAAACGAGAAAAGCCTTGGCAAAGTCCTGCCATGAGAAAACGATCTGATGATGATGACTAAAGAACTTATACTTTGTATTGTAAAATCTTATTTTTTGATTAAACAATAAAAAAAAAAATGTAACAAAACATATACCTGCAAAAAATAAAAAAAGGAGAAGCGAGGGAGATGAAAAGAGAGACAATATTCAGAAAAAGCTTAGCAAGAAAACAAGAATGGAAGTTAGAGTAAATGAGAAATAAGAAGCAGCGAAAGAAACCAGAACAGACAGAAAAATAGAAGGAGAATAGAAAGTCGGGGAACGCGATGAAAGGAAAGCTATACAATGGCAAAAATGAGACAGTGGCTGTAAAGGTGGAGGAAAAAAAGAATACAACTTCAAGAAATGAATTAGCTGGGGAACAGCAGCGTGGCCAGACAGAGGATGGACATCACTGAGAGGTCTCAGGGACCATGTCTGGTGGAGGAGTTGGGCTACTACCACAGCCATAAACTGCACCCCTCTGCCTAACCTCTACATGGAGCTGCTGTTTCCAACACATAGGTGTGGGGCGCTGGAAATAGGATGGAAGTGGAGGCTGGCATAATACGTGATTTCAATGTCTCAGCTGGTGGCAGCTCTGTCCCTATTTATTGAGAAGCCAAAGAGTTTGAAGACTACAGGTGGGAGTCTTCCTCCCACATGCTTTACATTGAGTTCTTAGTTTTAGTATGTTTCTCTTTATTTAATTTTAACGTTTGTTTTAGCACACTGTCACTCCTAAAGGCAACATGTGGCTGTACAATAAGAATACTAAAATACAATATAAAAGAGTAACACGAAAATATGGAATAATAGAAAAGAGAAATGAAAATACAGTGATGAATATAACATAATTCAGGAACAAGCACACAATCAACATGATCCCTAGACCATGAAATGTGCCTCCTCATACTTCTAGATGATATATGAACTGCTAATAACTGCCCCACTACTTTTAAAACCATCTCATCTTCTCAAAAGTAACACATTGTAAGGAATCGAATTTCATGTATCCAGCCTATATTCTTTATGGTGTACAGATTGCTGTGCTGATAAACGCAGAATTATGGCTGAACTCCTGGGGAGGAGCTATTGCTCCTTTTTGAGCATGATTGGATGTTCAAATAACATCTGAGATTTCAATGGAGCTCACTTTCGCAACACCTGATGTCTCAACGGAGCTCACTATAGCAGCATCCGGAGTCTCTACAGTGCTCACCTTCTCAGCATCTTGAGTCTCAACAGTGCTAGCTTTAGCTGCATCCAGAGTGTCAACGGAGCTTAATTTTGCATCGGAAATGGTCATTATAAGTTCATTCAACGGTTGATAGTCTTCGATCATTGGTACATAATGAGCATTGTGTGTTGTATTTGCACATGAACTGGGAACTTTTATAGCTAGTTGTTTTCAGTTTAGACCCAGCATTCACTTGCGGGATCAAACATTTTAGCAATTGTTTAAGATTAGGCCTGGATCGAAAAGGAGGAGCTGTTTGATTCTTCGATTTTTTGGACATACCTAATTTCTCGCTCCTTCGTATGGATCCTGTTTTATTTTGAAATAATTTATAAGGTACTTTTTTGCACTGCTCAGCCTGCCCTCCAGAAACTGCAGGCATCCCCAAACTTCGATCCATTGTAGATTTGTCAAATTCTTGACTAGTCACTAGTTTGTCGACTACCACAATTTGCGAACAGGGACTAATCGCAATCTGATTTGGAATGTCACCTACTGACTTGACCACACTCAATTTACCAACATCAACTGGCAAATCAATCTTATTTTCCAAACAAAAGACGAGTGACTTTTCCCACACAAGAGGTTTTTCCGACCCAATATCAAAATCAATAGCAATAGGCATTTGAATAGAGGCATCCTGAGCCAATATTTGCTCCTGCATAGAAATGACTGGTGTTTTTCTGCTCAAGTGATTTACACTTTGTAGCACATTGTCACTCATCCATGACACAACTAAATCAATTTGTTTTGCTTGCGCAGAGATTTTAAAGTCTAGTGTTTCAAACAATTTTACAAGTGTGGTATTGTCGTGTGCATAGCCTGTATAGTGATTTCATATAAATTGGATGGTGGTAAACTCAATGGGTTTTGGATGGAAGTCGATAGTTCACTCAGTCTCCTTGGGACTTGGTCCTCCATGGGCAATGCTGCCAATGGCAAGTAAACTATTTTGTTAGTCATCAAATAGACTCAGAGACTGATACAAGCTGTTGTCATGTGCACAAATAGAAGAAGATGAGACAATTATAGAAATCTCTCCAAGGCTACAGTGCTCTATGCACTTAGCTGAAAAGAAGGTAGATAAAGATATTGCAACGTTTGCACTAGTATTGTGCACAGATAATTCAGAGCTGCCACCAGGATAAGGCACAGAGATAACAGCAGGAAGAGAGGCACAGTCCTCCTCATTTCCAGATTGCAGTTCCTTGGAGTTCAACTGGGCAAGAGGACTAGACAATGTCGGCTCAGAGTGTATTTCCACCTCCAATAATTGTGCGTCAGTAATGGACATGCTCATGCGGTTTTCGCAGGGGAACCAACAGGGGGTACAATTCAATTTAATTCCGCTTCTTTCACACCAAAAGAGGTCAAACACCTGGGTTTGCAGAATTCACGTATGTCCCTAGGACAGAGTTTCTTCTCCCCTGAGTCAAGAAAAGAGTCCACCATTTTACATTTTAAAGCACTAGTCGATGAACGACGTACTGGGGTGGACTTGATAGTAAGTGACTTACTTGATGTTCTTAAAGTAGGAGGCATGTAAGATGTCAGCTTGTAAAGATTGAAGACCCTTTACACTTAATAGGCCTATTGGAAGAAATGGTAGTTCAGAGGGTATGGCCCCACAGGTGCTGCTGTTTTAATTTGTGCATTTGCACGTTACGCTCGACTGCTCAAAGGGCCTAGCCCCGCAGTCACAGTCAAGCGAGAGAAATAAAAGCAAAAGCAATGGCCTCCTTGACCCAGGAGGGAAAATCCCTTTGCTTCAATGAATAATGCACGTATCAGCTCACCTTTAATCGTCCAAGGGCTCACCACGGTTGCCGCAATCACATCTGCCGTGAGTTAGGCTCGGCGGCCTTGCCTCCCCTCACACCGAGCCACCGGACACCTGACACTCAGCTCACTATGCTACGCTTCGCTTGAGGTGCAGGTTTTGTTGCGAGCGTGGCTGGAGGAGGAGCTGGGCGTCCACATCCACAGAAGCAAAGGTTGTCTGTGGTTGTAGTTCTTGTCCGCAGTTGTAGTCCTTAACGCAGAACACGGTGCGAAAGCAGCCCGTAGCCGTGTGTAAAGTAACTGTGAAGTCAAATCAAAAACACAGTTTGCACAATGAGCAGTGTCTTTTCAACACACCTGACACTCAGCTCACTCCGCTACGCTTCGCTTGAGGTGCAGGTTTTGTTGCTGAAGCAAGCGTGGCTGGCGGAGGAGCTGGGCGTCCACGTCCGCGGCAGCAAAGGTTGTCTGTGGTTCTAGTTCTTGGCCAACAGTTCTAGTCCTTAACGCAGAACAGGTGCACAAGCAGCCCACAGCCGTGTGTAAAGCAACTGTGAAGTCAAATCAAAAACACAGTTTGCACAATGAGCAGTGTCTTCTCAACACACCTGACATTCAGCTCACTCCTATTTCTTTTAACTGTGAAAGAAGGATGTGTTCCTTGCTTGTAGGGTTCATTTATTCTAATAAGATATTATGTTCAACTGATTGTTGCATTGTAATGAATAAACAGACTCTGTAACTTGTTGCAAACTGAACCAGCGGGTTAGAGCTTTTTGACTTCCACTTTTGTGCTGCAATTTCCGATGGCAACACCGGCTAAGACAACAGCAGGTTTATAGAGCGCTTCTCTCCAAAAGCTGTTACTGCACCTGAGAAAGTAACTTGTAAAATCGCTAGTGAGATCTTTGGAGAGGGGCTCATCAACAGGTCTTTAAGTGGACCGCAGCTAGCCAGGGCAAAGCCTCGGAAGTCTCTGAGATGGACTCCAGAGCCGAGACCATGCCAGGCCTCACCCCGACTAGCCCCAGCCACACTGACCTCTCAGGCAGCCATTTATCCAAGCGCTGCACGGTTCCATGGCTGCCTGCAGGTGTCTACATTTCTAATGGTGGTAGGGTCAGCAGGCAAGTGTGCATCCAGGGATGATGTACGAGCTGGGCATCAGGTCTCTGCCGGGATCCAGATAATTTTCGATCCCGGCAGTGACCCAGTTTACCTTGCGGAAAGGAAGATTGGTCAGGGGTGTTGTGCGCGCGATGGCATTGGGATTGAGACTTCAAGGCTTGCTGGCTGAGACCGGCAGAGATGGTATGTTGCAGCCTTAACTGCGGCCTTCACTTCGGCCATTTCGGAAGGATGCAAGCCAGCAAGGTTTCCTCATGCATGCTTATCTTGGGTTGGCTTCTGCTTATTCTGCTAAGGAGTTCATCTACAGTTTCAGCTTCCACTGATTAACAAGGTACAGTATACAGCCGTGGACTGGCCTGTGGGGAACTTCGGGCATTTCCTGGTGGTCTTCCCCACCAAGGGTCTCTTGTGTATGATCACCCTGGTTGTCTGCTTGTCTGCCATGCATCCCCATCCCTCTTTCGTCCATCTGTCCTCATCCCCCACATCCCTTTAAAGCAAATAATATGTTATAAAGTTTACAGTATGGTATACATCACTCTTAACAAATGTATGGGTTCGTTGTTGATGTGTTTATCTACTTTGTGATCCCTTTCGAGACAAATTCACTTTTAATTCACTATTTTATTGTGGGAGAACCACCAGAACCCTACTTAGAGGCGTTAGGCTATTTTCCCTCCTTTCCACTTCCCATGTGTGTTTGGTCTCCCAGTCATTAGCCCAGTATCATTTTCAGAGATGCTGCATGCAGTCAATGGAGCATATTGTTTTTACCTTCTTTTATGTCCCAGCCTTCATGTTAGGTATGCACGTTATTTTTAATATTTTCAATACGTACTTTGTATTTTGCCACCACACAGTAAGTACAATAGCATAACCCTTGAGCCCAGTCTCAACTCCCAGTCTGTTCAATACATTAGTTTGAAAAGTGTTAATTTTCTTCACAAATACCAAATGTGAACATGCCACCACACTATAGTATCAAGAGTTAAACGTGCATAGTGCTATAAACCCAAATCTCTATGTATTGTTTGTAAACAGGGTTACATTATATGAAGAATTCTATATCTGAGAATTGCGAGACTTCCTATTAAGCTTTATGCAAAGCATCACACGGACTGCTTCTTTACTTGCAAGAGCAGTTGCTAGGTGCAATGTCTGTTTCCTAGCAACCCACATGTAACCTACTTTCGAGGTGCTTGTGTTAAATTGCATTAGAAATCATTTCACAATTTTATACAGCAGCCATTTTCTTTACGATAGAAAAATACATACATTTTGCATAAGCCGAAAGAGGATTGGATTTCATGTCTATAGGCACTTGATATATACACAACATTCTTGAGAAATTGAGTGAAGTGCAGCTATGGGAGATAAATAATCAGTTTCATGTCCTAGGCTGTTCTCATGGAAACCGCGGCCGCCTTAAGACACACAATACAGCGCTTTGTACCTAGAAATGACGCGCACGTGATCTTGGAACACACTTATAATGTATGACTGAAAATTAAAGCCTTGTTGAATCACATTTAAAAGACACATAATTGAACTTCTAAAGCTCTGTTTTTAATGCGGGCAATTTATTCTCTTCAAGCATGCGCATTTTAAGAGCTTACATTCTCATTAACAATGCTTTAAAGGCTTCGCATAGTGCGCCAACAAGGTTCCACCAATTAAGAATGCTTCCGGGATCAGAGGAACTCCGTTGGCTTTCCTACAATTAAGAATATACATCTGTTAATATTCATGAAAACACACGAAGTTTCTCATTGCAAGCTCTTCGGGTTGTCTGTGCAAATCTTTCTTGCGCCCGAGAAAACCAAGGTAAAGATTGTTTTCAAAAAGTGTCACAGGGTCATATCACACTGTGCATCCTGTCATGTTGCCAGCAACTCCAGAGCAGTAGCGATGGCCGAACGTGGCTACTGACACATCTGAAGATGAAAGAATAGGGGCACGATTTGTTCCCTTCATGGTCTGGGCAACACTGGCCCGAGTCCTTCCTCTCGCCATGCCATTTAGTGCAATACATTTCCATTTCAAACAGGGGCATCGATTGAGGATTGCCTCTGGTACCCCGGTTCACGCACGCAAGGCCAGCAGCAGGCAATTGAGTTAAGTGGAGCGTCACGGAAATACAAGGTAAACTCGTGTTCCACTTCGTGGCAAGGACATGGCACCTGAATGTCCGTGAAATGCAGCATAAAATAGTAGTACTTGGACACAGGACCCTCCACTTGGTATGTTTCTGTACTCCCTAGACATACGATGCTCTACCTGGTATAAGTTACCACTATGAGGGCCATATGAGGTGGCATATGATGGCAGCACTTATGTTAGGCTGTGCTGTTTGTAACATAACTAGCTATAGTGTGCATATGAGTGCAGTACCTACGCATTTAGGCCGTAGCTGGACCTATACTTCTGTACTGGCCTATGGTGGATAGACTGAGTGTGTCCCTGACATATCATGGCAGCGAACTAGTTTAAATAAAGCTATTAACAAAATATGCATCAATCTGCCTCATGTCTTATTACATGTCACCAATAGTATTTAGTTTTTGGTTAATTGATTTCACTTCCTGTGATGTGATTGTTATATCTAAGGCTCATCAGCCATGTCTATGATTGTGCGCGCAATGGATCCAAAAGTTTCAATATATAATGCTATTGCGCGCAGTATGTTATGTCGGTTGGTGATCCTGTTGCCTTTGCTCCCAGTGGATGGACCCGTGTTGAGGTCTTTCCCTTGAATAAAACTTCAAGAACTATTACTCGATTGTGCCGCCTCGTTATTACGACATATTACTGCCGCCGAGGATTGGTGTAAGGTAGACCCCAACACTGACAGGAACCTTCAATTTTTGTGGGATGTTCGGAGGCTAAGGAGGCAAACATCTGGTCAGAGGTGCCTTAGGAGCCTGAGGAGGTGTGGGGTGGGAGCGACGGTTGGTGTTTTCTTATACCCAGCTCATCTTGGTATATTTTATCAGTCCAATCCGGATTGATGTGGTGAGTCGATGAGGGCCAGACGGGTTGTACCAACTTATGCTTCTGTGTCAAGGCCTGCCTGGATCGGGGCTCCGGAGGGGTGCACGCTGGCGTGTGTGCTACAACCTGTGATCTTTCCCTCAGGGTCCAGGTGGGGGCCCGAGAGGTCTTTTGAGAGTGGCACATCCTCACCCTCACCTTCCACCTATATTAACCCGCCCATCATTCACCAAGGCTCTTGTCGGGGCTTGTGAAGTGGGCGGGCAGGGCACCGCTGGGTGGTGCTCACAGAGGTGATTTTGCCTCAGGGAGCGAGTTGCCGGCCCGCTTGTGGGACGGCAAGATCATGTGGTGCCCCTGTTACAACCCGTGACCCCTGCCTCGTGGTCCAGGTCGGGCAGAGGAGGTCTTTTGAGTGTGGCTCATCCTCATCCTCTGCCTATATTAACCTGCCCATCACTCACCCGGGCTCTTGCCAGGGCGTGTGAGGTGGTTGGGCAGGTCACTGCAGGGTGGAGCGCACAGGGGTGATTTTGCCTCAGGGAGCCAATGACGGGGCACACTTGTGGGCCAGCAAGATCCTCAGGTGCCACTGTTGCGCAGCTCGTGGTATTTCCAGCTACAACAGCCGGCAAATTTTCCAGGAGATTGTGGTCTGCAAAGACATCCAGCTGAGAACCCAGCAGAAGTTATTATCCTGGGTGAACTGCATAGATTGAGAGGCGGTGCTTTCTCTGTGGGTCTACCCGCGTATTGAAATATCCTTCATCTTTTACATGTGTGTCAAAGCAGTATCATGTTCAGGCCAGAAGCAGCATAACATTTAGACCTGTTAAAGTGGATCATCATAAATGATGGCACACGTGGAATGATGTAAAACATGTTTTTCCTTGCCAGCAGGTACAGTTACTGGTAATCTTGAAATATTATTTCTATTTTTCTCTTCCAATTTTAGCGGCAGTGGGAGGTCCCTTCTGCATGGACATCAATTGGTTGTGGTCAGTTTGGAGTGGTTAATCCAAATTCATTATATTTAAGTTCTGTGATTGGTTATACTTTCAGCTTCACCAGCATGCAGGATTTGGATCCACCCTTACATTTATGGCAACTCCTGGGGGACCTCCCATTCCACAGGAGGACTGTAAAGACATATTTAAGTTTTACTTTGTTGCATCAGGTTTTGAAATGTTTTCTGATGCAATGCGGTGTCCAACACTTACGTGTTGTGGGCTGGTTGGGGCGGTCAGAGTGATAAAAACTTTGCCAGATGTAAAAGGTATCGATGGTGAAGAGGGGGTGGGGCTGGAGATGGGGATGGTTTATGTGGTAAATCTATGAGGAAACTGGAAGCTCAATATGGAAGAAAGGTAAATGTGGTGTTCAAAAGATATACATTCTTTTCAAGGAAACAGGGTATCGATAGGATGGTGAATTTATTTGTAGCTGATCTGAGAGGGTTATTAGCATCATGTGAATTCACGGGGAGGGAGGATGAATACATCTGGGACCATCTTATGATGCGCACATCTAATCCTAAAATACAGGAGAGGTTGTGGCAGGCAAAGAACCCTCCATTATAGGATGCTTTGTCCATTGCTAAAGGTATGGCATTAAATAGTGTTTGAAAGAGGTGAATGCCAAAATTGGTAAAGAAAATATTCAGGTGGTGATAGGGGATGGGGAAGAGGGGGGGATGAAACCCGTGGAGCCTAAGGTATGTGCGATGAAGAGATTGGACAAGCCAGGTCAGAGCAATACGGGTCCCCAACAGGGCATGCGCAAGGGGAATTGTCCACTGTTTCAACTTGAAAAACATGGGATTAACCCCAGGGAGGGTCCGGCAATGAGAGGGATGTGCAGGAAATGTGGCATAATGGGCCATTTTGTCAGATTTTTCAAAGTTGATGCTGGAACAACAGTGGGGCAGATGGATATGAAAGGTGTATCTGAGGAGAACAAGAGTAGTCCAGCAAAGTTGTCCACATAGTAGGGGACGGGGCGATGATAAAGAAGGGGAATATATTTCCCCTGAGGTGAAAAAGTTGGTGGCTGGGTGCGCAATTAAAGCTTTGGCGGACTCTGGATCACAATGTACCATCATACATTCCCTGTAGCTCTCAGGCTGGCCTCTGTTGGCCCTCCTCCTGCTCCCACCTGCAAGGCTAAAAACCTCAGGGTCATCTCCGACTCCACACTCGCCTTCTCTCCTCACATCACTGATGTCTTTAAGAAGTCACACTACCAGTTGCAGCTCCTCAGATGTATTCTTCCTTTCCTATCCTTCCCCCAGAAGCTCACTGTCTCCAGAACTCTGGTTCTCTCCAGGCTGGACTATTGTAACATCCTCTTTCTAAATCTGCCTGCTTCTACTCTCCGCCATCTGCAACTTATCCAGAACAGGATTGCGAGACTTGTCCTTGGCCTCAAGCCCAGCTATCGTATCTCTCCAGGACTGAAATCTCTGCACTGCCTCCCAGTGGCTGCAGGGATTAAGTTCAAAACCCTCTGCATCGTTCACACGGCCATCTGGGGCCTGGGGCCTCAATACCTTCAACTCTCTCTCCCTAAACATCTTCCTTCTCGAGCTCTTCGCTCATCGCCTCCAACTCCCTCGGGGTCAGTCGCTTCTCCAAGCAACAAGTTGGTGGTAGATCTCTTTCTCCGGCTGGTGCCTCCCTTGGGAACAGCCTCTCTGCCTCCTTTAAACTTGAGGAGAAACATCTCCGGTTCCGGAAGCACCTCAAAACCTTTCTCTTTCCTTCTGCTTTTTCTCTTCCTCTCCTCTGCTGACCTCCTGGCTGTAACCGGAACTGCACTGGCTACCTGGATACCCTCTGACCTTGGGCCCAGGCCTTCCCCTGCCAGTGTCACACACTGCACTGCACACCTGGCAACCCTGCACTTGGGGACTGTTCTGTATCCATACAGCCCCCCTACATCCCATGCACTTGCCACTTGCTGGCCGTTCACTTACTAGTGTTATCATTTTTCTCTTGTACTGCACTGTCCCTGACCCCTTCCCACGCACCTGCGCAATCTCAATGACACCTGGTCTAGTAGGATAGTTGTCTGTCTTCCCTCTGTTCCCCTCCCTTGCCTCGTCGCACCTTGAAACACCTGTGTATAGGGGAGTTATAAATGCCATATCGTATCATATCATATACCAGAGAGAAAATATAGGGAGATTTGGGGCGACAAGAGCCACATGTTGCATAACACTGACATCCAGCCCAAGGCATATGGTGGGGGAAGGATTCAAAATCAGGGTGTTGTGTGGTGCAACATAACATGGTGGAAGACATTATGCAAAGGTTTCTGTGTCTGTTAAGGGTGATTGCTTATTGGGATGTAAACATCAGGGAGAGTTGGGCCTGGGATTACACCCTGGAAAGGAGTTGCAAGTGTGAACAGTTGACAAGGATGAATCTGAGAGATTTTGTGACAAGGTTGGCAGAAGTTTCAGTAAAGTGTTATGCAAAGAAATTGTGAGACTAGGGGGTTACACTCATAAAATCCAATTGATGGAGAATGCAAAGCCAAACGTGCATAAGGTGAGGAACCTCCATTGGGTGTGAGGGAGAAGCTATGGATGAAATTACAAAATGTGAGTGAACAGCTGGTCATTAAACCGTTTGAGAGTAGTGCGTGGCTTTCTTACATAGTGGTGACACAGCAACCTGATGGGAGAATCAGGTTGTGCACAGATTTGCAGGATTTAAACAGAAAAATGTTGGTGAATAGGCATCTCCTACCCAAGTTTAGTGAAATGCTTTCTACTATGGAGGAGGCCCAGTGGTACTCCAACATTGACTTATCGTTTGCTTATCATCAGGTAGACTTTCACTAATCATCTAGTCCTCTTACAGGATTCATTACACCAAGGAGGGCATACAAAATCAAGAGATTACCATTTGGGTTGGCTTCTGCATCTTCTGTTTTTCAAAAGATCATGGAATATCTCAAGGGTGGCATGCCCAATATTTGCTATTTCCAAGATAATATTTTGGTGGGGACAAAGAATGAGGTAGAGCACTATACCGGAGTGAAAGAGGCTCTAAGGAGGCTCGAGACAGCAGGGTTCACTGTGAAGAAAGAGAAATGTCAACTTTAAGTCCACTAGGTATCGTTTTCGGGACACAGGTTGACTAGCAGCGGATTGTAGACTCATCCAGATATAGTAGATGCCATTATGGAAATCAAGTTTACGACAAACAGGGATAAGTTAACATCCTCATTGACAATGGTGGAATTTTATTCCAAATTTGTGGAAAAGATTTCTGCAAGTTGTGTGCTCTTCAGAGATCTATTGAAGGGGACATTGGAATTTGTGTGGGGTAGGAAGGAAGAGGAGGTCTTCAGAAAGATAAAAGACAAACTGCCAAATGTCCCTACATTACATAGGTTCCATCCATTGGATGAGATGACTAGTACCGTGAATGCATGTTCTAGGGTGATGGGGGCGCTACTATCTCAGTGCAAACAAGGCATTGAGGTTCCCGTGGCATTTGTGTCACAGTCTTTGTCATCATCAGAGTCAAGGTATTCCACTTTTGAGCAGGAGAGTTTGCATTGCTATTGGGCATCGACTACTTAAGACATTTGTATGGGGTATTCCTTATATAATAAGTAGTGATCATAAGCCTTTAGCTCATTTGTTTACCACCAGGGTTTCTGGTTTAGCTACACACAGAATAGCCAGCTGGCTGTCAACATTATAGGATTTTAACATCGTGGTGGAATTTGCACAGGTATCAGCAATCCCATAGCTGATAATCTCTCGAGATCCCCTAGTGAAGGGGTGGTTGTGGGGAAAGGTTATGTGATGAATGGATAGCCCAGGTTGGGAATATGGTGAATGCTTCATTTTCAAAAGATATTTGGATGGAGGGAATTGAGAATGATGTGGAATTGAAGAGGGCTATCACCAGAACCAAGAATGGTTGGCATTCGGGTGAGGAGATAAATGCACCATTTTATAAAATAAAAAGGATTAATTGAGTAGTTCAGTGTGGGGTTTGGCAAGAGGGGAAAGGTTAGTCTCTCCAATGTCCCTACATTGTGAGCTTGACAAAACGTAGACTGAGAGCAAAGTGTTGGTGGGGGGGTGGACAGCATGGTTGATGAGAAGGTGTTTTTTTCCCCATGTAGTGCCATTGACAAGTCGTTCAAGATCCAGAAACTTGAGACAGGTAGTGCAAAGATCCCTGAGTGGGCATGGGAAAAAATGGCTATCAATTTTATGGGTCCTATGAGCATTCTGGGGCCGGAATACAGATTTGCTATTGTACTTGTGGATTACACATCAAGGTGGTTCAAGGTGGAATTCGTGGCAACCATCTCCACTAAGTGCAAGGAAAGCATGGTATCAACAGTAAGACAGACACAAGTGACACAGTTCAACAGTGTTTATTGAACTTCAGTTGGGCTTCAAAAATGCTGATCTAAACCTAAATCTGAAGATGGGAGCAAGCTACGACCATCAAATAATAATAACGCCTTCCTAGTGTTGTCTTTGTCAAAATAAAAGGGCCTATACTAATAAACCTATTTCCAATCCTTACTTCTAAATACAAATAGTGCAGGAAACAATGAAAGCAAAGGAAACGTGTTCAAGAAATGATATGTCAGGATATTCAAGCTGTTGGCTTCCCTTCCCCATGTTTTCAGCAAGTTGCCTTGCTTGTTTGTTGCCTTTATTATTTATTTATTGTTATTTATCTGTTTCTCCTCTGCTTCGCACTTTCCACCTCTCCCCCCTTCCATGCACTTTTCCCCTTCTCCCTCTCCCATGCACTTGCGCGTTCTCAATGTCACTGGGCCTAGTAAGATCGCTGTTTTGTTCTCCCCTGTTCCCCTCCCTTGCCTTGTCGCGCTCTGAAACACTTGTGTACGAGCGCGATAGAAATAAAATATCAATCAATCAATCAATGGGACAAGCGGCACACTCAAGCTTAGCACAGTCTCTGGCTTCTCTAGCACAAGGGTGCAGTTCAAAACTTCAACATCCTTTTGAGCTAAACTATCTGTTATTCAAAGTCTCTTCCTTCAGAGGGTCTGATGCAACAAACAACAATAAAGTTCCTTTCCTCTTTGTATTTCGCATGTAAACAATTTTCTTAGGTGATTTCCTATTCACCTCGGATTCCCATCTGCCGGGCTTAGATCCACTTTAACATAATGTTCTCCAGATTTTCACATATCCAATTTCTTGGGTGATACACTGCTCACCAGGATCCCCTGTGCCGGTCTCAGATCCGCTTTGACACAAAATCTTTAATCAGTCTCCCTCTGCCAGGCTCGGACCAATTTATGTATTGCAACACAAATCTTTACTGTATCAACATCAAATACTTTCAATTGTGTGCAGGATTTTGCATGATCCATCAAAGGACCACATCTACTCACAATCCTTTGCCACTCTTTCACTTTTATCAATTCTCAGCTGGATACCTAACAGAGACCTTCTGTTGAGCACACACCAAGGGCCAGACTTCTCTGTCAAAGCATCGTATTTTGGTTTGAAAGTTCACTCACTCATCTGCAGTTCAACTTTACTTGAATTGTTTATCAAATGCGCTTGATACAATGCTTGTTCCAGCGCTCGCCATACAATGTTGCCGCTTGCAACCTTGGCTTCAACAGAGACCAGTCTTGTATCGGTCTCCCCAACTCACCAGCTGAGTTGATTTCACGTACGCTGCTTTGTTGTTGGTGCCAAGGACAGTACCACGGCAGCTGGTGATTCTCCCTGCCTCGATTATCGACGTGGAAGGGCCCCGATTACCTTTGATACATCGTGCAGGATTCCTCAGCCTGGTTTCGTGGTCTTATGCTTTCTGTTCTCGAGGCTTCCTGAAAGTAACGGTTTCATGTTGAAAAGGTCAAGGGAACTTCCTGCCTTGCGATCCCCTTTTGTTTCACCATCTTACTCCTCTTGTTAAACTGCCATCTTGTAACTGCTATTTCCTTGTGTGCCATGCGTCACTCAAAGTGCGCTCTCCTTGTGGGGAAGTGTAATGGAAGTCAGGTGTTTGTGATGGTCAGTAATTGCCTTACCTTGCCTGACCATTGTATTGGGACACGTCAGGTATACGTCTCAGTGTTAGTCCATTTTCTCCCATAGCGGACTGTCTGTGAGAAAGTTTTCCTGTTGTAAAAGGGCAGGGTTCAGTTCCTAAATATCCTACCTGGTAAGATGGGGTAAAGGTGTTACAGGGAAGGGGATACCGTATCTCACCATCAGGTGTCCTACTCCCACTACAGGAAGACCCCTCACCCAGGTAATCCGTCCGCACTGGTTCACCCACAGGCACTTGATCCAAAAGTGATTGCCGTGTCCAGACCACCTGGATAACAGATCCCCGGGACTAGTGGGCAAGACACCTTCTGGTTTCTCAGATAAGTCTGTCATTGATTTCATGGAAAGTTTGTTCTCTAGAGAAGGATATCCAGAATTATTATTTCTGACAATGGCATGCAGCTTGTTTCATGTGAGATGTGAGAATACAGGTTTAGGACCTTTTGACCGCATGCAAAAGTTTGCATGGCCAAAACGTCCTAAAAATGCTACCACCAAAGGTTTGAACACCAAAAGTTTGAACCTTTGGTGGCAGCATTATAGGTAAGTATATATATGTGTGGTATAGTGAGCGGGGTGTTGCGGGGGACATTCCCGCAACGCACCCAAAAAAAAAGATTATAAAAAAACAGGGGCTGCAGGGGTGTCCCCCGCAACACCCCGCTCACTATAGTGAGCGGGGTGTTGCGGGGGACACCCCTGCAGCCCCCATAGTATGTAAGTGTGTTTGCATGAGAAGGGTGCAAACTTTTGGCAGTTTGCGCCTTTCTCATGCAAACGATTTGTCCGCGGTAACTTCATTCACGGGCAAATCACTCGGATTCAGAATACATGCAATCTCATCACATAGAGAATCCCTGCACAAACTCTACAACCCAAAGACCAACGGTTTGGTTGAACATGTGAATGGCATTATCAAGCAGACCAACCAATTGGCATTTTCCAATGGCTTAAACTAGAGGAAACACATGCAGGAAATGATGTAAGCGTACAGGGACATGCCACATGTGCTGACAGGCATGTCATCATTTGAGAAATTAAAGGGTACGAAAATGTGCGCAGAATTGTTTCCCCAATGGTTGGTTGAGGACAAGAAGAATGAGTGTGAAATGAGGCCCACTGTTGTGTGTACAGGATATGGTACATATGAAGAAACCATTCAGGGTACCCAAATGATATTCACGCTATTTCGAGCCCATCACAATTATGAGGGTGGGTAAAAAACATGTGGTGACTAGTGACGGTAGACGTTGGAGTATGGACCGAGTAGCCATTTTACAGGGTCCAGACGCCATGTTCGCTGAGGCGCATAAGGGGCATGGGCATGATGAGGAGGATGGGGGGGGTCGAATGATACCAGGACCCCTATGATGGTGATGGAAATAGTTCTAATGTTGAAAGTATGCGTTAATTATCTTATGTTGTGGGATTGGGTGGATCTCAGGAGGTGGCTCTGGATGAGTCTGTGGGTGGTAATGATGTGCTCCTAGGGAGGGATGCAAGGGAGCAGGGAAGGAGCTCAAGCTCCACATTTGTTCGAGTAAGAAAATTACCCTCGAAATTCAATGATCATGTAATATCAAGTGTACATCCTTCATAGTATGGTCTGTATGTTCATGTATATAGTGTGTTTCTTTTCTTTTCAGTCCATAAGTATGTATCTGTGCAATATAAGAAGAAGCATATGTTATATCTAAGGCACGTCAGCCATGTCTCTGCTTGTGCACACAATGACATCCAAACGTTTCAAATTAGAATGTCATTGCGCGCAGTATGTTTAGCCAGTTGGTGATCCCTATGTCTTAGCTCACAGTGGAATGACCCGTGTTGGGGTCTTTCCCTTGAATAAAATTTGAAGAGCTATTACTTGGTATCGGACGCCTCTTTATCATGACAGTGATATTCCATGTTCTAATGTAATCAGGTTGAAAGGTAATATGATCTCACGTTCTGAAATGTCATTGGGGAAAATCTGTGCAATGAAAGTACCTTGTATCTGTGACCAGTAGATGTTTTGGTAGTGAAACAACATAAGCTGGCACATATATTTTTCTAAAAACGTACAAAAAGGGCATGTAGGACTGGGCACCTTAACGTCTCTATGCACTAAAAATATTATGAAAACACTGTGGCGAGAGAAACTTATAACTGTCCATGCACAGACTCTAACTTTCCCTGTGTGTGGGTGTGCTGTCCCTAGACGGCGTTGATGAGCCACCTATCTAGATGAAAGACAAGGAGAGGCTGTCCCTATCTAAGCTACTTCTAAAATTGTATTGATTCCCAACGTCTCATATCTTTTTTATTCATGACCGTTGTACCAACAGTTACTAAAAACACAAACACAAAATAATTTGTAAATTGGTTTGAAAAGAAAAGAAACGAAAAGAAGAAATAGATCATTGGCAAAGAAGATTCAGGTGGGTGAGAGTCTTCACGTGTACATCTAGTATCCCAATTGTTTAGGCTGATGGGTGTTTTCAATCTACAAATATCCAAATATAGTCTACCAGTTTCAGTGGCATTTAGGTCAGCGTTACCAATTTCGTCAGGATGGTAGGTTCCAGAGAGATTATGGACCACCTTAATTGTAAATTCTATCTGCCATACAGCTGTCGCAATGCATGGTTTGCTTCATACTCTGGGATTAGCACGTTCTGTGGGGGACAAAATACAAAATAGAGGCACAATTAGTGCTCTATTAGAAGGATCTATAACCTTTTCGAGCCTTTAATAAATAAAGGTATTCCTTTGCATAATGCTGATGTATTCATTATTGTTATACCAGAGTAAGTCTACTGTTAAGGGGAAAAGGGATGAATTGTGAGAGACAGTGGGGGTCATTACGACCCTGGCAGTAGGGGGTGAACAGCACCGGTAGAGCTGCCGGTGCCGTTAACCCCCTACTGCCTCATTACGAGGTCCGTTCGCAGGACCCGCTAAGAACGCCTGGTAAAACCAGGCATCCTTAGCGGGTCCCACGAGCGGTCCAGCATGCTAACAGGCCCGTCATTAACAGGCCGTTGTTAGCATGCTCCCCATTCCCATTGAGCCCTATGGGGGCTCGAATGGGAATGGGGATGCACAGGGTCTGGGTCCCCTGAATGGGGAAATACTGGGCCCGCCAAGGTCGGAATGGCCCGGTATTTCCCCATTTAGTGAAACCGGACCCGGTACCCGGTATGGGGGTAGCCATGCCGCTAAAAGTGGTATGGCTACCTCCATATTCGGAACCCCCAAGTGTAACCCACCAGGCATATATTGGTGTCAGGACTCTTTTTTGAAAACATTCTTGAAAGGCTAACACAACATCTGCGTCTATTTATCTTACCAGCGCTCTGCGGTCCCTGGTGATTCTGTTTTTGTTGTTATATTCTTGTCGGAGGTATGGTATGTTAGTTCTAGGCCGAGTGCTCATGATTTGCTGCCTGCTGTTGCTCCCTTGCTGGTTATTCAGAGGGAAGCTGGACAAATGGAGACACATGTTTTACTATGGAGGTCCGTGATTATCATGTAGAACGTCTTTCAAACTTTGATGCAATCTTTGCACTAATCATGATGCAGCTGGCTACTACATCCAATTTTTATGTGGCGCTTGCTATGCACTCTACTTTTTATATTCTCTTGTCTTCAACTTACCCTGCCTCCCGGCACACCTGTCTTATTCGGAACGATCGGCTCGTATGTTGTGAGGCGGGCCAATTGGGACAAGCTTGTACTTGTAACCATGGGCACGGCAAGTCTTGTGCGTCATATCAGTATGGAATGGCCTTCAAATAGAGCCACTATCTTGTGTTTGATGGTGTGGCTCCATTTGCATGTATCCTATGCCATCAAGCCCAATCAATGCTCGGCTGGAAGTACGTTTGGGTCCTGGTTTTTAATGTAAAATGTTTTCTTGCAATTTTACAGATAGAAAAAAAGAATTCTAGTGACTCACCTAATTGGCCTCTTCTGTGCTTAATTCCCCCACTGAATTAATGGGAAGGCACAAAAGTGCTACAGTAACTTACACTCTGATATTAGCCCTAAATTGTCCTGCCACTCGTGGTATCTAAAAAGAATTGTCAAGATAGGCTGGCATCTACTTCTAACTCTGTGTTTGCCAGATGTGGGTTCCAACTTGTGCAGTTGTGCTTGCATCCTTCTGTACAGTGATGTAATACGCTAATGGGCATTACAATAGATCTGCTTAAGTGGCTAACATAATTCAAGAATCTGCACATTAAACATGTCATGGGCGTGTTGTATGTTAGCAGAGAGCCCATGTCATTCTTGTGGGTCAAGTGTCTGCAAAGGAACATTGCTTGTTATGTCACTTGGTATGTGGAATGTATATCACGTGAGCCCATGCCAGTGTGCTGCTCTTCATATATCGTTATTCTGTCTTGGTGGTACTGCCTTCATTTAGGCCATACGAATCTGTATTGAGTCCGAAAATCCACTTCTGTTCTGTTAACAAGAGGAGGCGGCCGATACCACCGCCTGGTAATTTCAATGATTATCAATTTTAGATTTTTCTCTGAGTGTTTTTTAAGCATACAATGCTCCACCATTGGGGCAGTTTGTCTCTTCGTGCAGATGCACGATCTGTGCTCCACAATTCTCTGCCTAATCTTCCATGCTGTCATGCCCATATACTGGAGGTTACATGGACATGTGATCATATATATCATGTTCCATGAATTGCAGTTAGTGAAGCTTGTTTGTAGCCATAGAGTGGTCCAACCTATATCTATAGATGTGCTTCTGTATGTCTGGGGTTGCTGTTGGTACTCTTGCTCAGTGGAGAATTGCCTAGCATTTGTTTGGAATATTTCTCGCCTGTGAAAGAGATAGTGAGCTAAAGAATCTGGTTAATACTCTTGAAACCGGGACTAATGCCTGGCAGACGGACTCCCAGGACCCTCCTTGTTTTTGCATAACTGAGGAGAGCTGCCAGGAGAATGGGAGAGACGTTTCTGATGTGGAAAACACAGCAACGTTAAGATGTGCCAGGCTGGCGCGTACCGGAAAATAAATAGGACTCAATGCAGCAGCCGAAAAAACTAGAACTTAACTCCCATTGCGCCTATTGCATGATGGCCGTGGAGCGGATGTCATTGATTCTGTCAGGGAGACACTTGTCGCAGGTGTAACCACCAGCAGTGACACAGGGAGTGTTCCCTGACAAATGCATACCCTACTTATTGACAATCTTTGATGATGATTTATTAATCTTGGATATAATTACGTCAGGCCTGAAATGGGATGCTGTTTAAGATTTCTGTAGCAAAGATGAGGTGGTGCAATGACTGAAGGTGTGGCAGACCTTGCCTCAGTCCTATTTTTTTACTGATAATATCTCAATACATGGAAAATGATTAATTGCGCATGTAACCTACGTTTTATTCCTACGTTTGTTGAGATTAATTGAGCCAAAGAAATTGTTATACTTATAAAATTATATTTCAATCTTAATTCATGCATTTGCTAATCAGGACTAAATTCAAAGAACACTTTTGATGTGTCTGCTTTCACAACTTTTGTCAAACAATGTTTATCTCTCCCGAAGATGGAAAAGAGAAAAGCAGTGTTAAGTATCCTTATGGCGTGCACGAATAAAAGAACACTAGTCATGGCTCCACTGAATGAAGAACATGCATTTATAGCGGAAATTAAGACATTATTGCACAAAATTCCTTCTATGAAATGGTTCGACAATATTACTAAAGCCAATGACCCATCACCCGTTTTTCTGTTGTAACCTGCTGAGGATAACGAAGCAAACTCTGATCAAGGGCCTCACTTGTCTAAGTCCAAACCTGCAACACTTATACAAACAAACATTTCTTCGATTTCCTCAACCAGCGATTTAAAGGATGTTGTCACTTCTGCTGTGTCTCACGAATATGCCGAAAGAAATACCATATTGAAATGGATTGTCGAAACCCATTATCAAAGTTTGAAGTTTGAATTTGACAAAGGCGAAAAGCTGTTGGGTGGCACGACGTATGCAATTCCTGCTGATGTTTATGAAATTGCCGAAAAACATAAAGCCAATCTAAGGACAGCAATGTCTGTAACATCCAGCTTATGAATAGACCCAATCATTCCTCTTTCGAACAGCTTTGCACACTACCTGATAACAGTGAAATGCCATTGTTGCTGAATGAACTGTCCAATGAAACAGAATAGCATATTTAAGGTTTTTCTAAAACTGAAAATAACTACAAGATCTATGAAATTGATTCTAAGTTTGGTAGAATCTGTGAGAAACCAGAAGGTGTCTCGCCCACTAGTCCCAGGGTATCTGTCATCCAAGTGGCCAGGACACAGTCATCGCTTTTGGATCTAGTTCCTGGGAGTGGACCAGTGCGTTAGGATCACCTGGGTGAGTGGTCTTCTGGGAGTGCGAGTGGGACACCGGATAGTGAGACACGGCATCCCCTTCCCTGTAACACCTTAACCCCATTCTATGAGGTAGGATATTTAGAAACTCTACCACCCCTTTTTCAACACAAACACTTTCTCATGGACAGCCCGCTATGAGAGAAAACAGACTAACATCCGAGCAGTACATGTGACGTGTCCCAATACAATGGTCAGCAAAGGTCAGGCAATTACTGACCATTACACACATCTGACTTCCATTACACTTCCCCAAAAGGATAAAAGGTGCAGCACGAGCGCACACTCTGAGAGAGGCAAAGCACACAAAGAAACAGCAGTTACGAGATGGCAGCTGAGCAAAAGAGGAAAGACGGCAAAACAAAGGGGATGGTAAGGAGGGAAATTCCCTTGACCTTTTCATCAAGGAAACATGCCTTTCCGGAAACCTTGAGAATATAAAGCGTAATACCAGGAAACCAGGCTGAAGAATCCTGCATTGTGTGTCGGAGATACCCGGGGCCCTTCCACATCAGCAATCAAGGTGGAGAGAATTTACCAGCTGCTGTGGTATCGTCGTTGGCTCCAAGAGCAAAGCCGCTTCAGTAAAATCAAGATAGCTGGTGAGTTGGGGAGACTGATACAAGACCGGTCTGTGTTGAAGCAAAGCTTGCAAGCAGCAGCATTGTATGGCGAGCACTGGAACGTACATTGTTAAAACGCGTGTTAAACTGCTGATGAGTGATTGAACTTTAAAGCAAGCTACAATACCTTTGACAGAGTGGTCCAGCAACACATGTGTGATCAATTGAATGTCTCTGTAAGGTATCCAGCTGAGAAGTGATGAAAGTAGATAAATTTGGTCAAAGCCCGGCGGAGGGAGATCAATTGAAAGAGAACTAATAAATGTGACTCGAAGTGGTCCTGCAATGGGTCAAGAAAAATCCTGCGCTCAGTCGGAGATCTTCAATTTTGATGACTTAGAGAAGGTTTTGGACAAGTACATGAATCTGGTCCGATCCTGGCACAGGGAGACCAATTAAAGGTTCTGGTGTAAAAGTGGGTCTGAGCCCGGTGGAGGCGGACCCGGGATGAACAGTAAATCACCCAAAAAGTAGTATAAGTGAAAATCCTGAAAAGAATGCAACTTTAATGTTTTGTCGTGTTGCATCAGGCCCTTTGAAATAAGAGACTTTGAATGGCAAATATACCTTGGCACAGAAGGCAGTGATGTTGAATTCGTGAACTGCATCCTTGTACTAGAGAAGCCAGAGAGGGTTCTAAGCTTGAATGTGCCACCTTCCTCCATGCTGAAAACATGGGGAAGGGAAGCCAACGGGCTTGAATATCCTGACATATTATTTCTTGAACACTTTACTTTTGTATAATATTGTTTCCTACACTATTTGTATTTAGAAGTAAGGATTGGCAATATCTTTAGTAGTATAGGCCATTTTTATTGTGGCAGACTGAACTAGGACTGCTTTATTATTATTTGATGGTCAGTGCTTGCTTCTATCTTTAGATTTAGGATTAGATAGGCATTTTTCAAACCCAATTGAAGTTCAATAAACACCCTTGAACTGTATTCACTAGTGTCTGCCTTAGTGTTTGATACCATGCTTTCCTTACAAAGCCCCACAAAAGCCTTGTTCACAATACTCTAAGAAACTAAAGGGCTCTTTACTCTGTAATTTACTTCCAGATCATGGAGTTAAATATTTACTTGATGTACCAGCTTGTGTAAAGGAGATCATGCCTGAAGTTACTTTTTTAGTGCGAAAGGTCTGAAATCTGACTGCAACCATCATTTTGTATTTTGTATTTATTGAGTTTTATGTAGCTCTTGTAACCAAAGCGCTTTACAGAGAACAATATGTAATACATAAAATAAGCAATTTAAAACGATGTTCAGAATCAGTCAGTAACAAATAACACGTTGCAGAGAACAATTTACAAAGGACAGTTGGTAATTCATAAAATGAGCTGTGGAGATCGATGCTCTGAATCAGCCATTAACGATCAAACAGACGACTGAAGTAAGAGCGTTTTTAAAGAGGAGTAGAAGGAGGAATAGGACGTAATGGAACAAAGACAGAGAGGGAGAGGGAGAAGGTTCCAGTGAAGAGGAGCAAGAAGTTGGAAGGACCGAAAACAGGATTGTGCACAAGGGGCGCATGGGACAGTATGTCGAAAGTGATCAGCAGAGTGAAGAGAGCGAGAGGGAGAATAGAAGGAGAGGAGAGATGCAAGATAGGTAGGGGTGAGACTGTAAAGAGATTTGAAGACAAGACAACGGAAGTTGTACTTGAGTTGAGAGCGAAAAGAGAGCCATCCCAGTGAGGTAAGGGACGCAGAGTATGAGTCCTGATGGGAAAGAAGACAGAGAGAATGGATGGAAGAACTATATATTGATTTAAGGGGAGCTAGACGTGAGGAGGAAGACCAAAGAAGAGGACAGAGCAATAGAAAAGTTGAGAGAATATTAAGGAAGAAACTAGAGGTTTTGTGGCGTGGAAAGTAAGCAAAGTTTGAATTTTGTGTATATTGTAAAGATGGAATCGACAGGCACGGGAAGTAAGAGAGATGTGGTGAGCAAAGGAAAGATTAGTGTCAAAGTAGAGACCAAGATTGCAGGCAGAAGGGGAGATAGGCAGATGGGAGGGAGGAAAGGAAATGGAAGGAGAAGATGGAGGTTGGAGGACATTAGCAGGAAAAAATAGTTCTGTTTTCCCAGTGTTCAGGGTAAAAAAGTGGGTGGTCACCCAGGATTTGATGGCAGTAAGGTAGGATGAGAGTTTGAGATGAATGTCAGGGGTGAAGGATGAGAAGGAAAGAAAAAGATGAGCGCTGTCAGCGTAGAAGTGGTGTGAGACACTAAAGGATGAGATGATAGGAGTACGAAGGGAGGTGTACAAAGAGAAAAGAAAAGGGCCAAGAATAGAGCCGTGGCCGAGTGGAAATGAAGGGGAGGTGCAGCCACCCCACGAAATGGCAAAGGTATGGTTATGTTAACCAGGCAAGAACAGAACCACAGAAGCCAAAGGATGAGAGAGAGTTGAGTAGTAAAGAGTGATCTACTGTGTCAAAGACAGCAGATAGGTCGACAAGAATAAGGACAGAAGAGTGTTTAGAGGCTGTGATGAGTGGTTAAGAATGGAGGTAAGATCTGTTTCAATGGAGTGGCGGGGACGGAACCCTGATTGAGTAGGAGGGAGAAGAGATTGATTAGAGACGTGTGTTGAGAGTTGGGAGTAGACAAGGTGTTCAAGGAGCTTGGATAGGAAGGGCAAGAGAGAGATGGGGCGGAAGTTTGATACAAGAAGGGGGTTTGCAGTAGGTTTCTTCAGAATCAGAATGATGATTGCATGTTTGAAGGCAGAGGGAAAAGTAGAAGTAGCAAGACAGATGTTGAAAAAGAAGGCAAGGAAAGGTACCAGGAGCCGGTTGACTTTGGGAAAGAGAGATGTGGGAAGAGGATTGCCAGGGGCAGTGGTGGGGTGGGTTTTATACAGGAGAAGGGAGACATCAGAGTCTGAGACAGGAGCAAAGTTAGGAATAGTGGTGGAGGGGGTTGGAAAAGATAGGCAAGAGGGAATATATGGGGGGATTGTAGAATGTCTTGACGTAGAGTATGTACTTTGGAGGAGAAAAGGTTAGCAAGATCAGTAGATGATAGAGGTGAAGCAAAGGAAGGGTCAGGAGTGGGAGGAGACAGAAGGCGAGTTGGAGTTTGAAGAATGTGACATAGGTGAGTTGATTGAGTGTGGAGAAGGTCCAAAAAGTAAGTTTGCTTGGCAGATTTGATGCAGTTGTTATAGAGAGTGCAGTAGGAGAAGTAAGTTGCCTGGTGATCTCGAGAGCAGTGTTTGTGCCAGTGTCTTTCAAGGTGGCGGAGAAGGCAGCGCATAGATGTGAGATAAGGAGAGAGCCAGGGTTGGGTGGGTTTGCGAGTGGGGCCGAAGGTGGCAAGAAGGTAGAGTTGGTCAAGACTAGAAGTGAGAGATGAGGAAAGAGTGGATGTAGCCTCACTCGCAGAGATAGAGGAAAAATGAGTGAGAGGGGAAGGGAGTGGGTGCAGGTGTCGTAGGAAAGTGAAGAATTGAAATTACGTAGGTTGCAACGGGAGAAGGAAATAGAGGGAGGGGGGAATAGAAGGGGAAGTAGGGGGGAAGAGAGACTGAGAGTAGGGAATGGTCCGACATGATAGTGACTATGGCAAGTGCCTTTTGTCCCAATGCCCAGGTCTACACTACAAACAAAGTGGCATTTCAAATGTTCAATATTGGCCAATTAATACACCCTTAGGTCTAAGATAAGAAGAAGTAGCAAGGACAAACCAAATCATTTGTAAATAATCAAGAAACTTGTTATTTCCCCCTTATGTGAGGACATATTATAACCCTGTCTCCGCTTCCACTCATGTCTATCGCTCTGAGATTTCGATGCATAATGCTCCATCACTGCCATCTGAGTCTTGAGAGACAGGTGATGTATTATTCAACAAGACCATCTATTGGATAAGGGATATGGGATCAGAGACAACATTGCGGAAGTGAATTGTCTAGATGATATGACAAACCCTGATTTAAATTATCTATGCATCAGACTAAAGAATCAGAGCTTAGCTCGTGATATACTATCTATAGAGTACAGATCACTCCTCTCTATAAGCTCAGCAATCCAAATGAAACCCATCCCTCCATTGACACCAAAACCAACTTTTGTGAATTAGGGTGCAAGGAAGGAACACGAGATTATTAGTGCAACATCTAAGACACATGCAGAGGTTCCATCTTTTGCTAATGCCAGGAAAACTGGATGTGTTCAAACAGATATAGTTTTGTGTGATGATGATGACTTAACTGCTTATTTGGACGACATTGATTGACACCGCCCATCCACCACTGGTCTCTGTCCTTCACTACCTCAACTTGCCACCATTGATAATCGATTTATTACACTCTTGAGCCGGAATATATCTGGTCTAAGGAAGTATGTGGATGATTTAAATTGGGCAAGATGGGTTTGACCTTCTCTGTACTCTTGTTCCAGAAAGCATGGACACATGAGAGAACGACAGAAGATATTTCAATTGCATTTTTTTCTGATTATCACATACTGGCAGAGAAGGGCGATAGAGGTCGAGCTAGTACTAGTGGTGGATTAGCTATTTGGGTAAATATGAAGCTAAAGAAACAGCATTAATCACTAACACATCTGACATACAATCCATAAAAATATGCTTCCCTATGGGCTATCTGGTCTATTAGTGGATGTATACCACTGCCCAATAGTAAATCCGGCTCGCAATCAGTGATCATTTTGGACAATCTTTTACCTATGTGCGTTATATTATTAAACAACCCTAAGATATCTCTAAAAGCAATAATGAGCCTACCTCAAAATGCAATTTGAACCACTGAGAGCGCTAGATGGGTTCACCAAAGAAGAAGACCATATATGGAGCATTTCAGATATAGAGCAATTGATGCAGGAAAATAACATCAAAGTTCATTACCATGCCGGCTTTCAAATTTTTTTTAAAAGATCATGGTTTTAGATTAAATGATTGTGCTACATAAATTTACAATTCTAAGATAAAAATCATTACAGCTAGAATTTAGTGACCTTAACATGCTTTTGATGCTGTTCTTAGAGGTGGTCTGTGGTTGTGCTTGCTAAATTTGAATATTCCTCTCTCTTTCCGTTGCGGTAGAATGATGCTTTACAGTGATAATTCCACAACAGTGAAATCGGGAATACATTATGAAAGAACGAGACATATTAATATCAAGAGAGGTGTATGACAAGGATGCGTCCCGTCTCCTTCGACTTTTACAAGTTTTTACATTACATGTCTGGCTTTAGCCTTGCAGATAAAACCGGAAGGCTGCTGCCAAACTTGCAAAATTTTCCAGCACCCGCGAATGGGCAATTACCGGGTCATTACGGCTGTCCCGGACACAATAATTGCCCATTCATAGGCACCGGAATGAAATGCCCGATAGGGCTCAATGGGAATGGGCAGGTCGGATGCACCAGCATCATTCAGAATGGTGCCGGTGCGTCCAACATTCTCCGCTCGCGGCTGTAGGTACGGCCGCCAGGAAAGACCTGGTGGCCTAATGGCACCCGCAAGCAGAACTCGTAGTTTGACGGTCTGGGAACTACGGTACTGGCAAGCTTACCGGTACCGTAGTTCTTGGACTGGCAAACTTGTAATGACCCCCATTGTCTTTTTTCAATTTGCATTGCATTGATGTACTAACCATGTACTAATCAAACAGAACTGTACCCTATCTGCTGACGCCCTCACTTTGGATGTCGAAAAAGTAGGAATGCTCTAACCTCCATTGGGTCACGGACACAATAGTTGAAATTTAACAAACTATGCATTGCATATGGGTTGAAAATCAACCAGGAGAAAATAAAAGCAATGGTATGTGTAGGGAAAAGTAGGAGAAGGTACAAAATGTAAAATGAATCATGGTTGAAGGATGAAAATGTTCAGATACATGCTTCCTGTGACTTTTTAGGAGTTAGGTTCAATGAGACAGGCTCTTGGTACAATCAGATTTTAAAAAGTGCAGTTACTATATCGCCGCATGCTCATTTGGTGTGAAACTATGCTGGACCAATAAAAATCCTATGAATCAGACATGCATTGGAGAATTATAAATCCTGAGCACACCAAGCGGCCCTTTATGGGCAGAGGTCTGAGGAAACACTTCTGTTATACCTCTGGGAGCAGTAGAAAAGAATTTTTTTTTAAAAAAATAGCTTCCAAGTATCACTCATTCAGCCCAATTGCATCTGAAACTTGGCTGGACGGGCATTGGGCAGGAACCTAGCCTTAGACCGTTATTTCATTAGAACAGACTTTTATCTAACCTGTCTTTAGAAACGTATTGCTGTTCCCTGTAAGATTTGTTAAAATGTCAAGAGGCCAATTCTTTGGACTTCTACTAAAAATAGGACAGGTATTTGGCTAAAGGAACGTGTCTTGGGGTGCATCACAATTTTCACGGTATCCCGCTAGTAATTCTGGCAGAATACCGGGAAACTGTCCCTACAGTCTCCACGCCTGATATCCTGGTATTACCAGGATATTACGGGCGATGGAGATGGCGGTAAGTTCCCATTCCATAGGACTCCATCCATGTGACGGAATTGCCGGAATGACCGACAAAGTAGTGCTGGTGAGGGTAATTCTGGCATTACTTTGGTAGGGGCCTGATCTACCAGTAGTTCAGGCCTGCTGGTAGTTCAGAGCCCCCACCAGCAAACTCTGGTTTCTCAGGTCTGGTAAAAATGCCAATTTTTCAGACATTTTTACCAAACAGAGGATCTCGTAAAGAGGCCCTCGACTTTAATGTGAAACTGAGTGTATCATGTTGCCTGAATACTAAAATGAACATTTTAAACACAATATTGTAAAACAAGTCTTATTTGGCGCTAAAAGATTATTTTCACCAGATGGAGCAGTCCGACCCCCCAACCCAGGTCATGAGAATGTTTCTGACATTTTTGGCTGGGAATTTTACGTTTAGCAGCATGCTTTACATGCATATGGGACAACTCTGAAAATGATGTTTGTATTTTTTGAATGAACAAGAAGGAAACATTAGCCCATTTCCTGTTCTTTTACCCTTTGTATGAAAAGAACACACATTTAGATTTTAAAGTTTCTTTAAGAAATTACAAGATAAGAACAGGCAATGATGCCTTGGCCTTTTGTAAAGAAATGCAATGTAAGGATGTAACTTGTGTTGTCTCGCTTTTTATAAGGAGCGCAGGATCTCTAACAGAAACATGTTAGTTAACGTGCATTTCTGATTAGTGAATCATGAAGAAATATCATGTGTTTTCGATGCTGTATCGCTCCGACTATTTCATCATAACGTACTCCATTTTTGTGAGATGGGCACTAATTCTCTTCAGTGCTTTTTAGCTTTTATAGCTTTGTTTTAAGATTGTACATTATTATATGGTTGCATTTATCATTGTCATATTTTCTGTTTTGGTTTTATGTAGTCAAAATCGAATTAAAGCTACACGTGAATGAACATTTATAAAATCAATACACATTTTTATTTCTGCTGTGCTGAACTGTTATTACCTAAAATATGTAGCCACTTGTCTGTCTTTTTTCTTAAAATATATATCATGTTCAGCAAAGGAATGAGAAGCAATGAGTTGCTTAGTTATGTGATATATTACAGGGCCTACAGTAGCGGCCCTGTAGATATGGTTAAGTTGCTCAACTCATAGAAAGAGCCCTTTTTGGGATCCTTATTCATGTGCCCCCACCCTGGAAGAATCCTCACCAAACTTTGCAAAAAAGGTATACCGCCCCGGATCGATTCTATGGTGCTGTTTCATCAAGGGGGGCAAAGTTATAGAAGTGTCGCAACATGTGTGGAAATCCGCATAGATGCTATGGAAAAATAATTGTGCTTACGTCTTCATCCCCAACCGCTGGATGGATTTTCATCAAATGTGCGTCAGGAGCGGCGGCTTGATCCCAAAAACAGGCCAAAAGTATGTAAAAATAGTGATATCTGTGTCCGATCCGTGTATCCACTCGCCTATTCGATCAATAGACACCCCACTGGACCAAACAGGATCCGCCGTGAAGTCTGCATACATCGGACGTACCCGCTGATTGGATGGTGAAAGGTGTGAGGAGAGTCATATTCTTGGGAACGGCCACCATTGTGGATCCCCGGACAGCAGGCGTCTCCGCAGATAGCGTGGTGGGGGGAAACTATGGAAAACCAATTTGGGGTTATTTGGTGGTCGAAAGAGGGGCTGGAAAGGGTGGGATGTGGAATAAAGATGATATGAAGCTGTTTTTCTAGGTGAAAAAAGTGGGTGCGTATGCCACCCAGTCTGCGGAGGACACTGCGGTAGTCTGCGGACAGTGCTGTGGACAAACAGTTTGGAAAACACTTTTGGGGTTATTTGATGTCTGAAAAAGGGTGTGGAAAAGATAGGGGAGTGCAATAAAGATGATATGGAGCTTTTTGTATAGGTGAAAAAAAGTGTTTGGAGATGTCGCTGAGCCTGCGGTCAATATTGGTGTCCGTGGACATCATTTCAATTGTAGGTGGCTCAGGGCGAGTTTTGCTATGTGAAGCTGTATTGTATGTATATTGTTTAATTCTATTGTGGTGGTTATGGCCAGTGGGCAGATTCTTGTGGGTATGGCCATAGGCCATGCCCCCAAAAATCCTCCACTAGCAAGTCATAGTATAGTAATAGGTGTATAGTAATTGTGGGTAATGTAGGGGGAGTACACAGTAATTGTAATATGGTGGAATTATATATTTAAAGTGTATATGGTATTTATGATTGTAGTACAATTGAGGACAGTGCTCCTTAATGTCTCGTCCGCCTTTCAAACGGTCAACAATTGTATCCTCATTGAATGGTTGCATGATATCATTATAGTATGGTAATGTTTATTTGTAACTCGCCTATACACAAGGCAAAACAACAGTCATTCAGAGCCCATGAATTTCTAAACGATAGAAGTTTGCACAGGCAGAGTACATGCATATAATACAATAAATAGTGTAGATAACAGAAAATAGGTCTGATGACGATTCTGCGTTTTTTCCAAGTGCTTTGAGTCACCACCATGGAATGGTGGGAGACAGGGAGATAGACAATCTTCAAGGCATGGTACATTGAGATTGTGCAAGTGCACAGATGGTACAGGAGAGGGGGGATAAGTGGAGGGGGGTCTGAGCGCCCCCAGTCAGTCAGAAACTGGGGTAAGTGCTGAGAGATGTCGATCTCATGGGTCATTGACCAAGTGCAGTAGCGATGAGGCAAAGTGCAGGCACGGAGGCAGTGTGAGAGGACTGGAGAGGGTTCCAGGGACCTGTGAGACTCTGAGGTACACCCGGCAGCCAGTCAGCAAAACTGTGTGGAAAAGGAGGGAGAGAGGGGGATAGAGTGGAGAGAAAGGTTAGTAGGGTAGAGGGAGAGAGAAGGTGGAGGAGAATACGAATGTCTTAAAGAGTTTCTGGACATGAAGGAGATCAGGTTCAAGAGGGAGGCCCCTGCTGAGCATAAAGATCTCCCTCCGAAATGTCTGCTTGTAGAACCATCTCACATGCAGAAGGTAGGAGGTAGATGAGCAGAGGCCTCAGGAAGGACAGTATTTAGGTAGGCATTGTTGCAGATAGGAAGGTCCCAGGTCCCAGAAAGCCATGTGGACTTTGCATCATGCCTATGGCTTCACCCCAGTGTGATTTCTCTGGTGCATCAATAAATGACTTCACCTTGAAGGGCGCATTACATTCAGAACATGTCTATGATGTCCCCCAGGTGTATCACAAGTTGCTTATTTTGTGATTATTAGCATCATGGACCAGGCACTGGGCTGGGTGATTTGTTTTTTCCTCACTAACCACCCTTACCAGCGGCAACTGGGCTGTTTGTACTTCACCACCTCACTGTAGTGTACTCCGGGGTTTTATCCTATAATTGTGGCTCTTCCATATCTATTTCGTCCCTGTGGTTCACCTGATGTCTTTCTTTTTTTCTCATTTCCAGTGTTATGTTAACAACACAGGGCTTTCCTTAATCTTCCCTGAACTAATTTGTTATCCTCATTTTTTATCCCTGATTGTTTGATCGCCATTCAGGCATTGTGTGTGGCTAACAATCTCTGTCTCAATGCCAGTAAGACAGAGCTCTTTCTTATTGTGATATCTGTGCCCTGTTTTTCTCCTATCCTCCGGCCGCTGTCTTTGGGCCCTCGACTTTAACCATCCTGTGAGGTCTGCTTTTCTGTTCATGTTTTGCTTAATCCCTTCTCTGCTAACTCACACCACTGCCACTGAGACTGGTGGTCTGGTACCTCATGAACCTTACAGGTTCCAGGCCCTATATCTAGTTGACACGAGTAAACTCCCAACCCCCTTCAGCACAGCTTTGTGGTTCGACAGCCTGGTGGCTGTGTACCACGCCCTTGGGACTCCTCTACCCCAGCAGGTAGCTAGTAGCCTCCCACCTTAGCATCCATTGGCCCTTTACTTCTGGGCTCCTATGAGCACTTGTCAATTCCTGCTCCTCTTTCCATTCATGCACTGCTTTTACTGCAAAATGCATATGTGCATTTATAGCAGCAGTGTGTTCAATCTTTTGGGATAAGCAAGGGAAATGCATATGAAAAAGATTTGTAGACCATTTCTAAGTGGCAGTTGTTGATAGGGTCATATGTATAGTTTTTTAAACTTATTGGGGGATATATGCGTGGCTGTTTCAAAGCAGGCAGTGAGGGAGTACTGCAAACATAACAGTAAAAAGAGTAGAAGAGCTGTTTTGTGTGATGGTGTGCACGTGCATTCCGGGTGCATGGATTAGACAGGGGACTGCAGAGACCATGAATAGTGATGAAGGGCCATGTATTATGGTCTTTATTGTATGCTAGAGAAAAGTATTTGGTACAGAAAATTGTTTCTGTGCTTTTTCTTGTTCTCTAGTATACAATTGTCCATTATTATTCCATTAGCATAGTATAAAATGCTAACGGGAATGTTGGAGAATCTTATTGAGTCTAAATTATTTTCTGAAAAATGTAAGGTAGATTGACTCTATAGCCTTATTTATTTTTACTTCTATGTTTAAACTGTGAAAGGTCGCTACGATATGATATGATTTTGTATTTTTTTCCCAGGATAGCTTAGGAAGTAGGTTGGTGGAGGGAAATAAGGGAAGGGACACCAACCACAGATTTAATGGGGCAGGTGGACAGGGGAAGATTTTGAGCGGGCATTCATTTTAAGGTATGGGGCAGTGTTTCTCATGCTCCTTGATGACAGCCTCGAAAGCACTTCAAAACTGCTCACCGCTGCATAGTGGTTTGTTGCACTATATACACAGTACTGGTGTCTTGGAAAGATATGGATCAACAGCTTCTTTTATGGCTTGCAAGGTAGCTGGTGGCATTTTCGGCCCCACAGGATTAGCCTGTGTGGTGTTAGTATTGGTTGAGGAAGATGAGGTGGAGGAAGATAGCGTACTACTTCCTGAGAAAAGAACTTTTTCAGAGCATTCTGGTGGTTGGATTTTGTGTGGTGGTGCATGAAGGTGGTCCCGTAGGAGTACTACCCAGTTGTCCGCGAATGAGTACAGCGTTGCACTGAGTGCATTTCACCTTGGTAGCCTTAACCTTTGGTACACCCCCAACTGTTATAAAGAACTGCCACAGCCATGATTCTTTCTGTGTGTAGAGATAGCCATTTCCTCTACTTTTTCTTTCTTGTCCTCTTGATTGTTTTCCGCACAATTCCACTTATTTCGTAGTGTATGCCCTCCAGCTGGTGGTGGTGGTGGCTCATGTGGCAAGGGATGGCAATAGCTGATGCCATTTTTGAAGATAAATAGCAGTTCTGTTACTATTCTTCAAAGCATGTCCTCTGTTCTATATTGCAAATGGATAATGAGTAGAAATAGGTCTAGGAGCTGTGCAATGGTACATTTTCAGCTTTAAACTTCCTAGATCAGCTAAAAATGCAGTTTCAAACTGTCTGTGAAGCACAAACCCGTTCTCAAAGTTGCTAAGCCATTCGCAAACTCATCTTCATACCGCTCACAAGCGCGTGGTCACTTGACACTTTCCAGAAGGTCTGTGATGACATCAGACGTTTGCGAACGTCAGCAAACCCAAACACAGTGGAAAAAGAGGCAAAAAATGTGTAGCATTGTAAAAATGTTAGTAGCAGGCGGGGAATGGGACAGTTTTAAGGTCAAACTCTCTACGTCGGCTGAAAATACTGCTATTTTTGGGGTAAGTATAATATTACGAAGTTGTAGCAAATTAAGGTGCACTGGTAAAAACCCATGAAATCCAGTGAAAAAACGTTATTGAAGGGACATTATGGTTAAGTTGCCTTAATAAAAACTGTGAAATTTAATGAAAAATGTTTATTAAAGCGACGTTTTGGTTAGTTTGCACTTACAAAAACCTATGAAATTCAGTGAAAATACTTTGTTAAAGGGACGTTATTTATTTGGAATATACTTGTAACCAGAAAGGTTTTGTAAATACAACAGAGAATAAAACACAACATATGATTTGACATTAACAATACATATATCAACAACACATAAAACACAATTTGTGATTACGTCAGTATTACAAAATCATCTCTGAGGTTGTACAATAGGCGCATAAACAGGATAAAATTACTTAAGAATGGATTGGTCGTGTATGAGATTCAAATTAAGTTGGTCATAAATAGGAAGTCAGTTGGATAACATTTTTAAAATCTGAGCACATTTCCAATAAAATGTTACCATATTTTACACAACTATATCGTAAGCGTTGTAAACTTTACCACTCAATTAATAAATGTTTTATAATTTCTAATGCTTCAAAGCTACATAAGAGGCAGTAACGTGCTTCACGTCGAAGACCTGTGCGGGCAGCGAGAGAGATCAATACTGCACTGATGTTAAATTTCAACAGCATGTGCTGCCTGGCTACTGCACTGTTGCGATAGGCTACAAGATAGCATGGTTTAATCTGACGGGTGCTAATATATTCACAGAATTGTTCACTACTGTGTTTTGTTTGCAGGTAGCTAAAATGTTCATTTTTACTCATCTTGAACATTTTCATTTTACTCATCAAGGGCTGTCATGGTTACAAGTAACACAGAAAAAACTGAAATTTATGGTTAGTAAAGCACCCATAACTCGGGCCAAAACTGTGCACTGCTAAGACTAACACCCAGGACATCAAAGTTGACATCACTAATTGATTACAAATGCACTGCTTCTTTGCTGCAAGTGAGACCTCCTCCCTGATGATATGATGAGCACAAAAATCGGTCGGAAGAGAAGATTAGTAGCTGTGGGGTTGAATAGTCACACTGCAATTGTTTCGAATACACAAGGAAATCGCCAAGCCTGGTCAACCATTTTGGCATTACGAATAAATGCAACTGTCTTTGGTTGACTCTTGCGCCATTCAAAAGTTGACTGCAGCGTAGTCCTCAGTGTAGATAATTTGGAATGTTTTTTTATGGGAGTAATAACTGACTGCACTAAGGGAAATAGTAAGAGACAGTCTCGCCTTACGAAACAACAGCACAATAGCAAGGAATTAGTCACTCGTAAAGTAGAATTAAGACGGCAGATAAGACAGATCAATAAGGATCTAAGGCCTGCTGGGCACTGATTAATAACGTAGACCTGCCATATGCAGCCTGGTTAGTTAACACTGTCTCTGAAGAGGATTGGATAAATCATTTTGAAAGTCTGTATGCTCCCCCAGAGTCTTCAGATGAAGAAGTGCTACTGGTAGGACAATCTCATTTAGACCGATATCACGTAGACGTAAGCCCGGAGTGTACCCTGAATAATCAAGCGCATTAGCATGTCCCGGGTACTAGGCCCAAACCAGCTGTCGAATTTCTTATTTAAATCCAACCCCAATAGGTGGGCAGAGGCACTATTCATGATGTTTAATGACATCATTGGAACTGGCAAGTTCCCTTCATCATGGGGCACAGCGAATATCATCCCTATATTCAAGAAGGGTGTTAGATATCTCCCCTGCAATTACAGACCTATAGCTATAATGGACACTGACTTGAAGGATTTTGCAAGCATCATGCTTGAACATCTCGAGTCTTGGGGGTCTGAACTGGGGATTCTCCAAGTGGAAAACGGGTTTAAGGAAAAACATGGGCATTCCATTAAATGGGATTTTACTTAAGTGTATCCAACATTCTGTGTAGGTGGAGGGCGGGAATCCTGTTTACTTAGCATCGGAGGATTTTATGGCAGCTTTTGACGCCATCCATTGTCGGTTATTTTGCTGTAAGCTACACAAATGGGGGATACCATGGGGTTTGCTAATGCTTATAATGGGCTTGCATGAATACTCTTCCATCAGAGTCTGCTTGAACTGACAAGGTCTGATGTCTTGGCCGATTGTCACATTTAGAGGCGTGAAGCAGGGATGCATACTTGCCCCCTGACTTTTTAAACTACACATGGCAGGCACTGGAACCTATTTGAGTCCAAGGGCTTTGGCTACCCCAGAAATCCAGCATATGAGCCCTATGTGGTTAGCTTATGCTGACAATTATCTAATATTTGATAACACGCCCATAGGGCTACAACATCTACTGGATGGCTTCTCTAGCTTTGTTCAGGAGCATTCCCTGTGCATTAACACTCTTAAAACAAAGGTTATGGCACTAACTCAGTCCAGGGAAAAGGTGTCATTTAACTGGTATATACGGAGGAAATGCATGGAGATGATTGACTATTTAATATCCTGGTTTCTGGATTAATTCGAAAAATATTAGGTCCATTATATGCTCCTGGCTACCTGACAAGGCTATAACATTGGCTAATCAATTATGTAGAATGGATTCGCTCTACGGAAAATTCTCCCTCCTTCCTGCTATCCGTTTTATGAACTGAAAATTATTCCCAAGCTACTTTTAGGTCTCAAGATATGTGATGTCTCCATACTGGATTATCTGCCTCTGTTGGAAACCTTGATTTGGAGAACAGTTCTTCGCATCCCTACCTCCTCCCGTCACCCTGTTATGCAATATGAACTTTGTTTAACATCATTAAAGGCCAGAGCTCACTGGCAATATGTGTCTCTGTATAGGAATATCCTGGTCCACAGTGAACATTCACTATACCTTAATAACATTTCTCATAAAGGGGGCTCCTTAGTCATTGATGACCTTAAGGCACTCTCTGTGAACCTTATTAAACGGATTGGATGTGGTATGGCCGACCTAAGTGCCGATCCTTGTAAGGTAAAGAAAGCCTTGTATGATGCTGACTAGGCGAAAACAATGGATGAGATTCATCAATACTTGTCGCTGTTTCACTTGAGGGGTGACAATGAAAAGGGGGGCACGTTGGCGCCCTACCATTCAATTTAAGCAGGCAAATCTATTCATGTTTTATTTATGTGATTTTGCTTGAACATAATTCACACTAAGGTGGTTCTTTTAAGATATGGTGCTGTAAACGAGGAGTCACTTGCTTGTAGAATTTGTGAGCATGCGACACAGAGGGAAACATTAAAACATCTATTTATGCAACGCAAGTCCTTATATTCACTGAGATAGAGGGTGTTTGGAATATTTCTACACAATTTAAATGATCCAGGTTCTGATACCTTATGGAATTATTATTTGTTTGGATCAACCACTGCTGTAGTGAACTCAGTGGTTGCCTTTTTGAAAGTCCTGAAACTGGATGGTGGTTTTTAGGTGAACATTTTTATTGTCCTCTTTTTATTTTTGTTTTCTCTTTCTTTTCTTCTTCAGTCTTTCTGATATGTGAGAATAGTGATTCTTCTTTCTTTTTTCTATTCATTTTTTCTGTTATTAATGCTATGTACTGTATGTCTTAAATGCATGTTAAAGGTTACATGTTTTAACAAATAAAACATAAAAAAATAAAAGAATATATATATATATGTATGTATATATATATTCAGTGAAAAACACTTTGTTAAAGGGACGTTATGGTTAAGTTGCGCTACTAAAAACCTATGAAATTCAGGGGAAAAACTTTGTTAAAGGGACGTTATGGTTCCAAGTAAAACCCTTGAAATTCGCCAGTCATGGTAAGCTAACCAACCATAACTCGCGCCACTACTGTGCACTGCTAAGACTAACACCCAGGACATCAAAGATGACATCACAAATGTCATTGATGACATCACGGATGACATCACAAATGTCATTGATGACATCACTGATGACATTACATGTGTGGCTCCCCCTTTTTTCCTTTACTGACATATCTAGGCCACATGGTTTTCTTCAGTAACAGTCAGGAATTAAAAGTGGAAAAGGTAGTATATTTGTAGACTTATCCTTCAAGTATGTTCTTACAATAATTCCCTTAGGGTCCAGTCATATCATATGAAACATATACATAGGGGAAGACACAAGCTTGAAAGATAGCAATCCTTTCTGTGCATTAAAATGATCAGTAGAGTTGTCAGCACTTTCTGATAGTTCTGGTGTTTTTTTTATTACTGTACTATCCCTGTATAAGCTCCTATTTTTATATCTTGTATTCACACTACTTTCATTAGAGTCCAGGTACATCATGTGATATATATACACAGGGTAAGTAGCAGCTTTGAAACAGAACAATCATTTATCTGCATAAAGGTAATCAGTTAGTTTATGAACACTTTTTGCTACTACTGCTGCTGTTTTTCTCTTACTTCAATTTCTTTGTATATACTCATGTTTGTATGTGGTGTTGTCTCTTTGTGTTTTGTCTATAATAATGCAATTATGTAGTAAGTGGGTTTTATTATCTATTTATCACATGTTTCATAGTATTCAAAAGTCTAATAAGAAAACAGTTATCATTTCACTATTTAACATGGCAAGCTTATGAATATTGCATCTCCATCATGTTTGCTGCACACAATGCCTACGTTTCTACATGAGCACGTTAGTATACTGGATGGACTAATTAGCCCTTGATATTTATTCCAATGATCCTTCACACTTTTTTTATTAACATTACAATAAGAAACCCTTGTAGAGACTTTTCATGAAAGGTAAATGCACATGTGATGTCATCAGTGATGTCATCAATGACATTTGTGATGTCATCTTTGATGTCCTGGGTTTTAGTCTTTGCAGTGCACAGTAGTGGCACAAATTATGGTTGCTTAGCTTACCATAACTGGCGAATTTCAAGGGTTTTTCGGTTTTACTTGGAACCATAACGTCCCTTTAACAAAGTTATTTTCACTGAATTTCATAGGTTTTTAGTAGCACAACTTAACCATAACGTACCTTTAACAAAGTTTTTTCACTGAATTTCATAGGTTTTTAGTAGCAAAGCTTAGCAATAGTAACTTTGACTTTATGTACATGTAATATGGAACATACTGAACCACTTCTACTGAATGTGATGTCCGCAAACTTTTTTGATTCGGACAACAGTACCACTACCTAAAAAGTCTGGGGGGGTATGTTTTTATTGTTATATTACAACGTGATAACATTTTAAACATTCACAAAGTAGTACACATACATATTATATGTAGTAATACATAAGAAATGTAACCCATATATGTACCACACTAACCATTCATTTAAATACAATATGTTCTAAAATGGAATATACCAAGAGAAGATAAATTGGCTTCCAACATAATTACCTCACAGACACTCCACAACTAAGACCAAGACCAGACCTACAGAGTACTCAGAACATATCTTACCTGAAATAGTAAGTGTACATCATTTTACTCATATATTTATAAACTTTCTGTGTTAGATAAAAAAAAAAAATATTATATATATTTTTTTTTCTCACAGAAATGTCTAGTACTCTGGAATGGCTAGAGGAGCACTTCCCACATGACGAAATGTCAGAAAATAGTGAAGCTAATGGTACACACTTTACAATATAAACCATTTAGTTGTTATTATTTTATATATATTTAACATATATATTTCTTTTTGTACAGAGCATACCAAAATAGAAAATATCTCTGAAGAAACTGTTATGGAAAACACGCTTGACAGCTTAAAAGAAAAAATGGATTTATTATTGAGCACTTTTAATAATTTGAAAACTTTTGTTGAGGATCATTTTAAAACAAAAACCTCATACCATTGTCGCACATGTACTTGTCCCCCCTCACCATATCACAGTCAATTATCCCCAAACCCTCTCCATAATCCAAAAGGTTTTGATGAGACTTCCATCACTTCTTCACCTGATACCAATCATGTTGAAACCCCTAGTTCTCCTGTTTTTGTTTCTGTTTCTGTCTCACCTTCTCTGTCATAAATTATTAATATATGTGAAATAAAGTTACATTTTTGTATTGTGTTGTAATTAGTTCCCATTTTTTATTTTAAAAAACAATGTAGATGTCCGCGGACAGCGCGGGTGTTCTGAAATGTTCGTAAATAAACGAAAATGGAGGTTTCCTGAAGTACCTGTCCGTACTGTTCGCAAGCAAGTTGAAACTCTTCTAAGAACCCAATTGGTGTCCTGAAATGTTCGGAATTAAACGAAAATGGAGGTGTCCTAAAGAACACTATACCTGTCCGTACTGTTTGCTAGCAAGTTGAAACTGTTCTAAGAACCCAATTGGTGTCCTGAAATGTTCGGAATTAAACGAAAATGGAGGTGTCCTAAAGAACACTATACCTGTCCGTACTGTTCGCTAGCAAGTTGAAACTGTTCTAAGAACCCAATTGGTGTCCTGAAATGTTCGTAATTAAACGAAAATGGAGGTGTCCTATAGAACACTATACCTGTCCGTACTGTTCGCTAGCAAGTTGAAAGTGTTCTAAGAACCCAATTGGTGTGCTGAAATGTTCGTCATTAAATGAAAATGGAGGTGTCCTAAAGAACACTATACCTGTCCGTAATGTTCGTTAGCAAGTTAAACTGTTATAAGAACACAATTGATGTCCTGAAAAGTTCATAATCAAACGAAAATGGAAGTGTCCTAAAGAACACTATATCTGTCCATAATGTTCGCTAGCAAGTTTAAACTGTTCTAGAACACACGCGATGTCCAGAAATGTTTGTTTGATGTGTGACGCACTTTTAATTAATTCAAGACCCGACCACTGTCCGTAGAACATCAACGCGCATGAGCAAACCAATGTCCGTGCATTTGGTGTCCTGCGGACAGGAGCTTACTTCGCGGACATGTTCGCGAAGGGATCATGTGACCGCACCAACGCTAATCGCGTGTTCTGAATGCGGACACTGTTCGTGTCCCCGAACAAATTAAAAGTACATTTTCGAGTAATCCACAATATTTTACCATAAAAACTCATCATGCACAAGTCCCACATAGTAATCCTGAGTTTCTACATATCTTTTGAAACTTTTTGAACCCTTTTTTGTGTTCAATCTGTCCGCGGACAGTGCGCATGTCCGCAAACCGCATAGCACCCCTATAAAAGACCACGCCCTAGAGCTTATTCTCATTGTGTTTCTGGCTATTCTTCAGAGCACAGCTATTTCTCCTGCAACTTGCTAATTACACCATCGAGATGGCATCCCTGGCTGCAGAACTGCCACCTGGTGCTGCACCTGCTTCAGCACCAGCCCCACCCCCTCCACCACCACCACCACCTTCCCAAGGGCCTGAATAGGGGAACAGGAGTGAGGATGCAGAGGAGGAAGAAGAGGATGATGAGAAGGAGGTAGAGGAAATCCCTACTACCCGCACTAGACGTGAGTCTTGGGTGTGGCGGTTATTTTCCATTTATGGGAATGGTCCTAAGGCTTGTGCGAACCGTGTTTTCTGCAATGAGTGCAAAATGATACTCAGTCGCGGGAAGCATGGTTCGTACAGCATTGGAGCGACACCTGAGGTCATTTCACTCTGGGGCTATTCGCAAGGTTGTACCTTGCGAAGAACGTAGTAGATTGATTTCCTCTACTTCATCCTCCGTTTCTGATCCTGTCACCACAAGGGCCAATTCTGTGGGACAGCGTCTTCCTCAAGCTGCCTCACAGGCCATACAGAATTCTGATGACTCTTACCTTTCGAGGGTCACAGTTGTATGTATGTACTGTGACACAGTATTCTGCAGGGGGGAGTGACTTCGGAGTGCTTTTAAAACTATCGTCTCAGAGAACGAGAAGACCTGCTCTCTACCCAAATAAAACCCACTCTACATCTTCCTCTCCCAGCTCGCCCTTTCTTATCCCTGTGGTTGGTGCCCCCCCTTTTACCCTCCTTTTCCCTCCTCTCCTAGTGTGTCGTGTCTAAAAAACCAAAAAAAATACAAAATTACAAAAAACAAAAAAAATAAGGCTCTTTTCAGAGCTGCCTTTCACAGTTAAAAAATAGAAGTGAAAATAAATGAAGCAGGGCCCTTTGTATTTTTGAGAAGTTTGCGGACTGTTCGCGGACATCAAAAAAATTGGGTTGGTACCCTATCATAACCATTGCAATTTTCTCTGGTAGGAAGTGGTGGCTCTTAAAAGAGCCTTTGGGAGGTGTTTGTATGTCAAAAAGTATAAATACTTAACACCTACTTCAAAATAGATGCTGTAAATCTAAAAAAGGTTGTAATGCATTTTGTATATTTGTCTAAAAAAATCTGATTGCAAGCATAAGTAAGATGGACTCCATCTCTGCAAAAAATGTATGTACTACGAAACATAATATTTTCATTATGAAAATAGGACATACCAAAATCTCTTAGAAAGGCACAAACAGCCTTATTAACATTGTGCCTTGCTTTTTCCATTTGTGGACCAAATGAAGAAGGACGAAGCCACATTTGTCTCTGTGCAACCCGTAAAATATTACTTGAGAATTAGGAAACATGTCCATGACCTTCCCAAGTCCTTCCTTCATAGAAAATTGCAAAGAAATTCCAGACACATGTCCTAAACTATTCCCTCCACAATGAATTACAATTATGTCTGGATGTTGGCAGGTAGCAAGTCCAACCATTTCATTCCACGTACTCCATGCCAGTGTACTTCCACATGTGGAAATCTAAGATCTACAGCTACTCCAGAGCTTTCTTCATGCAATCCAAACAATCTGTTTTCTGAAACACACAGCCATAGCTATCTGTTGTTCTCTCAACAAAAAGAGTATCTGAGAAACTCTCTCATGGCACAACAAAAAAAGGATAGGACGCTGAACAGCTCGATTCCTTCTCTTCAAAGACATTTATGTACAATTTTCTCTAACTCTTGCATACGCAGTAACAATTCATAAATCACAAGGTCTTACCCTAGACAAAGCAATGATATAGATATTGGTAACACAGTCTTTAAAGAAGGCATGAGCTACGTAGCACTATCATGCTTACGTACACTTGACGGTCTATTTCTAATCAACTTTGATGCAAGTAAAGTAAACGCTGATATTCCTTCCATTTTAGAATACAATAGACTTCGCTCACTATACACCCCCCATCTAAACACATATTCTGTTCCACAAAAAGTAAAACATTATAAAAGAAAAATAAATCAAACAGAACTGCAACTGGATGTCAATGCAAATCCTCCAAAGAGAATAAAAGAAACTAATACTTCATCAAATACCACAAGCAAAAAAGAATCAATTAGGGAAAATAAACCAGGTACTTCTTCAAAGAAGGAAGACAAACTCCAAAAAAAGCAGTCAGATACAGTACTACCTGGTCCATTTAAACTCTCAAATATAGTTAATGTAAATTGCTACGCAAATGTAGCAATGAATATTCTATTTCAATTACCAACAATTATTGACAACATTTACTTACACAGTATAACTACTGCAAGGAATAACCACAAACCATACATGGATTGTGAGTCAACGCTTCGTGCCCAACTTGTTTCAGAAGTGGTCCAAATCCATACAGCGATTTGGGCTATGCGGTTTGGCAAAAATTGACCTTGTTTGTCTATGGGAAAATGAATGGGAAGTAGCTGGCACTTTTGGAGAAAAATACATGTTTTTGTCTTATTAATAACATTTTCATTTTTTAACAAATCTTTATGAAATTTTGCAGACTGTGGTGGGGGTGCGAATTTTTAATCACTTTCGAAATGTCCGTTAAATCCGTTACTCAAATCAAAAGTTATTAACAATACAATTTTGAGGGGTTCCTATGGGAATTGTGTTTGCAAATGTTAGTGCTTCACAGAAATGCAGCAAACAATCCTGATAACACATAAAGTGTTTATGGAATAAGACAAGAATTTGACTACTGTGCTGGAATGGTTAAATTCACTATAAACTCACAGGAAGACCCACAAGAATTTTTAATGTACTTACTACAAGTACTAGAAAACAAAAACATACCTATAAATGAAATCTTCCAGATTTCGTACACGTGGAAACATACATGCACTCTCTGCAACAATGTGACAAAAGAATACATCCCCAATGAACGCTTCGTATATATATCAATACCTAATTGTGAATCCATTCCATTTCAGCAACTTGTACAAAATGCAAACCATAGTAGATTATGTTCTACCTGCAATTCAGATAATCGCTCCACATTAGTAATACAAACACATAGTAAATACGTAATACTAATGTTTCTACGTTACAATGCAGATGGTACCAAAACAACTACAAGCTGACTGGATTCACACATTGTCAAATATCACTTGGCAAGAAAACCTTCACAACAATAGGTATAATCTACCACGCAGGAGCCACAACCAATGCAGGTCACTACACTGCATATATAAAAAAGAAATGCGGATGGTTTGAATGTAATGATGGTACCATTAAACTCCAGCAGAGATTACCAGCAAATCTTACAAATGCTTATTAAGTGTTCTTAAAACCAAAATTTGATAAATAAATTGTTCTTAAACCTTAACTAAACGTGTAGTAAAAAAATATAAACTGTTAGAATATACCAAAAGCTATGTAACTGCCCAAAGGTTCTGCAACAACTAATCAGATAAATGAATACCACTAAATTAGAGCAGAAAATAACAGTTAGAATACGCCAATTGGTATCTAACTGTCCCAAAATTAAAAAATGTCCAAACAAATAAATCAATACCACTGAAACATATCAATAAATAGACAGTTGGAATACGCCTACTGGTATCTAACTGCTCCAAAATTTTATAATATCCAAACAAATAAATGATATGTTACTGCTCAAAAAAATGCAACAACCCAATGTATAAACCATTAGCCAGAAGCAACAAATGAACACTGACAACAAAAAAACAAATAAACTGTAGCATAACAGAAAAAGGTTTTTTTTATCCAACATAGATTTTTTTTTCTCCCACTGAACCAATGATTTTAGCAACAAACACAGAAACGGAGCAAATTGCACAGTACTCTGGTTTGTAATCTACTAAATATGAGGGTCCAAAAAAAAAAATGTTGATTATACAATGTAATAAGTCATTACAAAATACTAATACTAACATGCTATTTTCTTTTATCACAGAAATCAACAAGTAATACATGTACACCAGTTACTACACTTTATGCCATAGCCACAACCATTGCAGCATATCACACCCATAATATCTTATAACTTTGTTCCTTATAAATTTGTTTTTGACCCAAAGTTATAAGCAACTATAACTGTGATGTGCTGCGGTGGTTGTGGCCAAACACTCTATGCCCTGGCCACAACAACTGCAGCATATCACACCCATTCACTCAAACATTTCAACTATGGCCTATGGAAACTTTTAATGTCTGCGGACATTACCAGTGTTCTTAGAACACTTTCAATTTACCAGTGAACAATACGGTCAGCGTCTTCAGGACACTCCCTACGAACATTTCAGAACACCGTGAGAGTTCTTAGAACACTTTAAATTTGACAACGAACAATACGGACAGCGTCCTCAGAACACCCCCATTTTGTATATTTGCCTACATTTCAGGACACCGCGAGAGTTCCTAGAACACTTTCAGCTTGCCATAGAATAATACGAACATTTCAGGACACCGCATGAGTTCTTAGAACATACCCCCATTTTGTTTATTTGCGAACATTTCAGGACACCGCGAGAGTTCTTGCCATAGATGTGGCCATGTAATATATATATATATATCCAACCTATAGTTATACTGAGTCAGATTCCCATAGGAACCCCTCAAAATTGTATTGTTAATAACTTTTGATTTGAGTAACGGATTTAACCGACATTTCGAAAGTGATTAAAAATTCGCACCCCCACCACAGTCTGCAAAATTTCATAAAGATTTGTTAAAAAATGAAAATGTTATTAATAAGACAAAAACATGTATTTTTCTCCAAAAGTGCCGGCTACTTCCCATTCATTTTCCCATAGACAAACAAGGTCAATTTTTGCCAAACCGCATAGCCCAAATCGCTGTATGGATTTGGACCAGGTCTGAAACAACTTGGGCACGAAGCGTTGACTCACAATCCATGTATGGTTTGTGGTTATTCCTTGCAGTAGTTATTTGAATATTTGACAGAGAAGGGAGAGTCCCTTCTCAAAAATACATAGCTATATATCAGGGATTTACCCAAAACTGGGTTTTTTAAGAAGTGAAACGACCACCATCTTGTTTTTCTCCCGATGCAAGAGATATCCACGGCTGTAGCCGAGGATATGGGAAAATGAAATGCAGGAAAAAGTTATTTGTAAGTAAAAAACATACACATGCCATCAGGCTGGAGGTGGGGGTGCAGTGGCTGGAGGGCACCAAGTGAAATTTGGAAGTTGGATGGGGACAAGGTACTGAGTTTGCAACACAAAGGTTTCTGTAGAGCAGGCTATCGCCTTGAATGGCCAATATCTCAAAGCAAACTGTGTCACAGAAACAGCGTTTGTTGTGGGGGGAAACGGAGAGAGCAGGGGAGGTGAGGAGGCCATCTTGGGATTGGGAGGAGCTGGCACAGATGAGGGGGCCACTTGGTGAGGGCTTGGGGGACAGGATAGAATTTCTTTTTCCAGTCGTTTTGATGATATTCACGGCTATATTCGAAGCTAGAAAGGACTACTGATAAGCGTGGGTAAGAGTAGTTCTGTGCCTGCGGCTATACAGTTTGTGGTGTCAGTGTTTTATTTATTTTACAAAGTTATTTTTATAGTTATAGTGATGTTGGGGGTGAAAAATCCTCAGTGACACAGTAGGTATTTGAGAGTCTTATCTATTTTGGCTGTGTGTTTTCAGACTTTTCGTACATGTCAGACTGTGGAGAAAAACAGAAGAAAATTGTTTTTAAAAATGTATACACAAAGGAGCCACCCTACTCTAGTTTTAGATGCCCCATACACTGTATTTTAGTCTGTGTAGTGCCTCTCATGCTATTATATCTTATACCTATTTAATCTTTCCCTACCTAGTTTACTGTGATATATTATTCTCTGCTTTATTTATCTTGAACTACCTTACATAACTACATGAGCATTGTTGTATGGTATTGATCTTTTAAGTTCTATTGTATTATAAAACCCAAAATGAGCCCCCCCCCTTTAATTTACAATGTGTAACCGAGGTTATAATAATAGTCAATGAACTATAGCCATGGGTATAATAGAAAAATATTTGTGGTTATTATTTTATTGTATTTGTGTATTGATATGTGATAAATAGTCCTTAAAAGGACTGATTTTAAGTACACTAAGTGCAGTATTTTAGCACATTTGGAGTACTGTTTTTATGGCATTAAGGAACACTGCATGTCCTTCATCGGTTAGGTATACACCATCATGTCTATAGAGATTGGCCATGTAGAACTCTATGTTGTAGTCTGAAATCCATAATTGGTTGTGGTCTCTCATGAATGCTGAAACTACCATGTTTGTTAGGTTTATTCATTTATAATTGCGCACCAGACCCAGGGGTATCAGGGTGCAGCAGTTACAGGATATGCAAGGCTTAGGTTAAGATGTTGCACAAGCTGAGCAGCAGTAGTACAGGTGCAAAACAAGGATAAGCCAATAAATACACTGAGGAGAATATGCAGATACGGTACAAAAGTATAAATCACATAAGAGCAGTCCATAAAAATCGGTAGACTTGAGCCAGTTGTTGTAGCTAAGTCTAAAATTCAGAAATGGTTGATTTTCTCTGATTGGGGGTGGCAGGCAGTTCCAAAGTTGGGCCACTTTAACGGGGAAGCTGCAGCCACCAACATTTGAGAGCTTAAATCTAGGGATGGTGGATGGTGAGGCAGTTGGTGTTGACAAGTCTCATGGGTCTGATGGATATTCTCCTGTGGAACCTATGCGCGAGATACCTGGGGGGAGCGTTATTCAGTGCTTTATGAGTATAGGAAGCAGTTTTTAGTGGGATTTTGTTATAGGTTGAGAGCCAATTATTTTGGCGCCTAATCTCAGATATATGTGAGCTTCTAGCCACACCGAGGGCCGCTCTTAGGGCATTGTTTTGGAGGATTTGTATCCTCTGTTTAATTGATTTATTGGCACCGATGTAGAGGGCGATACAATAGTCTAGCCTCGAGAATATGACGGCTCTGGCCAGGATAATGCAGTTGTCATCCTAGAGAAAAGGTATGCCGGTTCTAATGAGGTTACAAGTGTAAGCGGTGGCAGAGGCCATGGTGTTCACTTATTTGGTGAAGGAGAGAGTGGAATTGAGGTAGAAGCCAAGGGTCTTTACCTCCTTGACCACTTTGACGAGGTTACCATCGATTATGAAGGATGAGTAATCCTGGCCTAGTTTATTGAGGTTGGTGTTGGTACCCAGGATGATGAGCTCAGTTTTGTCACCATTCAGGCATAGACCATGGGTCGCCATCCATGCCTGGATGAAGAGGTACACTCTATTCACCAAGGCCAAATCCTTAACGTAATCCCCAGAAATTGGGCGGAGAATCTGAGTATCATCTGCATAATTAGTGTAGGTGATACCAAGATGGTCCAGTTTGTCAAAAAGGGGCTTAGTGAATATATTCTACAATCTAGGGGAGACAAAAGAGCCCTGGGGCACCCCACACGTGATAGGGATGGGGTCTGCCGCTGCTGAGGGAGAGAAGACCCTCATGGTTCTGTCGCTCAAGAAAGACTCAATCCATACTATAGCCTCTTTTGAGAAGTGGGCGGCCTGGTCTAGGTTGCTGCATAGGACCTTATGGTCCACAAGGTCAAATGCAGCCGAAAGGCCAAGCAATAGAAGGAGGGCTGTTTTCCCTTTGTCTCTTAGCTCATCGACTTGGGTCTTAAGGTCGATAAAGGCAGTCTCCGTTCCGTGTTAGGGGCGGAAGCCTGATTGTGGAGCTCCTACTAGTTTGTGAAGTTCCAAATATTTTTGGATTTGAAGGTAGGCACCCTTGTGAAGTATTTTTAACAGAAAAGGTACTGTTGTGATAGTGGGTATGAGTGGGTCAAGGGTTTGCTTTTTTAACAGTGGGAGCACCCAAGATAGTTTGAGGTTGGTAGGGATAGTGCCGGAAGAAAATGGGGCATTGATAAGGTTGGAAATAAAAGGGGCAAGATCTCTTGCAGCATCCTTTATGAGATGGGCTGGGCAGAGGTTGCCTTGGCAATTAGATGGCTTGAATGAGAGAATAGCTTTTTCAACCTCAAGAATGGATGTTTTAGTGAAGTTGAATCGGGCAGGGGAGTCAGATAATGTTTCCTTAAGGGAGAGCGGGGAGGCGGGGTCCAGAGTAGTTTAATTAAGATGTGAGGGAGAATTTAGGGAGGCTTTTCTTAAGGCTATTTTATTTTGGAGTGTAGTTACTTTGTTGGAGAGTACCTGATGTATATCTGAGCACCAGGTTTTGTCTTTAGTGCAGATGCCAGGAGTAGGGATAGGAGACTCTAATTCCTTTAGGATAGTGAATAGTTCCTTCATACTAGAGTTAGCGTTAGAGATATATTTATTGTAGGAATTACGTTTGGCCAGGCAGATTTCCTTTTTATACTGGGATGAGATTTCAGAAAGTTTGATTCTCTTAGCTTCTGATGGGAGTGATGTCCAGGAGGTTTCACAGCTTCTCTTTAATTGTCATAAATTCTTTAACTGTGGGGTGAACCACTTGTTCATTTGGGTTTTGGGCTTACTAGGTCTGAGTTTGATTGGGGCAATAATATCAAGGGAGGTTAGCATGATTGTATTGTACTCATTAACAAGAGTTCCTGGATCTAGATTGTCAGCAAGCGCGTTGAGGGTTAGGGAGAATGTCAGGGATCACTATGTCCACTGTGATGTTTTTTTTTGTTCCTTGTTCAGCAAGTTGGGGTAGTGTGGGTAACTAGGGGGAGTGGTCTAGTAGTTGTGAGTGCAAAAGACAGGCGTAAATGGTCCGTCCAGAGTTGCGGTGAGAGGGAGCTGATGTTGGCAGTGCTGTTGTAATCAGCCACCCAGTCGAGGGTTCTCCCTTTGTAATGATTGGGATCACTGTGATTTTTTGGGTTAGGCCAAGTTCGGAGAGGATGTTGGCGGTGCATGTGGCATGTTTATCTAGTGGGTCATTGAAACCCAGTTTGAAGTCACCTAAAAGTAGTAATTGAGAGGTAGGTTTGAGATTAGTGGAGGGTATAGTGTAGACATCCTCCTCAAACGTCCTGATTGGGCCGGGAGGTCTATAGATTAGGTGAATATAAGTTGACTAATGGAAGTTTAACTGTGAGGACTTCACAGGATTGGGTGATTTGGGAAGGAGCAAGTCTCATAGAGAGGCTAGATTTGGAGATAATGGCAATGCCTCCGGCTCGTGCCTTGTCTCTGTCCTGTCTAAGTATTGTGTAGACGTCAGGGACTTCTAGAGCGAGCATAGGTCCTGTCGCTTTGTGCAACCATGACTCGGTAATGTTGAGAAAGTCCAAGTTGTCTGCCAGTATCAGGTGGGAAATGTCTGTAGCATGAGTAACCAGGGACCTAGCTTTTATTAGAGCTCCTTTGAGAAGGTGGGCGATGGTTGTGGCTGTGGCAAGGGTGAGTGTGGTGGTTGGATCTACTTTCTTGGGTTGGTACACAGTGTGGTGCTTGGTAGTGGCCTGAGGGCATGGCCAGATAACGATGGGGTTATCACTAGTAGCAATTTGGCTGATAGGGAGGTTGGTTTTCATGTTTGCCATGGGCAAAGATCTGGCGAGGGGTTCAAAGAGTTTGGTTAATCTGGATCGGAGTCTGGAATTCCTAGAACCTGTAGTACAAGGATTGCTTAGGAATGGGCTCAATGTGGAGTAGCTGGATTGTCCAATGTGGGAGACCAGTCTGTCTCCATATTGGTCCGACTTAGAGGGGCTTGTAAGTTGGGGAGAGAGAGCCTAGCGAGACACACTAGGGGGTAAGGTATAAGTAGTGTGCCAAAGGCACAGAGGTTGTGAACTGTGGTTAGCATATTGAGAAAAACATTTCAGTTGTGGCTGGAGGGGCCACTAATGTTTTGGCAGAGTAGGCTAGACCAACATTGGCATGGATAGAGGAATGTCATCTAGGCAGACCTAAGCAAATAGTATAGGCTGTAGCAATTAACGTGGTAGGCTAGTCCAACATTAGAATAGATGGTGGGAATCAGCAGTACAAGCTAATGCAATTAACGTGGAAGGCAGCTCAACAGTACAAGCTAATGCAATTAACGTGGAAGGCTAGTTCAACAGTACAGCATAAAGCAAATAACATGGTGGGCTAGTCCAACATTAACATAGATGGAGGCATCAATAATCTAGACAAGCCTGAGCAAGCAGGGCAGACTAATACATATTAGGCGGTCCAGCATTGACATTGTAAATAGGCGGGACCCTAAGAGTGGGGAGGGTGGTGGAGGCCTAATATATGTAGGCAGGTTTGGAGCTTCCGAAATAGTAAGACGGTTCACTATAGGCATAGATATGTGCAATCAGGACCTGTATACAGATTAGTGAGCCTAGTATTAGTAATGGGGAGCTTAGCCATATTGAAGGTGAGCAACATAGCCGTTAATCATACCAATACTGTTAAATGACTATGCAAATAGAGTTACATATGTAGGTGACAAGCGTAGTGCAAGCAATGTTGATCATTATGGTGGAGGCTGTCTTGTCGTTCGGTAAATTGTCAAGGTAGGAAAGGAGGTATCTCAAAGTTTGTGCAGCAAGAAAAGTTGTTAGCTACCGTGGGACCAGTATTACTTACTTGGGCAGACTAGTCCCTCGCCCCCGTATATAAAAATGTTCGGGGATTTCTCAATTTTACCATTGAATCTGGTGGTCCATCTCCATTTTTGCCTCTGAGTTGGATTGGAAAAGATATGATGGTGTGATGAAATAGTTCTATTAGTTTTCCTGTATCTTGTTTCATCATTAAAGTAAGGGACACACTTCGTACATTCCCTAATCATTACTGCCACAATGAATTAGTATGACGTCAGGCTGCCCTGCACTTCTCAGACTTAACAATTTTGGATAAACTTGGAACTTAGGTCCATGGTAATATTTAGTTTCTCACCAAAAATCCAGTAACCAAAACAGCCAACTGTCTTCCATCAGCCACACAGTTTTAAAAGCAGCCATGATTTCTGCAGTCTTTCTCTGTTTCCAGGGAAATTATTCCTAGCTTGAATTGCTATTAGTTTGTATGAGCAGGGTATGTATGACATGTTTGTTTTCGAGTTTGTAATTGGTTGATGGTACTGTTGTAATTATCCACGGCTATCCATCAGCCACTCAGTGTGCAGTGTTGCTACCTGTGGGTAGATGTGGTAGACTATGCAGGTACGGATATATTTTGGCAAATGGAATGTTGTGTGTTTATGAACATGTGGTAGCCGCGGCTATCCGACATTTTGGGTTGGAGTTGCCTCATAGATGCATGGAGTGTTTTGGGGGATTGGGAGAGACCAGGGGAGTGGAGGAGGACCATGGGTAGTGCTGAGGGGGGGGCTTGTATGCATGTTAGGGACACTTGTTTGGGGTTTGTAATTTTATTAGTTGTTCTTGCAGCCACGCTATTAAACCATATATTTTTTGGCAATAATCATATTGTTATGTGGACGATACAGCACAGAATTTCATTTGTGTGTGTTATTTTATGTGCTTAGGTGTTCCCTTGTTTCATTTGAAGTTTTGAAGGCTGGCTTAGTTTGATTTTGAGTTTGCAAATAAATGTACAAGGAGCCGCGGCTACAAAGCAAGATCTGTAATCGCATGGAAAAGCCACAGCTATGAAAGATGCTGGGTGGGGGAAAACATATTTCTGTGAGTTTGATTGTTTTTTATTGGTTGTTGTTACTTTTTGATTTGTCTAGCTCTACGTGATAGGTTGTGGTGAAAATTTGCCACCCATTTTAGTAGTTTTATTAGAATATAGAAACTTTTGGAGCAAGAATCCAGTGAATACATAGGGAAGTCTACCTGACCAGTAGAATCCTGATTAGAGACATCTTTATCTAGCTGGTTTTGAATCTACAAGGATTAAATGAAGGCATGTATTAGCACAAGTTGAAAGTGACTAACCTCTGCAGTTAAATGTGCAACACGTGTGTTCAAATCCTACTGATGAACCATGGAAGGAATGATGAAACATGTGTAGAGGATCATTTATTGAGGATAATTTAATGGGCACTGAGGATCATTTATTGATGACTGTGCAATAATGACCATTTATTAAACAATTTAAAAATGATATCAAATTGGGACCGGGTTTGTAATTTCTTTCTTTCTATGCAGCAAGCCACAACCCCAACTGAACCACTTCAAGATTTAGCTAGCTGCTGCAGTGCGCTGACTCCAAGAATGCTCAATGATGTACCATTCACAGCTGCAGTAAAGAGGGAAGATGACATGTAAGTCAAAAAAGGCTGCAGTCCAGTCTGGAACAGACCTCACAGGCTATTATCCCTATCAGAAAGACCGTAGAGAGGAATGATTTTCATCTTTTCTGTCCCCAAGATTGTTGAGTACTGGGGAGAGACAAGATAATGTTCTCTTTGGGTTTACACTTAAGTTTCCCCATTGGCGTAGGCATCTATGTGACTCCCCCTAGAGAAAGAGGATTAAAGATACTACCGCTACTCTCCTGGCGAGATGAATTGAAGTGTGTTCATTTGAATTTCTCTGAAGACCCCGTTGGGATCGAACGGGCCAAGTTGTGGGAAGTTTAAGGTATGAAAATGTAGGCGAACCTCTTGCCTATCCATCTTTGAGAGAAGGTACGATGAGAAACCATATGACAAAGAGGGGAGTTCACATTTTTTTCCAGTCCTTTAGAAAAGGAAAGACGATTCTCCCTTAAGAAAGATACTCTAATAGAAGTATCCAAAAAAAAAAAAATCTCGATATCATGGTAAACATTAGGCAGAGGTGGAGTGAGGGTCTTTCCTCTGCGCCGGCATCACTAGATGGTGGAAGCTCATGTTATTCAAGCAGAGAAGTAAATCACCTAACAAAACCATGTTTTTTGAATATACAAATGCCTTTTAGATATCAAGAGTTGGAGGCCTTAGAGAGAGCAGATTCCGACAATCTCATTTAAATAAAAGGGTTGCCTTCATAAGGTAAGCATTTCAATAGTAAACATGTTTGAATTGGAATAGTTTTCGCATTAGAATGCATGATGTGAACAAAGCCGATTCTCAATGTAAAACCGAATGCACTGTTCCACTTTTCACCTTTCACTTCTTCTCAGAGAGCTCCAGTCCTGTCTTTGGACAGGGTAATCTTCAAACCTTTCTACCCCTCGTAGCAGTACGAGTTCCAGTGCATGTGTATGCGTTCTTCCCAGCAGATCCCTCCAAAACGATCCAAGTAGTTGCTGATGCAAACAGTGTCTGTTTTTTTACCATACGATAAGCTACAACAATATTTGCAGACCCATTGATTAAGATGTATGCAATGTCTTTCTGAAGGATGACATTTAGTCTTCCTTTTGGGGCTAGCGTGAGGACTCTCAGGAAACCTTTCAAATGTATTCATATTTAGGCCTGATTTGTTAACTACTGCTGTTCAGCCCCTCTAGAGAGCCTGCCTCTAATCTTTGTCTCTTTGGCTTTGTTTAATTATCCTGGGTTGTTGTGCTCTAATGTTTTAGCAAGCATTCTTTCTGTTTAGATGCATTGGCAAGACATTGATTTAAATGAGGAAGCCAGGATCCTTTGTTGTTAATATACAAAAATATGTAAGGAAACATTTCTACAGAGCCCAACTAGCCGTTATTAATGAACAACGTGGACTCTTTTTTTGTTTTTGTGTATTTTTAAGGGTACACCACGCCTTTGCAATATTTATAGTAGATTTCAAATACATGTATTTTCTGTCTAGTGCACCCTTGTGTTCTACAGATATTTCATCATGGCATAGTGGGTTGTAGCTAACAAGGGTGAATTGTTAGTGCCAGCACAATCTGACCCTGGGTGGCACTACGTTTGGAACATCCTCTGCCTTTTCTTCTAGTGTTGCAAAGATGATCATGTTGTATAAACCCAACAGGCCACTAACATTTCCGCACAATCAGCATTTTCTCGCATGGGCGTAGGACATGAGGGGTCAGGGGGGGACAAATCCCCCCACCATTTTAAGTGCGGGGGAAATGGCATTTATCCCCCCCAGAATATGTAAGCAGAATATGTAAGTGTTGTTCATGCAGCGTGTAAACATTTGCAGCGGGTAGGTTATTGAACTGCAGGCTGCAACCGTCAGCGTGCAAAAGTACAAGTTCTGCAGACTGCAGGCTTAAAGTACTTCTGCTCGCTGCGTGCCACACGCCTGCGCATTTTGTACATGCCCAGGCGGAGGAACAAACTGCATGTGCCCCGGCACAGTGCACTTCTGCGCAACCTCAGCCTGTGTTTGTCCAGAGGCCAAAGAGAAGTGGAGCAGCCAGGCAGCGACGCGTGCAGAGAACTCTGGTACAGCATTGGATTATCAAGGTGAGGGATTGGGAGACTAAAGAGAGGTTCGACTCAAGCCGGAGTTAGCTGAGGTAAGTAACTGAGCAGTAGCGTCTGTGTGTGTGTGATGTTGTGTGACTGTCTGGATGAGGGGGGACAGTGTGACTGAGTGTGTGATGTCATGAGGGGGGCGTCAAGTTCCCTTGGCTTTGGCCCCAGTCATCCAGACCAATAGCGCCCGCAAAGGCAATGGCAGTCCACCCGGGCCAGGCCAAGAAACAGGCCTGGAAGTAGAATGGATCTGAGATTAACACGCTGCAAAACAAGCGACACCCATGGCTTCTGCACTCTGAGTCTCTTCCCTGGTGTGGCATGCAAAATGTCCCTCCCATACTGCCGAGGTCTCCCAGAGGGCATGTGGCTATATCACACCAGGGCCCCAGACACACACACATGGCATGAGGTGGTGTCTTCTTCCGACAGTGCTCTGTGTCTCCTCACCCTCAAGGACCCCCCAGCTCCCTGGATCCCCTGCACTCTAGCAATCCAACCTTGCCTGGTCTTAAGTCACTCCTATCTTTCCAATAAGGAGGACCCTCCTGCTGTGCACCTGGCAGACGTGCTAGATAATTCTGCAGGGCCCGGCCCACATAGCATTCCACATCACATGAAGGGGTCCCCACATGCTGGATACATCCTTGAAGATTACCAGGTCACGTGAAAGCCACACAAAGGGGCCCTCGCAGACTTTAATATCATTACTGGGTCCTCATACACGACCCATATAAGGTGCTGAAAATTGAAAAAGGGAGCATTGCCTGGGTTTGGGTCTCGAGGCGCTACTGCATGGCACACTTTGCCTTAGTTCAGTTCTGCCTTACTCCGGTATTGCATACCCTATCCCCATCAAATGATGGACCCTTCCTCCTACTGTCATAAAAGGTGACTCGATGTGTCTGCATCACCTGTCAGAAGCCACCAGATCCTCTGTGAGTGGCCCATCCAGTCCCAGCTTTCATCTGCGTTCTGGGACTTGTGGTTTTGCTTTTCCCGTTTTGACTAAGAGACTGCCATCCCCATATTGCAAAGAGCTATGCCCCCTGAATGCCATGAACGTCTCTGGAATGTTCTGGAGTGTGTAGCCCCTTGCCCCACCCCTTGATTTCCCTCCTTCCCTAAAAATGTTAGCCCATCACTGACATCAGCAATCTGTGCAGAAAAGCAATGCAAACCAATGGGACGTATCCTAGTGAAAGGACGCCCAGCACTTCTGTTTCCTGGTTAAAAATGCTTGTGGAGGCCGCAGAAGTTAATCAAATGTAAATGCCTGCATGTGTGTCAAAAGTAATCTGAAACATAATTTAAATTATGAAACTGATACTTTAAATGTGGCCTAGTGTAGAAGGAACGATTATTCACTGCAACTCTAGGTGTATTGCCTACCCAGATCTCAGTATATGATATGATATGATATGATCTGATGTGATATGGCATTTATAACGACCCTATACACAAGTATTTCGAGGCGCAATGAGGCAAGGGAGGGGTAACAGGGGGAAGACAGACAACGATCCTACTAGGCCAGGTGTCATTCAGATCGCGCAAGTGCATGGGAAGGGGGAAAGGGAAAAGTGCGTGGTGGAAGGGAGGGGGGGAAAGTGCAGTACATGGGATAGTAGAATAAAGATAAATAAAACGGCCAGCTGGTGGCAAGTGCAAGGTAAGAGCAGACATAAGCATACTTGCCAACTCTACCAATTTAGGCGGTAGGATACCGCTTTTTAAGCAGTCCTACCGCCTACCGATTTTTTGACACCAAATACTGATTTTTTTGTAAAAAAAAAAAAACTTCTTTTTTTTTCTTTTTTTACATTTTTTTTTTTTGCCCTCGCCAGCTCGGGGGAGTCTTTCAAGGGCTCCCCCGAGCTGGCGTACCAGGAGAATGCGCGGCATGCAGGCTTTTAGTGACAAAGGCACCCAGGGCGGTGGGCTAAAGCGCTCCTCTGCCGTGGGTGCCTTTGGCAAAAGGCGCCATTAGCCCCCCACCACGCCGACTCAGGGGGGTTTTCAAGGACATCCCTGAGCTGGCGTAGCGGGAGAAGGCGCGGCATGCAGGCTTTTGATGTCAAAGGCACCCACGGTGCTGGGCTAAAGCACCCCTCCGCCGCGGGTGCCTTTGGCAAAAGGCGCCATTAGCCCCCCACCACGCCAACTCGGGGGAGTCTTTCAAGGACATCCCCGAGCTGGCGTAGCGGGAGAAGGCGCGGCATGCAGGCTGTTAATGTCAAAGGCACCCACGGCGGTGGGCTAAAAGCGCCCCTCCGCAGCGGGTGCCTTTGGCAAAAGGCGCCATTAGCCTCCCATCACGCCAACTCGGGGGAGTCTTTAAAGGACTTCCCCGAGCCGGCGTAGTGGGAGAAGGCGCCGCATGCAGGCTTTTAATGTCAAAGGCACCCACGGCGGTGGGCTAAAAGCGCCCCTCCACCGCGAGTGCCTTTCACAAAAGGCGCCATTAGCCCCCACCACGTCAACTCCAGCGAGTCTTTCAAGGGCTCCCCCGAGCTGGCATGATGGCAGAAGGCGTGGCAGGCGCCTCATTGTCATTGAATGCACCCGCGGCGGCGGGCTCATTCAATGACAATGGGCTGCTGACGTGCCCTATTCCTATCATTACCTCCTCGCCTGACTATTTTTGAAACGTTAAGATTCCTACAGATTTTTGGTCACAGAATGTTGGCATGTATGCATAAGTGCTGGTAGGGGGACTGTAAGGATACAGAATAACAGTCCCCAGGTGAAGGGGTTGCCACGGAGGCAGTGCAGGTGTGCAATTGGCGAGGCCTGGGCCCGAGATCAGAAAGTGTGACCAGGTAGCCAGTGTAGTTTCAGCCAGGAATTCAACAGGAGAGAGGAGGAGAGAAGGCAGAAGCAAAGAGGAGGGTTTTGAGGTGCTTAAGGAACCGGAGATGGTTCTCCTCAAGTTTCAGGGAGGTGTGAAGGCTGTTCCAGAGGGAAGCCCCTGCCAGAGAGAGATCTACCACCAACTCGTTGCTTGGAGAAGCGACTGACCCTGAGGGAGTTGGAGGAGGATGAGTGAAGAGCTCGAGAAGGGAGATATTTGTGAAGAGAGAGTTGAAGGTATATACACGTCTATGGCCCCCAGCCCCCTTTAACTCCGGCACCCAACAACCTGTCATGTGCATTCCTAGAGTCACAAAAGGGCGACAATGCTGAGCACGGCGGTGCATGTGGGGGGCTGAAGCTTCCATGTTAGGGCCTGGTCGGCAGGGGGTGAATGTGGGGGACAGAAGCTTCCTTGTTAGGGCCTGGTTGATGTGGGGTGCATGTGGAGGGCTCAATCTTCCATGTTAGGGCCTGGTTGGTGGGGTGGGCATGTGGGGGGCGGAGGCTTCCATGTTAGGGACTGGTCGGTGGGGGGTGCATGTGGGGGGCTGAAGCTTCCATGTTAGGGACTTGTCGGTGGGGGGTGCATGTGGGGGGCTGAAGCTTCCATATTATGGCCTGGTAGGTGGGGGGGTGCATGTGAGAGGGCTTAAGCTTCCATGTTAGGGCCTGGTCAGCAGGGGATGCATGTGGCGGGCTAAAGCTTCCATGTTAGGGTCTGGTCGCTGTGGGGTGCATGTGGGGGGCTCAAGCTTCCATGTTAGGGCCTGGTCGTTGGGGGATGCATGTGGGGGGCTCAAGCTTCCATGTTGGAGTCTGTGCAGCGGGGGGTGCATTTGGGGGGGCGTAAGCTTCCATGTTAGGGCATGGTCGGCTGACCTGCAGAAAATGACATGTCATGCTTCATGTCATGCTATAACATAGAACTATATAATTGGCAGCATTTAGTTGGTGGCCAATTTGATTGTCCTACCATTCCATTATAAATGCACAGCTCTAGCTTAGTTGGAAGAAAGCCACTTTTCCTAAATGAATGGATGCAGAGTCAGGGAAGCAGAGCAAATGTACCCTGTGGTTGGCGAACAGTGCCAGCAAACGAGCAAAGCGCAAACTCTGAAGAGGCAGCCGTGTTTCACATATATGGCAATGGCCAGTTGTCTACGTAATTAGGGGCTGCACTGTGCATATTTAAGCACTAATGTAAATTAACTGCACGCGTTTTTGGAGCTGTGTTATGAATGTAATACCGAAGCATCTTCTGACGAGTAAGGAGGAAACCATATGGCAAACATCCCAGGCATCCCCCAAAAGGAGTTGCATATTAGTGGACCCAACTTTAATGCATGGGTGCACAACTTGTTTATCTCGGGGGCCGGATGTTTGACCCTCCCACCGTGGTTGGCACGGGTTCCTGATGATAGAAATTACAGGTGACCATGTGGCAGCCAGTGGGGGAAGGAGAGGTTGTGGATGGGTAGGGGGAAGTAGGGAAACCGGGAAGATGGTTAGGGTAACACAATTGGATAGGTAGAGGGATGTGAGGGGAGAAACAACACCTTCATACTCTGCATACCCACCTAGCGACCTGACCTCACCTAATAGTAACCAAACCTGCATGAGAAAATAGCCTACTGCCTTCCTAAATCACTACAAACATACATTCCACTGACCCCCTTGTACCTGAACATTAGAAACAAAGCATCAAACCTGTAACACCCCATTAATGGGAGTAGAGGCAGCAAGATTTACATGGCAACATAATGAAACAAAACAGCAGGGAGCTTCTCCCCTCATGATTGACAAAACTCATGGAAAGGGCCCAAGGGTTATGCTTGAGGGCTGGGGGAGAAGGGCACAGGGTAAGTGGGAACATGGTGCAACTTATGTCAAGGGCTTGAGGCTGGTACAAGTAAATGTCCAAGTGGGTAAAACCGGAAAAACAATGTGGTCCCCCAGGGGCAACATAAGGGCCTATCAACCATTTCTTTTTTTTATTGTTTTTGTATTTTATTTTTTGTGTTTAACCTGTTCGGTTTTTTACAAAAGTTCAAGGTTGAAATACTTTTCTGCCATGTGTAAGGTACTTTGGACACCACTTCGGGTCGAGTCAGTTTTCAAGATCCAGGAATTCTAGAGATGTGACTGAGCTGGGGAGGCCGTTCGCCTGGTAAAAGATGACGTCTGGTGCACTGGCTCTCTTGAGAACCATTTCCAGAAATTTTGCTGCCACCCTGGACCATCTGGTAGAATCGTCTGCAATCAGCCAAAACCATTTGTTTTCTTCATCTAACGCTGAAGGCTGTGAGATGAGTGTTGCCAAGTATGCCTGTCTTTCATGTGTTAATGCTGAGCATGATGTTAGGAGATGGCGTACTGTCTCAACTTGATCCTCAGCTCTGCACAAGCGGCAGTATGATGCAGGTGAAAGAGCTCTTTTGGCCAATACTTCCCTGGTATGAAGCAAGTTTAAACGAGAGCGCATGTAAGTTTTCCTTAGATTTTTCTCTGGGAATTATTCACAGTACCTTAAGGGGGCCTTCAATTGATTGTGGCTTGGCGGAAGATGCTGTAAGGATTTGTACTGTAGAATTTTCTCATTAGTGTTAATCCAGTCTTGTTGGTAGAGTTTGATCTTTACTCCCCCACGATTAGTAATGAGCAGATCCTCGTTACATGCTACTTCTTCCAGCTTGATTTGAATTTTCTTGACCCACTCGACTAGTGCTTTGCAAGATCCTTTGCTGATTTCAGAAGCCACAACCTGAAAAATCAGGAGAGCGTTAGGAATCAGAATTTTTCTGTAGAGCAATGTGGCGCTTTGCAATACCATCGAGGCTAAGGATGGTAGGACAAGGTTGCATCGAATAGCTGGCATAGGTGCTGATTTAGGCAGGCCTAGTACCGATTTCCACAGAAATCCATCCAACTGTGTCCAAAACTCTGCGGTCAGATTTAAGTTGGCCGCCATTCCATATGGTATCGCTGGCACTACTTTTGATTTGTAGAATTGAAGCGCAGGCATCCATGAAAACTTTCCACATTTTCTGTCCACTGCACAAGTTTGCGATGTCAGGTTTCTCATTTTTGCCCACAGAGAATTTTGGAGAGAATTTTCGTTGAGTTTGTTATCTCGTAAGACACCCAGGTATTTACATTCTTTGACCACTTCAATTTTTGTTTTGTTGAGGTACCAGGATGGACTTCTCTTACTCTTCTTGAATGTTTTCGTGAATGACAGAATTTTTGTCTTTGTTTTATTAATTTGCAGATTGTTGTTTTCCATGTATGTAGACAGATTTGCAAGTTGCCTTTGCAAGCCAATCGCCGTCTGGTCCATTAGGATCAAGTCATCTGCATACCACAGTCTTGACACTTTGGAGGCTCCAACTTTGGGCAGAAAAGAACGCACCATTTTTTCAGACTCTTGAAAATCACCAATAAAGGCAATGAACAAGGCTGGAGCCAGTGGACACCCATGTTTCACTTCATGCTCCGTGTATATCTGATCTGAAAGAATTCCTTGCTGACTTAAGCGCACTCAGAGGGATGTCGATGAGTGAAGGGCCTTTATAGGTTCAAGAATCGGGCCCGGGCAGTTCCAAGATGTTAGCCTAGACCATAATTTTTGTCGATCCACTGTGTCAAAGGCCTGAGAAAGGTCCACCATTGCCATTGTCCTTGGGCGCGCCTCTCTTCACTTTAGCTTTGATGATGTTGAGAATTAGGAGGTTTATCGTTGTACCAACGCCCTTTTGAAAGCCAGTTTGAAAGAGATCAGCTGCCGGGGAAGTACTGGCCCAACCTTTGAAGTGACACAGCAACAGGGATGCAAAGATCTTTCCAATAATATCAAGAAGAACTATTGGTCTGTAGTTTTCCGGACTATCTCTGTCCCCCTTTTTGAAAATCGGCACCAGGACTGCTTCAGTCCAAGTTTTCAGAATCTGTTTCTTTTTCTAGCAGTGGTTGAATAGCTCGCCAATTGCTCATGCCCAATCATTCGCGTGTCTCTTAAGGTCTAGATTAGTCAGCCCGTCCGGTCCGGTTGGCCCTTGACAATTTTAAATTCGTGATAACTTCCAAGATGTCTTCAATAATCGCTAGATCTATCCATGGAATATTGTTCGAAGATGGCGCCAGCCTGGCTGAATTTGGTGGATATCGATAGAGTTCCGTGAAATACGAGATCCACTTTTCTTCTGACACTGAGTTTGCAAGCGAGTGTACCATCTGGCCATTTACGCTCTTAAGAAGAGACCAAAAGTCTCTTATGTTTCTTGACCCCCAAGTGTGTAGCATAGCTTCAGCATCATTTTGGTACGTTTGCCTTTGAAGCTTGAGCCACAATTTGTAGAGCTTTGTTTCAGTGTGGTATGCGTTCCATGCTTCAGAGGATTCTGTTTTCTGTGCTACTTTTTTTAGTTTGTTCACTTTTTGTCATTTAGCCGCCAGCACAGAGTTGAACGGGTGCGTATGGGTTGATTGATTTTGGCTCTTGCCTGTAAAGCTCACTATGTGAGGGGCCAAGAGAGACACGTATTCAGGTCTTTCTTCAGCTAGGTCTATGCTAACTTGGCCGAATTTTGTTATGAATTTGGCCTTGAAAGTTCTGACATTGTCAGATGTTAAGCGCAGTCCATTTTGTTTTTTGTTCGACTCAATGTCAGGAGAGTAGTAAAATCTTGTCGGAGACGCTCCACCCCACAACATTTGTAGGAGGTTATGGTCGCTTTCAGTTGTTTTAACGACTGTAAACTCAGTAAAGTGTGGGATCAGGCCTTCTGAAATGAAGATATAATCAAGGGTTGCCGCCGAGCCCGACCTTTCCCAGGTTGGAATTTGGATTTTATTATCCTGGAGTGAGGAGACATTGTAGAACTTCCTCATCTTCATTAGGTTAGACCATGCGCTCCCTCTTTCATCGACCAGCGAGCTGATCGTTTGGGCTTTGCCCTCAGATGGTCCCTCACCACATTTTGCATTTAGGTCTCTGCATATTATGATGTTGGGGACTTCTCTGGCAATTGTGAGTTCCTCAATTGTATTGGCTACCAGGATGCAGAAGTCTTTGATGGTCGTTTTCTCAGGGTTCCAATATAAGTTAATAATAGCCAGTTCGGAATTTACCCAGGAATCTCGTTCCCGTTCTTGATGGAACCATGAGGATAGCGTGGTAAGCATGCCGCATCCTTCTGCAATTTTTCCCTTATGAGTGATCCCTGAGCCCAGACGAATTGCCGTCAATAGGCCCGCTGAAGGACATCCCAGGATTGACCTAGATGCTGGCGAAACTTCAATTGCAAATCCGTCAAAGGACGGTTTGCCCAGAAGCAATGTTTCTTGAAGACAGATCAGATCGAATGAGCTCAGATTCACATCACTCGTGTGGTTAAATGGCGATGTCCTCTTGTGTTCCATGATGCCATGTGCAGGGAGCTCTTGTTGAGATGGGGCAAGGGTTCCTGTATCTGCTTCTTGGTGTCGGTGGAACCTTGCACTCGCTGCTATTTCTTGTGGTTGCGGGAGAAGGTATTAGCAATCCATCTCCATGGTTTGGAGACAGCGGTTTCGTTCGGTTCCATCTTCGACGAGGGCCCCTTTGGTCCCCTGTGTAATTCCTTCTCGGTGCTCTCCCCAGTTTTTCTTTTGTTGAATTTTCAGTGTTTCGTGGATTGCCATTTGGCCGTTTTTTTGTGTGGGCAGCCTGCTGTGTCCACCACTCTCAATCCTTTCTATTCGAGAGTTCGTTCCTTCTAAGGTCCTTGTGCAGGTCAGTTTATCTGCAATGTTCTCTATGGTGTCTCGAAGGTCCCCTCTTTTCTCTACCCCGGTCTTCTAGATCCGGCTCGGGCTTCTGTAGCTGCTGTAGTTTTAATCCGAGGTGGTGTAGATCTTTCGTTAATTCAGGGGAAAGGTCACTTATCACCTTGTTTCTTATGTGCAGGTAAGCTTTTGCTCTGTGCTTCCGATGGTAGGGTTCCACAAGATTAAGATCGGCTGTCGTTAAATGTCGAAGCCTGTCAACTTTTCCCAGTGTTTTTAGAACCGTCCTTCAGTTCAGAACCAGGTAACTGTCCTTTGCCGAGATTTGTTCCAATTTGAAAAGTGACGTCCCTGCCATTTTTAGTTCTTTCTTAGAATTGGCCTCCGTGGGTCTTAAGGCCTCCTTATGCGATGGAAGTCGAGACCTGCCTTGTCGGTAGTTCTGTTCCTGTCTTGTGTCACTTTCCCAAGGAGATCTGTGTTTGGGTACTGTTTCCAATTTCTTTAGGTTTCTTATTGCCTCTATAGCAGCACTTGGGGAATTTGAGCGAGGCCGTTGGTTGTGATTGGCAGGATCTTCTACCCTGCATTTAGTTCCCTCTTGGTGATAATAAAGGGCTCACTTCTCCGACCTCTGAGTGCTGAGATGTATTTAGCAGGTCCGATTTCGAGTCAGAGTCGTCATCTATTTTCAGTACGACTGGAGGTCCCGCCTTGGCTTGGTTGATCAATGCTTGAGGACTGTTTTTGCCCAGAGTCATCGATTGCTTGACATACCCGGGACTGACGCCCAGAGCCAGCACGGTTGCTGTCGCATTATCTTGGAGGCATGAGGTGCAGTAGGTAAATTGCGTTTTTTTTGTTTGCTTGACACTTCCTGAGGGTGCAGATGCGGTGTCCGAGAGGACAGAGTGCATGGTGGACTTTGGTGGGATTTTCCAGAATATTGGGGCCATGTCTTTGTGCTTTTCGCTCTCTGAAGTCCGAGTGGCTTTGGTCAAGGCCAGTGTGGTATTTTGGGATGATTTGTCTCTGTTTTTAAGTTCCTTGTTCAGTTTTTCCATTCTTTCTTCCAAGATTATTTGTACACTGTTCGAATTTCTTTCCGAAGCGATTAAGTATCCTTCGATGAAAGTCAATTCACCTTCATTGCACTTATCATTGATGTATTATCTTTGAGTGCCTCATGGATTGACTCATAAAGTTTTCCAAAGGGATTTAGAGCTATCGTAAATGCTGACATAATAGATAGTAAGTCTGTTTTATTTTTTGAAGGTGTCTCTTTTTCCGCCGTGCTTGGGATTTCACTTAGCCGTCTGGTTTTAAGAGGGGTATAGAGACCTCTTTCGCATTGGGGCTGCAGGAGTCTCTCAGAAGGCCTTCTTTCCGCGGTTCTGGTTTTTTCTTGAGTGGCATACGGAGTTTCCTCCGACGTTCTGCTTAAGATTCCTTGGATGTGAGGCCGGGTCTACACATGATGGTCCCCCCTTTGGGTGAGTCTATAGTTGTGACTAGACCTATCACTGGTCGAGATATATGGCGATTTCGCGGTCACTGCTGCCGGCCTCATGACTGTAGCTGGGCCGTCTTTTGATGTATCCATGATGTCGGAACCGTCTCCCGTTTCCATCTGGTGGGTCGGTCTTTGTTTAAGGTGAGAGTATGACAGCGACACTGGCCTCTCTGCCTCTGGTCTCAGGGTCGGTAACACTGGCCTCTCAGGGTCTGGGCTCTGAGTCATGATAGGACCTTGTTCGGGGGGCAGTTTTGGGCTTGAATTGTACCCTCGGTAGTTTGAGTCCGTTTTACGCGCTTTATACATTGGTGAGTGATCTTGGATAGCCTCCAAGATTTCTGCGTCCGACAGCTCTGGCTCTTGGCCTAGTTTCCATTTGTGCTGTTTTATAAAGTATTCTTTCAAAGATGATAAAATCAGCGGGGCTGGTAAGGATTTTGTGCCCCCATGGATTTTGGGGCCAACTTTCCGATGTTTCTTTGTGGGCTTCTTTTCCGACACAGTTTTAGGTTTAAGATTTCCCTTAGAAAACAGGCTCTTAGATACCTGATTGAGTTTCGTAGAGGGAGAGCCAGACAACCCCAAGTTCCTCTGCTGGCCTTCGCCTGGGACTAGGGGACTGTCAGCGATCAAGTCTAAATTTGAACTTGGCGGTGTCGCAGTGAGCTGTCGGCCCGCACCACTCCTGTCTACTGCATCGGCCCTGGATTGTTCTTTGCCATCACACAATTTTGTGTCCAAAACCTGATGAGAGGGGTTTGCCACATGACTTGCTTCCACCACCATGACATCTTCAGACTGCCTATTTGGTGAGAACACCTGGTCCTCATTTTCGGTGTCCCAGGAGTCATTTGAGCTGGATCTACACAAGGCTATTTTTTGCCTGCGGTGTTGAGATCGCTTCCGCTGGTCTGCAGATACATTTTGACTATGATGAATTTGGGCCATGATCGAGACGCCTCGGGCGTGAGTTTTCCCACCCGGTGTCGTATCCTGTTCAGTGCAGACCAGTGCCTCCCGAATTGAAGAGCGGGGGTAGGTCGGAGTTGAAGATTGCAGGCTTGAGTCGGTATTTGTTCTGAGTTGAGACTGAAGCACCGCCCCCGGCCGTTTTGATCCTTGCCGCGACTGTCCTCTGACAGTCTCCGGCGGGGAATCACTCATCAAATGGTAATACGGCCGGGTGCTATCAGCCGTGTAGATCTTGCAGGTGAGCTGGTTTGAGCGACCTCACGGGCAACGGGTGAAGCAACCTCCCCCACTTCCCTTTCTGCTAAAAAGAGTACATTTGTGCAGAAGCCCTCTTCGACTCTGTCCACCGGCCCGCGAGTTCACAGGCTAGAACGGTAGGTCCGAGGACTGTAGGGCCATGGTGGAGGCAGGCGAAGTGGGGTTGCTGGTCAATTCGGAGGTTACGGTAGCACTGATTGAAGCCCCTTTTCCAACTTTACGGGCTTTCCCCTCGCACAGTTCATGATGGTCCTGTTGATCCTGGTAGGTTTTACTACTTCGGAGGCGGCGGCTTATGTCATCTTCACTGGGGGAAAGGGGTGCCATGCGAACGAGGAGGGGAGGCAAGGTTGAGGAACAAAGTACTCACAGTACCGAGTAGAGGGGGGGCCTCGCCACCCGGCTCCCGTCGCCAGACACCAGACACACTGCTTCGCACACCGCGCTGTGCTCCACGCCTGCGCGGGTCTTTAGTAGGAAGTCTCTGCAAATTCAATGAGAATCAAAAGCGGACTGCAGGCAAGGGTCCGTGTAGCAAAACAGAAGGTGAAACTCGCAGCGGTCTGTCCTCACTCCTCACCAGACACACTGCTTCGCACAAAACCGCAAACATTCATTTCATTTAAAATAGGCCTCGAACTTCCAAATGACATTGACCCCCCATTTTGCCAGTCACCACTTACATATATATTCCTTTCTATATAACATTCGTTCTGGGGCTTAAAATGTGCACTTTGCTGGAGACCTCACGGACGTCACTTCCCTCAAGTCCACCTTGGGGACTTCCCTCATACTCAAAAGCAAAGTCCCCAAGGTGTCCCCTGTCCCCCCCCCCAGATTTTATGTGTCTCCTACGCCCCTGTTTTCTCGTTGTAGGCTTTAATAAGTGAAGGACATGTTCCAAACGATTTGCAGTAGCTGCGTTCAAGGCTTGGAACAGAAGATACACATTGAACACATCCATTAGACTCACTGGCACTTTAGCACCTACGGCCAATGTCTGCACTGTGTAAACACACTAACACATTGATAATACAAATATATAGGTTTAATGTGGGTGGCGGGTGCCAGAAGACACCCCTCTATTAAGGCTCTGTTTATGTTGGTGTTCTCACTTGCCATCCGTCAAAGTGAGTGATCTCTCCCTCCAACAATTTAATTGAGCCCTGCAAGTACTTCATTCAATCTTTGCGGGATGTCATTGGCTGCTTCAAGAGGAGGATAGCAAGGGCATTTTTCAGATCCCGAGCAAGTATTCACTGAAAGAAATACATAATCATGTGCTTAGACATACATATCTGACAAAGCTCCGCAGACACATATTAGGTCTTGCTTCTGGACTTATTTTGCAAAAGATGTGGAAACCTCGGTTTCCATGATAATAATTTCTAAAGTAATTTTCGTTAACATTTCATAGAAAATAAGGTATTACATTCACACACAAATTGCATCATAATTGCGCAGGTGATAAGCTGTCATATACACAGATATGCCATATGCACAGATATGGTGGCTGTCCGATGACTGTATAACTTGTATGCTCTTCCTGCAAGCAATGGAGTTTAAAATGAAGATTATGTTTTCCTATGTGAACGAAATGTGCAGTGCTGTGTGTGTTGCGTTGCTCATTTCATTCTGCAGCCATCATCTGGTAAAGCAGTCTGGGTCTTGGAAAGCTGAGACATTGTACCATCGCGCCAAAATGTCTTCACTTAGTTCAATTATAGGTATCAAATGATGGATTTTGCGTGAGTTAATGAAATCAAATATTAACATGCCACTCTTCTGTTAGTTCTTGCCGGATGCAAGACCAACATGTTACATTGTGCTACAAAAACAGACATAACAGTGACATGTGAATGACTCTAGGTAATTGGGCAGCTGAGTTTACAGGAGAAGAGATAGACAGAGTCTGGCAAATAGGGACAGATATGAGGCCCTGAGGTGTCTCTGGGGTAGTAGCAGCTGGAGATCTTGGGGCACACCATTGTTTTTCAAAGGTAAATTGCTCAAGGAGCCGAACGAGTGGCTTGGCAGGCATTATTACCGAATATAGAACCAATGGCATGTGATTGACTCTTCCTGATGGCTATCTACCTTTCATAGGCACTGGAAAGGTCTACAAAAAAAGAACTTAGGGAACATGGTGCAGAGACCTGGGAACGAGAAACCTGGAAACCTGAGAACAACGCCTCAATTTGTGTAGATGCAGAAAGGCAGAACACAGCTATTGAAGGCCAGAGTGTTCAGGAGTGACTAAATAGGCGTAACGCTCATGCTGGTTGCATGTACAGTGAGTCACTGATGAGGAGTGTGTGGCAATCTCACCCTTTTAAAACATGCAGACTCTTGATTTAATTGTTAAATGAAATGGCATTAGTATTTGTTCGCCTTCATTCGGTTTCTGCAGATTTTAAATGTTATAATAGTTCCTAGATTGCCACAAGATTAGAGGAGTCCTAGGGAAATGAAATCTATCAGCTACATGGTCAATAGAAACAAAGTGTCGTTGATCAGAGTCACTGGGGTGAAAAGTGACACACACTTGGTCATTTACCTGTGGAAGGCCAACGTGTTTTGCTATCATGACCACTATGCGTTGTTCGGGTTTGGAAGGCTATGGAGGGGATAGGGAGCTCTGTATTGGCATTTACTCATGCTCTTGTACTGCTCTGTGAATCTCAAAACAGAAGAAGAGTAGGCTCTGGAGACAGGGTCTCATGGATGTGCGGACAAGGATGAGAAAGTTGCTATTTGGCATATTCGACTGCCTAACAAAGCAGCAGAGAGGAAGAATGAAAGCAAACATGACAGTGAGTGAAGTTAGGACATTTTCACTGGCCCAAAAGAGAACGATTAAATGAGGGCTAGTTTATGACTCTGAGAAGGGTAAAGAAATCTCATGTCACGTGGTGGACATGTGAAGCCCAGTTGAGCATAGTCACCCATTGTGTTCTTTGACCACGAGGAGAGAAGGAGAACAGATGTGTCGATGAGAGTTCATTTCATTGTAAAAAAAGATAGACAACCGCAAAATATCTAAAGGCCCTCTATTGGATGTATCAATATTGTACCTTTATTGTCTGTAGTTGTGCTGGATTTGATCCCAGGACCCAGCACTCATTCAAGCTGACATATTGGGCCCTCAAGATTCTTTCCTTATACTAACCCCAGAGAGAGTTGCAGCAGGTCGACAAAACAGATACAAAATCAACGTGAAGAGTGCTCATTATTCCTCCAGACTTTGTAGCACTCTGCTACTCTGCTCATCCAAATCCTGTGCCCTTGCCCATGGTGGGAACTTCCACGGTGACTACGGGTATCTTCACTACCCGTATCAAGAAGGATTTCCTATAGTTTCTTCTCCAAAAGGGATTGTGAACTTTATCTGGAGTGACCTCTGGGTGTGGCAGGCATGTTTATGTCTATGTATAAGGATTGGCTGAGCAGTATTAAAAGGGTCAATGCACTGCCACCTAACAATAGATAGCATGCACTTCCTCAAATAATAAGCGGCATACATATGTTTTTTGATTGTGTTTAGCCAAAATGTGACTGTTCACAGTTACACAAATAACAAACCAAAAATAAAAAATGATCCCTAAAATTCTTCCAGCATATTTCACCAACAAATTTCACCAATACCTTACTTCAAAATCTAAAACAATCATAAACTAAAAAAAGCAAATTCCTTCAGCAATCTTAAAATTCCCAAAGATAAGAAAGTTTAATTGCCTGCCGACAATCGGCACCAAAAGGGTATCTAACCAGTCATTGATTCCCATAAATCGAGAAAGGTGTTTTATTCCCACAGGCTTTGAAGCTGAACAACCCGTTAATTAATGCCTCAAGTCTTGAACCAATGATTCCCCACATGAATCACCAGTCCCCTCCAGAGGTAGTTCTTTATTCAGAATCTCTGTATCTCTTTAGTTTCCACTGAATGTTATCGAGATCTGCATATAATGAACCTCCCCATTTTCATAGGTTGTATTTCTATGGCTCGGATAGATCAGCCTACTTAGCTTGCTCTGTTTCTCTCCAAGTGGGAGTATGGCTGAGCACTCAAGGCAAACACGTTGGAAGAACAATGGTTCAAAGGTACAGTGAACACAAACAAGGAAATGTTCACACAATACATTTCTGAAAATGTGTCTTTGTTACAAACTGTGCAGACCAATACCTACTACTGTGCAGGTGCGTCACGTGACGTAAATATAAAACATTTAGATAACACGATAACATAGGGTATTAAAAAGTCCAAAAAAGTCAAATAGAACCTTTGGTTAAGGCTCAGAAGCCACATCAGTATTACACATAGCCCAACTGCAACGTCAACGATATTACCTTTAAGACAAAGAAGCATTCTAATTGGACTAGTGATACCCAATAGAAGTAAAAGACACAGAGCGGAGTTCGGGAGCTGAGTTTATGGAGCAGTCTGCAGCAGTCTTGCAGCCCATCTGCCTCTTTTTGCGGAAGTAGCCTTTATCAGCCCAATCCTACCATGGAGCGGTGAGCTGAGTTCGGGAGCTGAGTTCGTGGAGCAGTCTGCAGCAGTCCGCTGCAGACGCGCAGCAGAACCCAAATGGAACCCGAAGTGCGCCCCAGGACGAAATCCGCTAGAAAACCTAGTACGGCTTCCATACACCCCGCACAATCCAGCATAATGAATAATGACTCTGTGAAGTGGTGAAAGCAGTCTCAAAATATGCCTACTACGCCGACCTTCCAAGACGGGATAATCCCAACAAAGGCCAAAACAATTCACCCTACGTCAACAACAACAACGACGAATCAAGTGCACAAGCCCATTGAGTCTAAGAAGATAACAGAACTAAGAAACAGTGCACGAAACCTTACCGATATCAGCGAGGTCTCTCGCCCAGCGCCAGTATCACCAGTCGTGATGCTTGACGACTCCCGTGCGGTCGGGTCTGAGCCGGAGCAACCTCGGGGATCCATCACGGACGTAATCCAGGAGCAGAGGCCCATGGAGTTTGTCAAACTGCCAGAAGAGCCTCCCTTTCCCCCGCCCGCAACCGCAAGCAATTCTCCACCCGCCTCTTTGGCGAGTGACCTCGACGCAGGAGCTGTCAGAGGACGGCCCCTGTCCGAGTCGGTTGAGAACGCCGTAGGCGGAGCGGGAAGAGTGAACCCACCAAAGGACTGCCCTCGCAAAATGATGAAAACAGTCCGGAATCCACGAAAGAAGCCAGGGAACAGGGGTCACTCCCTATGGGAGGTAGTGGAGAACAGTCCACCCCACTGCGCCCCCCCCCCCTCTGGCAAAACAAGCAAGAAAGGAAGGAGGGGCAAAGATCTCAAGCCCACAGAGACCCTTAGAGGTCATAACGGCCGGCAAAATGAGGGAAAAAACTGTTAACCCAGTCCTGAAACTCCACAACATCGACCAGCCTGGAACGGGCACAATAACAAAGGCACTGATGCACCGGCCGGAAAAAGCCGAAGACACCTCCATACCGCCCGCACAGCAACAGAAGCCTTCGACCACCACGCAGACTAATCCAATGACGAGTGCTAATGAGCAGGTCTCTAACACACCCAATAACTGCGTGGCCACAAGCCCGACGATAGAAGAATTTTCCGGCCTAGAGTCAGCCTACGATTCGGAAAACTCTGCAAACAACTTTGAGGAAGGACAGCCAAAGTCAACACTAAAAGCTTCAAAGAAAAAAATCAACAAGAAAACGAAATAAAAAAAATGACGTAAAACAAACACTACAAAAAAAACTATTACCCAAAAAAGGGTTGGGAAAGCTTGCAAACGAACCAAAACAGGTCACAAAGGAGTATGAACTTGTCAAAGTTATCAAAAAAAGAAAGCTTAACAACACCCTACCAAACCCCCTTCTCTCATGTCCCTTAAAGGCCTTCTTCACACAACAATACAAAAGGAAACTAACTTCAGAGCTCGAAGTCTCTGACACAGAGATGCTGGAAATAGCACACAATCAGCCCCTAGGCAGCAACCAGAAAACTACTGACTCAATTTGGACCCAAAAAAGTGAATCAGCCAGAAAAACTGCCGCTCCTCATGCAACTCTGGAAAAAACAAACAACAACTTAGATTTAACCCATCCACAAATAACAGCACAATCCCAACTCGAAAACTTCCTAGAGAAATAACAAGTAACAAACACGACCACCCCACCGCAAAGCTCTAAAGACGATCAAGACCTAAACCCATCAACAGGAGCGAAAGAGCAAAGATATGCATGGACCAAACCACATTTAGAGATAGGTTTACTAAAGACGCCGCCACCAATGACTACGGAAGGCGAGGCGCACCAACATGGCTTTGAATTACCTAAACAAAGACTCTCCAAAAGCCTAAAAACAGCAGACCACGATCAAAGTGCTTCAGCTGAACACCCAAACCAAGATCCTTTAATTCCACAAAAAAGGTTTGACAATACTTATTCTACGCCAAAAAACGCTGCCTCAGCGACATAGCAGCAGGAATGCAGAAAGCCACCCCCAACGACAAGCCGGACATGATCACAATCATGTCAGCAATGTCAGTAGTACTAGCACCCTTCTGTAAATTGTACGAGGCAATAAAAGAAGATATTCGAGACAATACGGCAATCTTGACAAACATGATTACTAAAATTGCCCACGTTGAGTTACCTAACGGCGATTGAAGATCAGAAAAATGGACAAACACAAACGCGAAATACAAGCATCGAAGAATTGGAGAAAAAGATTGCCAACTTGGAACGGCTTTCCAATGTTCAACACATTCTACGGGACAGGCCATCAACGACCCAGTTGGTTCACGAACAGCTCTTAGATAAAACCAATATATCCTGCCCGAATTTAGCATTGGTACAAAGCCAAACCAAAGCAGTTCAGAACAAAAACATTGGGCCTCATTATAACTCAGGCGGTCCGGAAATAACGGTGGCGGTAAACCCGCCGCCACCGTTGTTTCCGGACCGCCTGATCCCGACTCCTGCAGGCGGGAGGTGATGTTCCCGCCAGGTCTGACCTGGCGGGTTTAACACCGCTCACCTGCAGGAGGACGAGGAAACACCGGCAGCATTACGAGATGCTGCCGGTGTTTCCATGATCCCCATTCCCATCGAGTCCTATAGGGCTCGATGGGAATGGGGATTAACACCATTCTGCCTCCGTGATTCCCGGAAAACCGGGGTTGTAATGCCCCGGTATTTCCGGGTATCATGGAGGCGGAATGGTAATACGAGTTCCGGCGGTAACCAGGCGGTTTTACCGCCTTGGTTACCGCCGGACTCGTAATGAGGCCCATTGACTTGGAAAAAACAAGGACTAAAACGACAAACTCGGTATCAACACCCAAAGAACCGATAGTACTTCCGACCGAGACCCAAACAGAAGAAATAATCATTATAAGCTCCCCACGAACCACAGAAGACTTTATGTTAGACAAAGTTCTAATGAACTTATCCCAACATATGAATGGTTCAATCAATACAGAAGACGATCTTACCCCACAGAGAACAACCGAAGGGACGCCCAAGAGAGACGATCTCACCAAAAAACTGAAAGAGATCCCCCACCTCGAAACAAACAGAGGAGTACGTCAAGAACAGCATCATGCTAAGACGCCTAGGGGAAAAAAACAAGATGCCCATAAGGAACAAGAAAAATCAAAGACAAGATGGATAAGTAGGACCGATGTCCATCATCAAAACATAAAGGGAGCGACCCGTCTCTTTAAACTTGAACAACAAGAAAGAGAAAAAGATTATCTCATCTTAAACCGTTCGACCGTATTTCAACTAATGAGAAAAACTAAATCCCTAAGGAAGATCGGAACAGAAGACTTAAAGCGTGTCGAACCTTACCACAGTGGAAATTTAGCCAAAGCATATTTACACGTTAAAGCTGAAGCCATTGAAAACATCGACTATCTAGCCTTCAAAGAAATCAAACAGATGGGCTTCCTCTTAACGGGATAAAAATCCTCAGATAAAAAAGAAAAGAGAGAAAAACCAAACTCGGAATCAGAAGGAAAAACAAGTTATATAACCTTGCGACATAAAAGGTATAACTCCACCAACACGACGAGTTACCAAGACATTCACACGAGTCACTCAATCCCAACCAAACGACATGAACAGCAGGAGCACAAACACAGAGAACCACCTGGACACTCAGAAACACGAAGGAAAACAAGAAAACTGGCAGAAGCAGGCGAAGACAGCCATCAGGAAATACATGGTCTTGTCTACTTAAACTAGAACAAGTAGACCCAAAGAAGGACCACGTTCCTCTCAACCGCCCGACGATACTTCAGATAATGAACAGATCTAAAATGTCAAGACACTTGAAATCAGAAGACATAAAACTAGTAGAACCATACCACAGCAACAAAAGAGCCAAAGCTTTTATTCATATAGAATCAGAAAGCGGGAAAAAAGTCAATCACCACGCTTTTCAAGAACTAAAAGACATGGGCTTCTATCTGACAGAAATAAAGAAACACGGAAGAAATAAAGACGAAAAGTATCCGGCCCTCACAAATGGTCAGGAAACAATCCTCAACCATCCTGTCCAGCTTCAAGACAAAAGCCTGAGAAAAGACGAGCACTATCACCGCTCACGAGAGGACTCATCAGTAAAGCCAGATGAGAGTAAACGTACAAAAAACCCATTTGAATTGGGCAAACCACAAGGCCCCTGGAATTGGCTGAGATCAACGTGGAACATAAACAGCAAAAAATAGCAACGACCCTGGCCAGCCCTCTCAGACTGCCACGTCCCAAACATTAAAGAGGAATGGCCCACAAAAGAAGTTTTCTGCCTGGGATCGTGGAACACCCAAGGCCACGCACACCTTACTCAACTGAGCAACGTGAACCTTGGCAGTTTAGACATAATATGCTTACAAGAGACATGGTTGATGGCTAAACCAACACTCGACGGCTTCACAGTACAAATCTCGCCAGCAGTGAAAGGTCTGTTGGGAAGACCATCAGCGGGCCTACTGACGGCGTTCAAAATAGGTTTGGGCCTGGAAGAACCGAGGAAGTGGGAAGAAGCATAAAAAATGCTGGTGCCTTTGACCACTTGGTCCCGACAGGACATCAAACACGGCGGAGGTCCTGCAAACAAGTTAGCCATCATCAACTGTTATTGGAATCCCCAGCGTATATCAACCGAAACGTTTTGCTCAAATATGGGCAACACGATTGACCAGCTCTATGAGGACTTCGAAGACATTGAAATCATAACCTGCGGAGACCTTTACGCAAACTGCAGCAACCTCCAAAAATCAAATCCCCCTACTGATAAACACTCTACAATATCAGACCCCACTAGGAACAGAGGGAAAGCTTGGCAGGAGCTAATTGCAGGAAGAGATATTCAAAACATTGACATCCTGTTCCCAAACCAAATAAACATCCCAACCTGGGAGCGCGGAACGTCAAGTGCTACACTAGACCACATCTGTATCTCATCGGGTCTAATTGAATTCATAACAACGTTCCGAGTTGAAAGAACCAACAATAGCGACCACAATCTGATCACATGCTCTTGGCAGGGATCAAGACCAGCAAAACCGATATACCCTTTAGAAACAGAAGTAAGCAGCCAGAGCTCTCGACTAAGGCTAATGAAAAACAACGTTCTGAAAATCAGGCTTGAATGGGAGAAGAAAGTTTGGTCCGACAAGCAAAAAAACATAAGAGAAAGACCGGACTACACACCACTCCTATTGGCATACAAAAAACCTTGGGGGAAAAAACATATAATAGCCCAGCCATCCGACGCCTTTAACAAAGAAGTGGTCAAACAAAGAAAAATTAGTCGCCGTTTGAAAAAAAGATCAAAAAAATCAAACAGCACAGAGGACTGGGAGATCTGGCAGAGGGAGATGAAAATGTACCGCAACTGGCTAAGACAACATAAGGCACTCCAATACCAACAAGACGCAGAGGATATGATGAAAAGACTTGCATCAAAAAAATCAAGTGAATTCTGGTCATTGATAAAAAAGTCGACTCATTCACAGACCTCTCAACTGTGTAACGCAGTTGATGAGAAGAAATGGATATCCTACATAACGGCAGACTTCAAAGAGGCCAAACAAACTATCACCGCCAAAACAAACAAACATGAACTTAAGCTGTGTAAATTTAACTAGCCAAGAAGACATAGAAGCAAAAATCAAGAAATTAAAGTCTTCCAGAGCACCCGGCCCCGATGGCCTGACAAACATAACACTGAAGCAATTTCCCGACCAATGGTCCGCGGTGATTAGCGAAATCTTTGCCGAATGCAAGAACAAAAAGCAAATTCCACAGTCATGGCTGAAAGCAGTAATCGTGCCAATTTACAAAAAGGGTTGCCGCGAAGATCCGGCCAACTACAGGCCTATCGCCTTACTGGATGTCATCGGCAAGATTTACGCTTCCCTTCTCTTGGAACACTTCAAAGTCTGGGAAAAAAGCGGCCCATCAATTGACAATCTCCAAACGGGCTTTCAAAGAAATGGATCCACCTCGCTTAACATCATGATTATTAATATCCTAAAGGCCAAGACAAAGGAAGGGGCTACAAAGATCCACCTAGCCTTTATTGACCTATCCAAGGCTTTTGACAAAATTGACCGCAACACTCTGTGGGCCAAATTACAGGCTTGGAACTGCCCTCAACCAGTTTTGTATCCGATTAAAGCACTTCACTCAGAAAACACTGTGAGAGTGAAACTCAGCCAACAAGGAACTCTATCTGAAGAGATAAAGGTAACCCATGGGGTCAAACAAGGCTGCCCCCTGGCACCAGCCCTTTTCATCTCTTTCCTAGGTGACTTCCAATACTCCGAAACTGAAGTCAGGTGCTTCCCACCTAAAATAGTAAATTCAACCATACCGAGACTCATATACGCAGATGATATCATTTTAATCGACCAGACCATAATTGGTCTACAGCGGAAACGGAACAACTTGACCAATTACATCGCCAAGAACTGCCTCGTCATCAACAAAAACAAAACCAAAGTTTTGACGATCGAGAAAGCGCCAAACAAAAAATCGAAGAAACCACATGGTTCTTGGAAAACGTCAAAATCGAATCAGTAAAATCCAGAAGATATTTGGGAGTTGACCTGGACAGTTCAAATACATCCTTGACGATGCAAAAGACCCTATGGGACAAAGCAAAATGACTAACAGCACAAATGCGTCTCATCGATAAAAAGTTTGGCAAGTTTTCCCTGACTCCTGCCATAAACTTCTACAAGGGTAAAGTGGCCCCTGCCCTGATCTACGGAATCGAAGTCTCGCTCTCCATCCCAGCCAAAATTTGGACCAGATTAGAAGGCCTAATTTGGAAAGCAGTTTTGGGAGTTCCCAAATCAACTTCAATGGCGGCAATCAGAAGGGAGCTAGGCCTAGTAGCTCTCGAATCCATGGTTGATCAAGCCGCCATGAATTTCTTTAGAAAATCTATCTTAGAAGAGTCCCTGCCAGCCTTCAACATTATCAAAAACGAGATGGATAACGCAAAATGCGCAGCCCTGGAAAAATGGACAAATAAAAGGAGAGAGAAACTGCAGGAAATAGCATGCTCAGTTAAAGAGCTCAAAGAAAACCCTGACAGAATCAAGCAAAAAATCGTAACGACGGATTGGATACGAACTCTCGATCTCGCAACAAATAACAAACTCCTGACTCATCTCCCTCTGACTTTCAACAAAGTAAAATCCCCAATCAAGTACTGTAAAGAATTTCCCGACAAAAGAAAAAGAAAGCTGCTCATGAAAGCAAGACTAAACCTACTTCCGACTCAGGAAATAAAAACCATCAGAGCCGCCTCTGACAACTTTGAATGTCGGCTATGCAAAACACCGGAAGTGAAAGAAACTTTGAAGCATTTAATACTTGACTGTCAAACAATAAACATAACAGAACAACCCACCTACTACCGTTGATGGAGAATCCGGTGGTCAGTCAAAAGGCTGAATACATAATACCGAATGTCAAAAATCTCGAAACCAAAATCTCGAAGAAAAAAAATATCGAATTATTTATTAATTTATTTATATGTGTTTTTGGGGTCAGGTAAGTAAAAAAAATGGTTAAAATAAAAAAAAAACAAAAAAAGGGGGGGTTGGGGGGGAACCCCCCCATTTCGAAAAAAAAACGTCATAAAAGAAAATTCGATATATTTTTTTTCGGCCTTTTGTTTTCGAGATTTTGGTTTTCGAGATTTTGGTATTCGGTATTATCACTATGAACCGGAGTATCCATGTATGTTCCAAGAAAACGAGCTGTGGAACAGATTAATATCAGGGGAATCCACTAGGTGGTCGGTGGCAATGGTGAATCTAATTGAGGCAACTTTCAGAATGATCGGCGACAGAACCCCACCCACGCAGAAAACCAACAGAGTCCAGACTATGGGGACAGAGGCAAAGTCTTGATGATCCCAGATCTGTCATCTGCCACGTGGAAGTCTAAAACATAGCGCACCTGGGAAGCACGAAATGTAGAAAAGCGACGCTCGCTAAACTAGAAAAGCACAGAAGCTTTCGATAAATTTATCAGGATCTCCTGAATAAAAAAAGTAAAAAAAAAAAAAAGACACAATATAAGCCCATGGCCATTCTTCATGCAAAGCTCCATGTAATGAAGAAGCCATAACAAGACTCCGAAATAGAAAATGACTCACCAAGATGGCAGAATGAATATAGCATTGACTTCAGAATTTGCACTTTTCTGATGCAGATAAGCAGGGGTCTCTGGTGAATTCCCCAATATAGATCTCATAGAACAAAGGCATAAAAGTGAATCTTGGTATCCCAAAGAGGAGGTCTAACTAAGGAAAAGGTGCATATAGAACTCACTGGAGCATCAGCAAGAGAGTTATGGTTATCTGCAAGATTAATAGGGTCAGAAGCAGAGCACACCAACACTGAAAAGCAGGAACAAGATGGCAATCAGAATCCAATCAGAACCCTTGACACGAAAGACGTTGAAGAAATAGACGAGAAGTGCTGGCGCATCGTGGATGAAGAGCCTTCACAGTGGATTCCTGATGTTGCATCCTCGGATATGGAGGCTGTCCACTTCATGGGGAAAGGTCAGTAAAAAGGGGCACTGGCCCCGGAGATAACAGACAAAGACTTGAGAGTATGTCAGGAGGGCACGTAAATAAGGATTCAGTGATGGAATAGCTTTGGGTTCAAAGAAGCGCAATAGTTCACCGGCCATGGTCTCAATGAAGAGAAATAGCGCATGCCAATGGAACTCCACACACTGTCTGAGTGGTATTAGAGTTTTCCTAGGCAAATCAGTCATTGTACAAAGGGTTTGGAAACAGCAAGAGCCATCCTCTGGAAGGATTCTGTGCTCCTAGGTTAGGGACAGGTATCAAGACGAGTGATGCGTTACGGAGTTCAGGGGAGCACAAAACACCCTGCAGAGGTAATAATCCAGATAGTACCACCAGGGAAGGAGCACAGTGCAGGATTCCTTCTGATCAGAGGTGTAGCACAGCATCGCTGCCTGGTTTTCAAGGGTTTCAATGATGCTGTTGAAGATCTTCAGTAGATGTCTTCAGGGGAGTCCTTCATCCGGGAGTTTAAGGACCACGTCGAAATATTTGAGAATGCATGTGGGCAGAGTGCCATTTTATATTCCTAATCTGGAGGTAAAGTCTGACCCTAACCTGTTACTCAACCATTCATTCACTGTTCAAATGATTGATGCCCAGCCATTCAGTGCTGGTTGCCACCTACAATCATTTGCATGCATTTGCCTGAGGCAACTCAGAAGATGTGGATTCCACAGAATTCCCAGACATCCCACCCTCAAGTACACACAGGAACGCCCACACATGATCTTCATGAGCTACAGGCACCTCAGTAATGACCTTTTATTGCCATTCCTAGTCCACACACGCACGCACGCACGCACGCACGAACGCAAAGAACCACCAAGAACAGTTGTAATGTCACTGGATATAAACAATCTAGAGCCGCCAACAGCAGGAGGAAGCAAACATAGAAAATGGCTACGGCTTCAGCACACAAGACATACTTTAATAGTGCCACAACCAGAACACTATCTCAGCAACTATTGGATGGTCACCTTTATGGTAGCTCGCCCCAAAGGAGCTTTAAGGCACCCGAAGTGGAACAAACTACGCATAACCACATCCATGTGACATCTGGGTAAGGAAACACTGGGGAACATATGTCAGGTCATGACAGGAGATGCAAAATGTTCAGCGGACTCAGGAAGGTGACTTCCTACTTTACAACCACTGAAAACTGTTGTATCCTTTCCATTTAACATGTCTTGCACGTGATCATGTCTGCCCCTGTCCTCTTGTAGTTAGCAGTTTAGGTGCACCAGATAAGGGCATACACATCCAAACGTGGCAACATGTGCAATGTGATTATAGTTTGAGGTCCCACTGTGACAGGCGGGTGATATGCAGTCAGGCTCTTTGATTTATTGGGGAAAACATAGTAAAAGTGATTTCTAAGAGTCATTCTCTGAAGAATTCAATTATGTAAAAGAAAAGCACTGAGATATGTGTTAAAATGGAGATTGTAGCAATCTCATTCTCTGAGATTAAATGTTCCTGAACCTCGCTGTCATTGCAAAAACACATTAACGGCGCCTCTAAAAAAAAGTCGACTCTGCAATCAAACTCTTTCCCACCGTGTTACACAAATTAAATTCCAATTTACTTGCTGGCAAGGAAACTACATTGGTTTTACAGTTAGAATTGTTTTCTTCAGGGGAAGCAAATTGTTCTGCAATGATTCTGATATGTTCACTATATGACTTGCAGTTTTCCATTTAATGCAAGGAAGCTCTGTGGCAATACATGTCCTTTCGCCAGTTGTGAGCCGGAGAATGATAGCAAGCAAAAGAAACTACCAGAGAAAAAACACGGCGGCCTAAGCATTTTTATTGGCTCTATTATCGGGATCAAAGAAGAATTAAATTAGGCTTTTTTCCAGGTCCAGTAAAGGCAACGTACTTCACACTGTACAAAATGAAAGCTTCTAAGTCAATTTGTTAACAGGAATGCGCGACACGATATTAGCCTTAAAACCCGCTTGTGAAGGGGTTGTTAAAATTAAAAGTGTAATTGCATCTCGTTAATATATGGCATTCTCAGCAAAACTGGGACACCATTAAAGTGCACCTTACACAAGGTTCTCAGTTCCCTCACTTCTGCCAGCATTAAACTAAAGCTGAATGAGAGCTATCAAGAAAAAATAAATTTCATATGTTTAAATGCAACTATGATTTCAATATCTGTGTTTAATTACACGTCACTTATTCTGCTTGGCGCTTAATTAACTTGGTTTTTAATGCCGACAATGTTAGGAGTTAGGCAAGGGCGTTTCCATCAACTCAACAATGATACTGCATCCAGATACAGCCCTCCAACTCACTCCAACTGCATGTGTTCTTCTTTAAAAGATTTAACTATTCTCTACAATAGATTTCTACTAGCTGAAAAAAAGACATGAAAGTTGCTCTTATAAATATAGGTAAATATTCTTAATACTTGCCGGTAGTCTTCAGTAATTTGAGTCCTACAGTTCCTCTTTGAAATCTTAAGAAATCAGGATGGCCCTCCATAACCAATGCCCCTCTCTCAGAAATGATAAGGGAGTTCATACAACTTGTCACCCTCCTGCGAAAGACCAGAAAGGTAACCGGCAGTACACCAAGCACATAAATACCCCAATGGGCCAGAGATTTAAGTAGCAGAACTGGGATAAGGAAAGTAGTACTTTGAGTAATTAATGTTGCCATTATCAGAGCATTACCCTTCATCCCTCTTCCTCATCTCAGTGATAAGATTTGGGGCTGTCTAAAGTGTAGGCATGGTAATTAACTCAAACCACAAAACACGGATTCCAATCACTCAACATGAAATGTAATTAAGGCCAAAACAGTCAGTGGATATCCCATTCCCAAACCTCTGACAACATGGGACGAGATGAGCCAATATGACTGCTCTGCAAATCTCAAGTAAAGAGACATCTTACCTATGAGGTAAATTCCTGCCTTTTGGTCTTTCCAGAAACGCCCTAGGAAGGGGAATCAGGTTATACACCAGTGAGTTTGTATAGTAACTATAGATTTCTACTCTGAGTGACCGAAGGCAAAACAACACTAGCTGAGAAAGTGTAATTCAGATCAAAGCTGAACAAGGTACAATACTAATCATTCACATGACATTCTAAGTATAGATTGTGGTCAGATCCATCTCTTCAGAAGAGGAACAGTGGGGGGTGTAATGTCCTCCATTAGATGGAAGAAGGAGCCAATCGTTGGCCTGGAAGAGGGTGAAAGACTGATTCCCAGACCGTGTGGATGGAACTGGAGAAAGGGAACAGTGTAAATTGGAGCCACCAATTCTCCAAACACCCAGAAAAAGTAACAGCCAGGAGTAAAACTATGTTCATTTACAACGGGTACAGCCATACATCGGCCACATGCACAACAGGTGTAACCCGAACGCCTGAACGATTAGGAGCAGATCCCAAGATGGATAGGGTTTCGACATGTGAGACATAGAAATGTGGAAACTCCAAATGAAATGAGAAGCAAAGTATACAGTCATCTCATTTCCCCTCAAGAGCTTTGTGAAAGCGAAAATAATAGCCACTTGCATTTCATGGTGAAAACAGCCAAAAGCAAGGCAACCCCTCACTAAGAGAGTACAAGATCCAACATACATTGTAAGATCTCAAATTGAGATTAGGTTTCCTACCAATTTGGTTGCCCCAAACCTGGGCTGAATTATACAATCCAAGCCCACTTTCGAGCAACCCAAGAAGTGGAGACACCAACCAACCATTGTCCTTCTTGCTCCCTGCTCTCCCCACATGTCCCCCGACACATACCACCTCTTCCCCAGCAGCCCCTATTTACCTGATACAACATGGCAGTGTCGTAACTCACACTCTGCTCATATCCCTGAGCACTATGGAAATGGAAAAGGGACTCCGCACAGAGCCATGGCAGTCAAGTTGGATGAGGGTGCCTCTGTTTGCAATTTCACACAAATGTATTTCTGTTGACACACCAAGTTTTAGCCTCTGGGAGCTAATAGCAATGAGCACCCATTCTGCGGGCTTCACTGGCTGGTAATGATGCAGGGGCCCAGGATAAATCTGGGCCTGTGGGCAGTTACCATCCAGTGAAGTTCCCAGAACTGGTGCCTATACTACACTAAAAACAAAATGAATTCCAATTTCTGAGAATGCCTTAAGGGTTACTGGCTTTCTGGGACTCTGGATATTCACAGCTATCAGTGAGGAGAGATTGAGAAAGACCAGTGCCCTTGTTTTATTTTTCAGGTCATCAGTGGTTATGTGACAGAGAAAGAACGAGGGGCAGTGTCTTCTTTTGGAGGACCTGGTGAATACACCGCAGCCAGCCAAACCCTCCTACAGGGAGAAGAGAAAAGAAAAGCTCAGCGTCCTCAATAGAGATGGGAAATGAGGATCATGAACTACCTCCCCATCTTTACTCAGAGGAGTTCCCAGAAGATAGGCCAAAGAGGGAAAAACATAAAATATTACATTTTGCTCAAGCGAGGGACATCACATTGGATGTATATGCTAAGTGGCACAAAACCTGTGATACTGTCTGCAAAAAGCTTCAGACCAAGTTAACCAAACTGCTGACATATCCTCCAGAACACATTCACCCCAAGATCTCTGAATAAAGGTGTTCCATGTCTGGGAAGTAAGCAGCCTGCAGCAAGAGAAGATTACATTATCATCATACCATCAGGATGTGGTCAGCCTCCTGCAGATTCCTCAACCTATATTCAACATGAAGAGACTGGTGTGTTTAAAAAAAAAAAAAATCAAATATTTTTGTATGATTTTTAATGATGATTCCAAACACATTCAAAATCATTTTTATTAATGATCAAAATAAATCAGCTATTTTGCAATGATGTTTTGGCACTTTCCCTTTACCAGGATTGGGCTGGGCACGGGATATTGAACATTCTTTAAAAAAAAAGTTGGAGAGGGAAATCAGTTAGGGAGAAAATAAGGAGTCAGGGGACAAAGACTCTCCACGGCGCCATGAACTTGAGAAGACCCTAAGGGCCTCATAACTCATTGACAACCTGACCACATGTGTGGGGGGGACCTGATGTTTACTGTGGGCCTGTGATCTGCAATGGGCACCCTCAGGGATATGACAACTGTGTGCCGACCAGGTGGCCAGATGGAATTGGCCCAATCATCAAAATCACCCAAAAAGCATGCATGGGTGATCCTCGGGAGAAGGAGGAACCACCCAGCCCAGAGCTCAAGGGCCTGACGGGCTGAAAAGGGTGACATGGCCTTACCCCGAGATGACCCATGCTGGGGCCAGGTGGGATGGGCCATGAAGAAAAAAGGCCACCTCGGCTGTGTATGCCAGGCCTGGCCTGGGAGGTGAAGAGCATGAGAAGGTGGCAGAAGTCCAACTTCCACATCAGGCGCGTCAGTGAAGGAAAGTCCTAGGTTGCCCCGCATCCTGACATCTAATCAGAGGGCTCCAGCATGCTGATTGGAGCTCCATATGTGCACGGCCCACCCCTGTATCATGCTGGTGCAATAAAGACGGGGCAGTACTGCAGCGGGACAAAGGAACCTTGGGATCAGATACAATGACGGTGGAGTCCCCATGATAATGGGGAAACCACCTGAAGTTTGAAAGGTGGTTGGGCTGCAGTGGTGCTGTCGGCAGCCCCCCAGGCAAGGGGCTGCTGTACAGTAGACACTGGATGCCACATGGTGCAGTGGTGAGAGGCAATCACACGTGACGGTGGTGGGCACCAGAAAAAAATATATATTGATGCTTGGGCTGAACAGTGAGATTAGGTGACCTGCAGACTGGGGAAGGAACAGCCCCATTACTCCATCAAGGGGGCAGATCCACAACCACCAGAAACATCACCCCACGGGTACTTAAAAGGGGCGGCTGATGCCAACAGCCACCCGCATGTAATTTAACAAATGAATATATATGTGTTTGTGTGCTAATGTACATTTATTTTATGTGGGTATGTTTACAGTGTTAGCAATAGGTATTGTCTGGGGTATATATGTCCCCAAACCGTGATGCTCGGGCTGCACAATGAGTAAGGTGTCCCCTATTGGTGGACAGGGCCGCTCAGAAGGATAACCAGCACTGGTGACCTGCAGACTAGGGAAGGAACAGCCCCATTATTCCATCAAGGTGGCAGATCCCCATACGCAAGATTCAGCATCCCACAGGTACTGAAAAGGGTATCCAGTAATATGGTTGCTGAAAAATGGCAGTTTTTATTAAAAATAGCAGCAAAAGGGCTGTGGTGTGACCCAGTAAAAGGTTTTCCATTATACCACACAAGGAGAGCGGGGGTGTTAGATAGATTTTCTGATGGAGTTACACCTAATTCCGTAGTATCTTATTATGGTGGTAAATAGTGGTATTTATTATAGCATAGCACCTCTTGTGATATTCCTTTTTATAATGTTGGCACTCCCCTTAGAATGTATTCCAACAAATGTCCTCTTCATCACCGGTCTTTTACAATACTGGATACTGAAAATATTACACTTAGTTTTGGTGGTAAATTTATCCTTCAGCAACTCATCTACGATGCCGAAATATTGATGGCTGATCTGCACAGCGGTAAACATGCAAAATGAAATGCTGCACACTCTCTCTCTTTCTAACTATAGAGCTCACATCAGATAATTCCCATGGAAGCATTTATTATCGTGCACTTGTAGGGTGTGCAGATTAAATAGAAGGACCAAATGCCAGAAAATGCATCAGAACACAAATTATTTTTTTTTATGTGTCTTTATCGTGACAGATAAACTTACTAATTACACGTGGCAACAGCTATGCATGGAACACATTTGTTTTTGAGAATGTGGAAAAGAAACAATTGCAAAAGTCACATTTCAAAAATAGAATGAACTGTATCCAGCCCTGGCAATCCGACCTTCAATTAAAGGACTTGGCTTTATGAACATCCAACTATAAAAAAAAACGACCTTTGTAAATTCAGAACCGGATGCAATTTTAACATTGAAATATTACACATGAAATGACTTACACCTGATTGACTATCGGACAGGCAAATCCAACGCACCCTCACTTCGAACCATAATTACCAAGGAATTGATGAGATTCCTTGCACTGCTGACCGTGGAAAACCCTCTCACTTGGCTCGCCACTGATAAGGAATGTCATGACCCAGCAACTGCCAGCACTGCCACAGCCCAGCTCTCGGACACCACCTGGATCTCAGTGGATGTCTGTCTCCCAAGTGACTCCTGCACGTCTCCCTGCACGTCTGCCCTCACACCCTCTCCTAGTTTCTTTTTAAAACCTCCCACTGTCACTCAAGAAGAATCATTCCCCTTGCTCAGCTCATGTCATCTCATCTGCTTTTTCCAGTATTCTTCCCTTTGAAAAAAAAAAGTTTTGCTAACTACGAATATAACATTGCTTCCTGCGCACACAATGGCCTTCTGTAACAATGCCCTTCTTCGCATAGTTCAGCCTAGCAAACAAACTCATGCTGCATGTTTAAAATCCTCATTGAGTGAAGTCACATGCATTTCAAATTAGGATTCAGAACATTTATTCCCATGTAAACTAATTTGCACGCCATGTTAAGGATATGGGATTCAGTTTGCTAAATGGGATTCATTAAGTTAGTATGTTAATGTATATTAGTTATTAAATTTGGTGAAAATTCAGTCAAATGGAATATTATCCTGAAAAGAAATCATTTTAACCTGTGCTCACTGCAATAATGTGTGCATTTCCATCTGGTACATGGGCTGGCTGCATTTTCCACTTATGATGTTTGCATTTCTACATTAACCAACTGACACTACATGTGCATGAACCCCTGTACCTCACAGCCCCCATTATTCCTACATACTCCATCCTTTTTTCTACTGCTGGGATCCACTGGACACCACTGCAGGAGAAAACAACATCACATGCCCGGAAATGTATGTGTTGCTCCCAATTGAATTTTATATACCTGAAAATAAATATTATATACATTAAACTCCAGGCCTCAGAAAATTATAAACTCATATAAAGCACAAAATCACATGTGCATACCACCCGCAAGCAAATGGAATGTGTGAATGCATAAACAGAATCTTGAAGGTGCGCATAGCATAGCACCAAAAAGAACTGGCTCCACTGCTTGCCCTTAGCATTATTCGAGTTGCGTATTAAACCGGGGTCCGACCACCATTTCATGCCCCACGAGGTGGTGACTGGATGAAGCTTGTAGCTTCCGCTAACAGTAAGCAGAGATTCACAAAGAACCATCTGTGCAAATTGGGGATGTGGTCCTACTACTGAACTTCACCAGGTGCTGGAACATGCCCTGCTTCACTGGCCCCCACCTTGTTGAGCCGGTCACAAAGAGAGCGGTAAAGCTGCAAGGGAAGAGCATCTGGAATCGCCTGCAGGACGTCAAGCCCTATAAAGCCTCGGCCTCACCCCAACACGCAATTTCAGAGACAGACAGGGCCAACACTGCATCAACCAACAATCCACGAGAAAGCACAAATGTCCCAAACACCCCTGAACTAGAGACTACTGGCCATCGTATGGTCAGGCGCTCCCAAGTCCCTGAAATTCCCACAGCAACAATGGTGCAAATTGACCAATGGAGAACACTGCTTCTTGTCCCAAGTCAATTGATTCCTGACATATCCCCTTGCCCAACCATGCTCATTTGAGAAGAAACAACTCGAACAAGTACACATTGACAGCAGTAACACGATTTTGCACACCCTTTTCTCGTACACGCAGGTCATACAACCGTCTGAAGCAGTAACACTGTCTTAGCCTTTCTCTTTCCTTGCACATGCAGGATGCTGCGACTGTGATATAAATGTTGAGAGGATTGTCTGATGTTGCCCCCTTTGAACTCCCTGAACCATTTTCTAACCAGTTCGTACATGCTATAAGAAGACCCAAACACTTTAGACCACAATCCCCTGAGATCTTCCTAGTATTCATAGAATATTTGGCCCACGCATACCCCCAACTTGAGCACAGCGCATACCCCATCCTGCCCACACTAGGAAATTCATCTATACAAAAGATTTCAGAAAAAATATTTGCATGGGCACTTAGTGATTATTTAGTACGCAAAGCTTGAAAATACTCACAAATACTAACACAATAATGCTTTTTATCGCAATTTTCAGGCGGGCAACGTTGTCATCTCATCAGCTGCCCAAAAGCAGCGTACGTAATCATGGTAAATGTATTAAAGATTGTTATGACTGCTATGTGGTTATTGTTATCTAATGGGCTCTTAGAAACTGCCCTCTGGCAGCTATATCTTGCTTTGCATGTCTCTGCTGTATCCCTCACTAACCCTCCCTGATCCAAGCTGCAAGGACTACTGTGTCAGGTGGTACAGAAGACACTGCTGATAAGGTAAGGAGAGGTAAGTGCAGTGTTAGCACAGACATGAAGGGAGTTGACACGTATCTCACAGACACAGCACACATAACAAACAACATGTGGTACAAGCACATGTCCAAAATTGGTAGGGATACAACCGGGTAGAGCTGCTATGTCTGCTCATTGATCACCTATGCCAGGAACGCTTCCAGAACCTTTGTTGCCACAGAAATACCCACAGCAACAGCACAGTGCCTGATGTATCTAGCAGTGTTCCAAACATGAGGACAATTCCAAGGGAGAAAAGCCACCTTAAGATGGATGTCTAAGGCGACCTTCATATACAAGGACAATTATATTAAGACATAACCTATGATGGAAAATTACTGGCAACTCAGTGAAGGGCTACAGAACATAACAGAAGGACCTCACAAAGGAGAAATAAAGACTATCACATTGCAATACCTGCCATGCAAGTGGAGAGCGAGAGAAATAGGAGTAGAACCGGGGTGCTGGGAAAGACAACAAGTATTGATCTATGGACAAGTATACACAGATGATGGCTGGGTAGACGCAGTGTTGGGAAGCAGAGCAATAACATTAGCAAAGGTGGCAGTGAATAAGGTGCAAGAAGAAAATGACAAATGCCTGAAGGAGTGGAACAAAGGTGCAAAATTAGTGACATGGGTAGACAACAAAGCTGGACCTATGTTAACAATTCCCCTTACTACACCAGCACTGTTATCAACACAATGATGAAGAAGTAGGTGAAACGGTCAGATGCAAGAGAATAGAAACATACCGGAAATGGGTACAGGAACTCTTGTTCTGAAGGACCACTATTGGGACTGCGCAGCTAAGGCATATGACAAGCTGCCCCCAAATTGGGGAGGAACATGCTCCCTAGCACATGTGAACATACCCTCCTTAGTGGTACAGAGGAAAGACATCAAACTCAATGAGTTCCCGAAAATGCAAACCAACGAAAGGAAGAAAAGATCATTGGACACTGCAACAACTGTCCTACTGGACAAGGCCTACCAGCACAAGACACTTAGCAGGGTGAAAAGAGAGGGAAATTACCTATGGGGAAGGTCAGAAGCAGCATTGGATGAAGTACCTCCATCTCACAGATTGTTCAGCAGAACACAAATGTTCTTTGCATCACTATATCCCGCAGTGCAGGCATATGTGAATGCCAAATGGCTACAAATTACTCGCTGGGAGTTGATGGTAATTATAAACTCAATGGTGAATGGCTTCAATGCAATAAAGGAAGAGCTCAGAGCAATAAGATTGGTGGCACTCCAGAATAGATATGTTCCAGACCTCCTCACAGCTATGGAAAGAGGAGTTTGCTCAAAAATATGGAGTTCCTGTTGCACATTCACACCTGCCAAAGAGGAAGATAACAGAACACTCTCAGATGCAGTAGCACAATTGGCCCAGATGCGCGCGGAGATGGAAGAAGATTCAAGGGGCACGAAGAAGGACAGGAGTTGTTTTGCCTATCTTTGGCCATGAATGCACTCCTGGCTGGCTGATGGCCTGAAGGTGATAGCTGGAGGCCTGGTACTGGGAGCAGCATCCCTGTGTGGAATAAAGATATGTATTAGAAGATGCCAGAAAACAGCAGAAGAGGTATTTGGAATGCAACTGCTAATGGAGCTATAGAACGGAGGAGCAATTAATGACATCATGAAGGAAAGAGAGAGACTAAGACAGAAGATAGCAGAATCTGACATATTCCCACCTGGGATCAAGTTAGAAAATCCATGCAACCCAAAGAAGTACATAGGGAAGTGGGTCTATTGCAACCCCGAAGGTGGATGCGCCTACATGTACTGGTCGTTCAAAGATCATGTCAACTACTGCAGACACTTTGTTTGTTTGTTTGTTTGTTTATTAATTTATAATGCGTGCCAGAGGTAACCAGGCGCAACAGAAAGAGTATGCAAAGCTTACAGTGATGCAGGAATCTAGCATTTACAATGTTACAGAAATGTAAATTTTGCATACTTACAGATATATGCAAATAAATTACAAGCAATGTTAAAGTTATATACATTTGTTGATAGATTTCTAATAATACATATATACAAACCAGTTGGGCTAAAGATACCTAGGTATCTAATGGGGGTGACTACAAGTTATTAGAATTGATGTGTTTGATGAAGTTCCTTCTGAAGTGTGAAAAGGGTTGGTCTGCTCTCAGATTATGTGCAAAGCATTCCATAGTTTAGCGGCTATCACAGGGAAGCTAATGCCGCCAATTTTGGCTAGTTGAATCTTGGTACTAACAGACAATTGGAATTGACAGTTCTTGTCAGTCTGGTTGATATTTTTCTCTTTATTTTATACGTTAGGTAACTGGGAGCAGCATTGTTGTGGGCTTTCTGGGTCAGGGAGACCATTTTCAGATGAATTTTGTTATCAGTAGCAAGCCATTTATGTTGGCGTCTGATACAGGAGATACAGGAGATATGCTCCCTTTTATTTATGCCAAGTGGATCTCTTAGGGCATTGTTTTGAAGAGTTTGTAGTCTTTGGGTGATCGCTTTGTTGGCATCACTGTAAAGGGCATTGCAGTAGTCAAGTCGGGAAAGTATTAAGGCTCTTGCCAGGATTATACAGCTGTTCTTGGATAGGAAGGGCTTGCCTGCTCTTAGTAATTTACAGGTATAGGCTGTTGTTGACGCTAGGGAATTAACCTGTTTAGTGAATGACATGGTAGAATCAAGGTAAAAAGCAAGTGTTTTTACTTCTCTAGCGACCTTGATGATATTTCCGTCTATACCGAACGTGGAATAGTCAGGGTCTAATTTGTTGATGTTGTCCTGTGTGCCCAGAATGATCAACTCTGTTTTATCATCATTCAGGCAAAGACCATGAGATGCTATCCATGCCTGAATGATGAGATACTCTATTCACCAACTCCCTGTCCTTACTATTATCCCCAGAAAGCGGGAGGAGAATCTGTGCATCATCTGCATAGTTAGTGTAGGTGATACCTAAATGGTCCAAATCATCGAACAGAGGTTTGGTGAAGATGTTGTATAATGTTGGGAGACACAGGAACCCTGGGGGACTCCACATATGATGGGTATTGGGTCTGCTGCTGCCAAGGGGGAGAAAACTCTCATAGTTCTCTCACTCAAAAAGTATTCTATCCATCTGACAGTCTGGTTGGAGAAATGAGCGGCTGAGTCCAAATGTCTACAGAGGACCTTATGGTCCACAAGATCAAATGCAGCGGAGAGGTCAAGTAAGAGGAGGAGTGCTGTCTTTCCTTGATCTCTCAGTTCATCTATTTGGGTCTTTAAATCAATGAGGGCTGTTTCAGTTCCATGTAGTGGACGGAAGCCAGATTGTCTAGCTCCTAGCAAACTGTGTGGTTCAAGGGGTTTTTGAATTTGTGTATAAGTCACTTTGTCCAATATCTTCAATAAAAATGGTACTGTGGTAATCGGGCGGTAATTAGTAGGAATGAGCGGGACTAGTGTCTGCTTCTTGAGAAGCGGGAGCACCCAAGATTGTTTTAAGTTGGCAGGGATAGTGCCTGTGGAAAAAGAGGCATTAATGAGTTTGGAGATGAAAGGTGATAAATCTCTGGCAGCGTCTTTTATTATCTGTGCTGGGCAGATATCACTTTTACAATTAGAGGGTTTAAGGGAGAGGATGATTTTCTCTACCTCTATTGTAGTAGTTTTGACAAAGGAGAATTTGTTAGTCGTGGTGCTGAGGGTAACATTTAGTGGTGGCTTGGACAGATTAGGAAGGTTTAGTGAGTCTTTTTTCAGTTGGATTTTATTTTGGAGGGTGTTTATTTTATTTGCTAGTGCGTGTTGGATATCTGTACACCAGGTCTGATCCTTGGTGCAGGTGTCTGGTGTGGCAATAGGTGACTCGAGTTCTTTCAGTATGGAAAAAAGTTCCTTCATGCCTGAATTAGAGTTGGCAATGCGGTCATTGTAGGAGTTCCGCTTTGCCATGCAAACTTCCTTTTTATAGTGGCTAGAGATAGAAGTTAAGTTAGCCTTGTTCTCAACTGTTGGGCATAGTTTCCAGGCAGATTCACATTTTCTCTTTGTGAGGCGTAATGCCTTAAGTTCAGGCGTGAACCATTTGTTTAAGTGGGCCTTAGGTTTACTTGTTCGCAGTTTGAGTGGGGCAATTTTGTCCATAGTATCAAGCATGATTTTATTGTATTCGTGAACTAATACATTGGGGTCTAGGTTGTCAGTCAGTGCATTTAGTGTTGGGAGGATACCGGGAATGATATTGTCCACTGTCATGTTCTTCTTATTTCTAGTTAGGCATGATGGTGCCGTAGGTAGAGCTGTGGTGGATGGTCGGGTGGTTAAGAGATTAAAGGACACTAGTGAGTGGTCGGTCCAGGGTAATGGCGAGATAGAGGAGATGGCGGCTATTCTACCCCTTAAGTGAGTCGGATTGTTAACTTTTTGGGATAATCCTAGTGAATCGATAGTATTAGCAATGGTAAAAGCGTGCACGTCTGCTTGGTCGTTAAAACCTAGGTTAAAATCCCCTATTACAACAGTTGTGAGGTGGTTTTAACATTGTTGGTTAGTAGGCTGTGCAGATCCTCCTCGAAAGTCCCAAGCGAACCTGGAGGTCTGTAAATTAGGTGAATAGTTAGTGATTGGGTGTTGTTTATAGGGAGTTTAGCCGTAAGGGCTTCACAAGATTGCAGGGTTTGGGTGGGTGCTAGCCTAAGTGATAAATTTGTTTTAGATATAATGGCAATTCCGCCACCGCGGGTGCCCTCTCGGTCTTGCCTATATATAGTATAACCGTCAGGGATGGCCAGCATAAGTGACAGCCCTGCTGCATTATGTAGCCATGACTCAGTTATAGCAATAAAGTCCAAGTTAGCTTCAGTGATTAGGTCAGCTAAGTCAAGGGCGTGCTCAACTGGTGTTCTTACATTAAGACGCGCTCGTTTGTAGGAGTGAGCCTCCGTTTCCACTTTGATTTGTGCAAGATTTGGTATATTTCTAGCACTAGGCTTAAACTTAGATTTAGGGGTTTGGGAATTAGTTGTGGCTGGTGGGGCAGGAGCAAAATTTGGAGCATTACATTCCCTATTATGTTGGCATTTAATTTCACGTTTTGTAGAGGGTTTTGTGGTCCGTAGCCTTTCCAGTCGATTAAATAAAAAAGGTTTGACTTTATCAGCTTGGAGTCCAGGATGTTCTTAACCTCAAATTCGGGTTCCCCGTCTACAAGGATGGGGTCTGGTGGCTTGGTTAGTCTTGTCCCTGGTTGCACTGGCTTCAAAAGTGACGCATGAAAGACGGGGTGAATTCGCATATTAGCAGGTAAGTCCAACTTGACAGCCACCAGGATGATAATGGCCTTAATAGAGTAAGGTCCCAAATATCTGGGTTTAGAGGGCCGTGTTCCCTTTAGAGGTATGTGTTTTGTGGCTAACCATATTTGGTCCCCTATCTGGTATTGTGGGGTATCACTTCTATGCCGATCAGCATCTTTCTTGTATTTTTCTTTCGCCTGTTTTAAATGTGCAGTTGCTTCCTTAAAAGCTTGTGTAATCGTAGCGTGCAGATGGTCCACTGCGGGCATTTCTAAGTGTTGGGGTGAGTCAAGGTCTGAGGTTCGTGGATGGTGCCCATATAAGGTATAAAAGGGGCTTTGTCCAGTTTCAGAATGTACTGAATTATTTTATGCATATTCGGCGATCCAAAGAATGTCTTTCCAATTACTCTCAGTCTGATGTAACATACAATGCAGATATTGTTCGAGAGTCTGTTGGTCCTCTCTGTTTGACCATCGGTTTGGGGGTGGTACTGGTCGATAACCTCACATCGATTTGCGCCAATTGACAATATTTTATTCCAAAAATGTTAAATGAATTGACTGCCCCGGTCAGAGACCAATGCGGACGGAAATCCGTGTAGGCGAACAATGTTTTCGAGGAACTCCTTGGCCAGGATTGAAGCTGAAGGTAATCCCTTTAAAGGAATAAAGTGGGCCATCTTGGAAAAAAGATCCACAATAACTAGAATGGTGTTAAATCCATTGCATGGGGGTAGATCAGTAATAAAGTCTAACGATAAGGTGTGCCATGGTGTAGGCGGAATGTCTAAAGGTTGTAAGAGTCCAGCTGGTTTTTTCTTCTGACTTTTGTTTTGGTGCAAATGCCACAAGACATCACAAATGATTTAATATCCTTTCGCCAGGTGGCCACCAGAATTGTCTCTTAATTTTCGCTTCAGTCTTTGCAATACCTGGGTGCCCCTCCATTAGGGTATCATGATAACGGGAAATGACTAGCTCCTGTAGTTCCTTGTGTAGCAGAAATAGCCGCCCTTGGTAATAAGGCAGGTCATTGGTGACAGAGTAGTTTGGGCCTTTCTTTACCCAGTCCTGCAGGGCTGTATGATCAAAGAGTTGTTGGATCTTTACCTGAATGTCCTCTAGTGTCTGTAGAGTAGTCATGCCAAGAATCCTTTGTTCGGAAATTATAGGTACTGGTTCTGGGTTCACTTCTGCCTCTCCAATCCCTATTCAGGATAAGGCGTTTGCTTTACCATTCTTACAACCTGGTCGATAGGTTATCACGAAATCGAACTCGGTGATCACAGTAATGGTATGCCTGGCACCGAGAAGATAGTGCCGCCAAGCCTTGAAGGCGGATTTAATGGCTAATAACTCCTTGTCGGTAACCGCATAGTTTAACTCGGGTGCCGATAACTTTTTGGACCAAAATGCTACTGGGTGAAGCCGGCCAGTTTCAGGGTCCTTTTGGGACAGTACAGCTCCCATGGCTAGATTGGATGCATCAGTTTACACTATGTATGGAAGTTCAGGGAGCGGGTGCTTTAATACAGGTGCAGACGTGAATTTCACTTTCAACTCTTGGAAGGCATTTTCAGCTTCTTCAGTCCACATAAAGCATTTATTTTTTGACAAGAGTGCTGTGATGGGATGTACAACATGTGAAAAATCCGGGATAAATCTGCGGTAGAAATTGGCAAAGCAGAGCATGCTTTGGACTCCTTTAACCGAACTTGATGATGGCCACTTAAGGATTGCGTCCACCTTTCGTGAGTCCATTCGGACTCCCTTTGGGGTCAGGATAAACCCAAGGAATTCAACTTCTGTGGCATGAAAAACGCATTTTTCCAGTTTTGCATATAGTTTGTGCAGGCGCAATTTCTCTAGGACTGCTCGGACGTGCTTCACATGGTCAGATTCTGAAGAGGAGTATACTAGAATATCATAGATATATACAACAACACAAACGTCAATGAGTTCACGAAGGACATCATTCATAAAGTATTGGAAGGCTGCTGGTGCATTGCACAACCCGAAAGGCATCACCTGGTATTCGAATTACCCATACTTAGTGCGAAAAGCAGTCTTCCATTCATTGCCTTCTTTTACACGTACCAGATGGTATGCCCCCCGGAGATCTAACTTAGTGTATATGCAAGCGTCTTTCACTTGGTCTAGTAGTTCAGGGATCAGAGGCAATGGGTATTCCTTCTTAACAGTTATCTAGTTCAATGCGCGGTAGTCTATGCATGTTCTGAGGTCACCTTCCTTTTTGGGCACGAAGAACAGAGCTGAAGATGCAGGGGACTTGGATGGGCAGATGAAGCCATTAGCAAGGTACTGGTCTAAGTATTGTCATAGGTGAAGGTTCTCAGGTTCCGTAAGGGCGTAGATCCTGCTACAAGGGGGTTGTGCACCGGGTACGAGATCGATTTGACAATCGTACGATCTGTGAGGTGGTAAGGTGTTTGCCTGTTCTTTTTGGAAGACAGCCTGGAATTCTTGATATTCTGGAGGTAGTTGCACGACTGCTGTGGTTACTGTGGCCAGGCCTGCATTCAGATTTTTCTTCGGGTAGCAGGTTTGTGCACAATCCAGGAAGGTTATTCTCTTCTCTCGCCAATCAATACAAGGATTATGTGTTTCCAACCAAGGTATCCCCAGTATTATTAGGAACTGTGGGACTTTGATTAGATCAAACACAATAGTCTCTCGATGCCCATCCTGACCCAATAGTGTCATCTCTGCAGTGGAATGAGTTACAGGCCCAGAGGCAATTTCAGTTCCATCGACTGTGGTGATGACATCTGAGGTAGTTTTTCGGCAGAGAGGTAGATTCATCCTGGAAGCCAATTCGTAGTCCACATAGTTTCCTATGGCCCAGCTATCAATATATGCCCTTACTGTGTGCATATGCGATGGCTGCCTTGGATCTACGAGGACCATTGGTATGATGAAATGCGAGGTCTGAGTATCCTTCTTCAAGCTTGGCAAGCAGGCCTCTATGCTTGTCGGGCGTGGTCGTTTCCCGAGTCTGACTCCATATGGCTTTTATCAGCAGCTCCTACCACCTTCTTGGGTGGTTTTACAGGGCAATCCCGTAGAAAAAGCCCAGAAGTTCCACAATATAGACATAATTGCATTTGCCGTCTCCTTTCTCTTTCCTTCTGGGTTAAGGGTCCTTTAACCCCTCCGATTTGCATGGGTTATGAAGCATCTGCTCCCTTAGGGTTTGCGTGGGTTTTGACAAACACCCGATTCTCAAACTTGGCTCGATCAGCCTTTCTGTTCTGAAGTCTGTGATCTAACTGGACCACTAAGTCTATATATTCAGCGCAGTCTTGAGGTGGGTTCACGACTTGAGCCAAGACATCCTTGAGTTCTCTTCGAGGCCCTCGATGAAATAACGTGATTCGTTTTACCTCAGGCCATCCAGTTTCCACTATCAACCTATTAAAGGTCGCGATGTAGGATAGAAGGTCCTGGTTACCCTGTCGTAGGAACAAAAGTTAGCTATCCAGGGCCTGTCTTTGGGAGTGCCGGGCAAATAGTCTTTCCATGCTCATTTGAAAACCCTGAAAATCCTGAAGAATTGGGTCATCCTGAGTAAATAGTGGAATTGACCAATCAGCTGCACTGCCGCTGATATATGACAATACAAAGGCTACCTTGGCTTGATCGTTTGGGAAGGCTCCAGGTCTGCATAAAAAGTGCAAGCGGCTTTGGTTCATAAACACAGCAAACCTTTTGGGATCCCCGGCAAAGCGTTCGGGCGGAGCTAATGGAATAGTTCCTGGTAGATTTATTTGCACAGGGTTACTCGATGACACAGGAGCTGGATTTCGCCCGGGTCCTGGTAGGGGTGCTTGTCCAGCCTGGCTTTGCAGTAGTTGCCGAGCAAGATCATCAGTTCGCTCCTTTGACAAAATCAGTTCTCTCCTAAGAGCATTGGTTTCTTGACGGGCGGAATGCACTTCAGCCCTCAGTTCCCCTAGTAATTGGGCCATTTGGTCAGCTTCTGAGGTATCCATAACGCCCGGGTGGGAATTTATGGGTAGGCTTTGCGTTCTGTTATGCTCACCTGGCTCCCACAGGGGCGTCGATCTGAACTGGACAGCTGCAGTCCCCACCAATGTGACGCGTAGTGCCGAGATGACAGACTGGACCGGCGCACCTAACTTTGTTTGCTTGGCCCCTAGGAATATTCTTCTGCAAATGGAGTTGAGCGTTAACCCCACCCACCCCCGCTGTTCTCCCCACTGATTACCTTCGATGTCCCCTCTTATAGTTTCACCTGATGGTGTGGAAAGATGAGCTCTCCATCCTGCATTGAGCGCAGGGGCGTGCAGATAACCAGTTGCTTCACTGGCTCGAATGAATTGGTGAGTTCCAGAACAATACTGACTCTGAGATTTCCAGCAGGATGCCGTAAGTATGTAGTTCGTAAGAGTTCAAATGTCTGACTTTCACTCTTGTCCGATTCCTTGCAGGTTGCAGCTTGACCCTAGCGAAGAGTTCCTCGTGGCAACCGGTAACATTCAGGTAAGGATTTGTATTATCCAACACAGTTCGATAAAATAATGTCAGTATGTAACCTGTTGCTTTCTCCCTTATTCAGGCGCTGAGAGAAAGTATGAAGTCTTGGGGAATAATGCCTCCGGCGGTAGAATCAGGTAAGTCTATTGTGGTGAGGAGGTTTCCCCTTGTTTGTCCCTTTGTTTCACCTTGCTGTCCTTTTGTTTCCCCTAAGGGGCCGGGGTACGGCGAGGATGCAGTGGAAGCTGCGCCAACCCGTGAAGAGGAATAGTACCCCCGGTGGTAAAATCAGGTAAGTCTATGGGGGGTAACTAATATTGCCTCTGTTTATTCCCTTGGCTCACCTTGCTGTTCTTGTGTTCCCCTTAGGTGCTGGAGTGCGGCGGGAACATGCAGAAGGATGCGGTGGAATGTGAAGATGCTGCGAAGGCCGGTGAGTTCAGCGCGGCGCTGCAGCAGGCGAGGCGACACGCATAAAATAACTTCTTTCTTCCAGCTCGAAAGCACGGTGGATCGGGAATTCAGGTAAGGATCAAAGGTATTGCTCTTGTTGTAACCTTTTTTCCTTCTTTCTCCCTTTTTCTAGGCGCTCCACACTCGAGGCGGGCGTGGCAGAAGACTGGATGCAGACTTGCAGACACGGTGAGCGTTACGCTGCTGGATGCAGAATAACGCGAAGCGTGTGCTGCTCTTCGGACCTCCAAAGTAGTCCCAGGTAAGTATTCCTCCCCAGCCCCACTCGAGTAAACAATAGTCCGTAGGTAAAGTAGTCCCTTCCAACCCTCTTTTGGCTTGGAGCTCTTGCAGCATGGTCTGCATCAGGTTTTAATCTATGAGCCTGGTGCCTATGGCGCCAGGACTGACTCTCCATATGATCCTGGCGCCATAGACACCAGGACTGCACCCAAATAGCCCCTAGCAGGGATTGTTGGGCTTGCTTGGAATAACTTGATGCCTGCTTCCGGGGTTGCTGGACTTGGTCTGGGTGCCCGGGGGTAGGCATCATGACATCACTTGTCAAAATTGTTTTTCTATAAACATCAATTAGATCAATTGCACCAAATAGCATTAGACGAAGGTACACGATCACCATCGTATGTGCAGAAAAGATTTTTGCCTCCGCCGAAAACAGTGAGCGAAGAAACGTGCATATGCACAGTATACTCTCTTAGATGGATCTCAGATGCCTCCATTACGCCTATCGAAGTTCATGATACGTTTAGTCAATAGTCTTCGCCTAGGCAGAGAAAGGTATAACAAGTTATGGTAGAATATTTACAAGATGAATGTTTGAAAAAAATGTGGGTTGTCCTGCTGAAATTATGGTAATTTACAAGTGTGCATTTTCTTATGACATTGCGCTAACTTCATTGTCACTCGAATTTGGCTTTGCTCCTTAATAAATGTTTAGAATTTCCCACTGTACAATTGCCTATGAGAGAGGTTCCTCCAACTCTTGTCCCGAAGGTAGAGATACCTGCTATAGGCGGAGCACCTGTCACGACTATTGCAGCACATTATTTTCACAGTTTGTCCATGTTCCTTTTTCTAGATAGGAAGTAAACACCCTTAAGCAATCGATTCCAGATATTAGAAAGAATCCTACAGGATTCTACAAAGAAATAGAGTCTATTTTGAATTTGTTGGTTTTCACTTTAGGGGACATTGACTTACTGTTCCCTGTAAATGTACCCACAGATTTATGGAAGCAAATTAGGACTAGAGACGATCAAGTGGCCATGGGAGGCAAATTAGAACTATAGACGATCAAGTGGCCATGGGAGATACATGGGTTGCTTTGGAATTAGCTGATAGATCTAGGAATGTTGGAGAAAAAACGCTGCAAAGCATATTAATGTTACCGAACCACAAAGTAACCAAACTTAATACTTTAGTGCCTGAAAAGAGAATTATTTGGGATAAATTAACTGTGTGTATGCAAGGAAAGACAGAGGGAGCAACCACATTTTTCAATAGGTTTCAACAGGTGTTTTCAGATTTTAGTGGCCAAGACTTAAGTACGGAGAATGGGAAGACATTATTTGTTGACAAATTTGTGTGAGGATTTTTGCCAGACATTCAGTCACAGATCACTGCTTCTGAAAGTGCATGGCAGGCTAAATCGCAATTGGATGTTTTACATATGGCCCAGTATTACAAAAATAGAGTAAATAATGAGAAAGAGAAAATAGACAAGAAGAAAGGAGATTTTAAAAATAGGGCACTGTTACAACAGATTGCGAGGGGAGCACGGGGAGGGAATAATGGGAATACGCAACCGAGAATCCAGTTTATACCGCAAACAGGGCCCGTGCATATGAACCAATGAGCCTATTGTAGGCAAGAGGGTCACTGGAGGGCACAGTGTCCAACCCTCCAGCAGACAGCAGCGAATGGAAGAATCGGTAGAAGATCGAGAGCACACAATGGCATGCCTGGTCTCAATAGAAATCAGGTTTCCCAGGTTCAACAGAACCAGCCACAGGATAATAATGCAGGTATTCAGGGAGGTCAGCAACAGAATACTGATCATACAAACACTTTTGACACCAATTTGCACTCCTATTGTACTGAAGATTTTACATCTGACAATGTTTGGTTACACTAGGACAGCCAGAAGCAAAATCTGGAACCTACGTAGAAATGAAAGTTGGGAAAAGAAAGCATGTATTTCTAGTAGACACCGGAGCACAGAAGTGCTCCATTGACCATCTGCGGGTTCCAGATATCCCACTGTCAGGGCAAAATAATGTTTCTGTAAGGTTCTCTGGAACTCCAGTAGCAAGTGCTGTTCCTCGACTGGTACCGATAGCTCTGGGACCATTCACTGACTCATGTCCGTTTCTATTGACTACAAATTGTGGTGAGAATCTTCTGGGATTCAATTTGTTGAAGAAATTGCATGCAGTGATTTACTGCTCACCAGAAGGAGTGTATTTGACCATTTCACCCCAGCTGAATTCCACTTCACAATTTATAACTTTGCCTTTAACAAGTGAATTACAATAAGTGCCTACACTTTGGTTGGTATTTTTTGCCAAAACTTGCCAAAACTTGATTCTAAAATGGATTCTAAAATGGCGTTTGTGTTCTCTTCTGTGACTCCAACCCAAGTCGAGCCCTTTTTTCCACTTTTTGGCGGGCTTCTCCACAGAAGCCCTCCAAAGTGGTGCCACTATGTCTGGGGTACTTAGGCGGGGTGGAGGGGAATTTAGGCACCCTGGACTGAGTTGCCTAGGCAACTGAAGTCGCACTCCGCCCTGATTGGCCCAAGTGGTGAGCCGGCCGGCTCACCACTTAGCATGTTTGAGTGACAGCTAGGCTGAGTGAATGGGGGTTTGCTGCATAAAAGCAGGGCTTTGGGGACTGGAACTTCAGAAGTCGCCACAGGACCTAAGAATCCGACGAGGGAGAAACTGAGCTGACCTGCCATGACACCACGACCGGTGGAGCCCTGCTGGACCGTCTCACCACTTTTCCCAACGACAGAGGAGATCTCCCGCCGGAGAGTCTTCTTCCTTTGACTGGTGGGGATAACCAGTTTCACTGTCTTTTCGCTTTCCCGACGTATCTCATGGCTGCCTTGCCTGTGCTAAGCACCCCGGCAACCGGGATACCACATTTTACCACCGCCGCGAGATAAAGGTACCACCTTTTACCGGAAAACTCCGCGACTGGTTTCTGCCCTGGTAGTGCAACGACCTGCATCTTTCCTCCACGTCGAGATCTTCTCTTCCCCTGGACGACGCCGCAACTTGCAACGACTACCATGAACAACTGCCACCGCTGGAGGATCCGTCCCACTTAAGGTACCATGCCCCGCCTGGCTTCCCTTTTAACCGACTGTACGGGGTAGATTTAGCCCCTGGCTTTCGAACCTGGTTTGGCCTGGGACACCCTGGCTAAACTTTTCTAAGCCTCTCTAAACTCTTTACTGAACCCTCTGCAAGACTTTCTCAGCCTAGTGTAACTGTGTGATCTTGGGCGCATTTGTGCTCTGCTCTCTCAAGAGTGGGCCCAGCCTTGGACACCAGTGACTTTTTGCTCTCTGCCTTGCTAATAGTGTTCCTGAATCGTAGAGTGGTGTAATCCTGCATATTCTGTCTTTTTCCTTCCCTTTTTCACAACCTTAGTAGAGTGCAATCTAGTTAAGCGCTCACCTCTGTATGAAAATAAGTGGTGTCTTACTGTGATTTTCTAATAAGGGAAAAAGGGGTGTATATATCATAATAGTAACTGTGTTTAGAATATTTTACTTACAATAAGAGTGCTGGAGTGTTCCACTGTGTGTTTACAAATAAATAATTATATACTTTGATACCAAATCTCTGGTCAGTGTTTGCTTGTATTATTGTATCTGAGTGCCTATTGAGTATACTTTGCATACTGCCTAACTCTTCTTGAGGGTAGTCTGACTGCTCAGCCACAGCTACCAGGTAAATCTGGGTGGTACAGACTGCTACCAAGTGGGTTTACTGCTAACACCTGTAGTCTTAAATCTTTTGCAGTGGTCCCTAAGGGAACTGCACAGGTTTCTGCCTAACACTGGTGTACAGCGGTGGGATTTGTATTGAGTATACACTTTAGAGTGCTTGAGGATACCTTAGTACAACTAACCACAAAGCTTAGCACTGAAAAAGTAATCTTTCTAACATGTCAACTATGGAAACTTATAGTCAAGAGTCCCTTGCTACAAAAACTGCTGATTGTTTAAGAGTATTGTGTAAGCATAAGAACCTCCTGACTAAAGGCAAGAAAATGGAGTTAATAGAAAGGTTGTTAGCTAACCAAAGTCTGGATGATGGATCTGAGGAACCTACCATGCCAGAAAATGTAGATAACAGTATAGAAATTGACATTGATCCAAATGTTGATAATCTTGAGGAAGAGTCAGAAGAGGAGGGTGAGGCTGCTGTGACTGTCCCCCCTAGGCCTCTGTCTGCCCTACCTGCTGTACCTACTGGGCCTTTACCAAATTCCACACTAAGTCCTCAACATCTCGAATTAGAGAAAATGAAACTTGAACTAGAGTTCAAGAGACTGAATACTCTGGCTGAACAGAGACATCAGGAAATGAATCAAGAACTAAGGCTAAGGGAAATGGAGCTCAAGCATGGGCTAGAAATGAAAAAATTGTCTGTCGAAAATGCTTCTCTCTCTGGCTCCTCTAGAAGTTCCAGTCCTAAAAGACCCCGGATGCCTAAGGAATTGGTTGGTATGTATGAGCCTAAGTTGGATGTTTTGGATTGGTTGTCTCTGTTTGGATATAATCATGGGCTCCAGAACATCACAGGAAATGACTTACTCACCTGGTTGTTCTCTAGGCTTCCCCCTGTTGCAACTGATGTGGTAATGGAGTTGGGGGAGGAGGATAGGAAAGAGTATGAATGTATGAAACTAGCTTTGATAGCTAGGTTTGGGAAGACCCCTTCCCAGTATCTTAAGAGGTTTAGAACCCTCAAAAAGCATGATGGTACCCCTTGGGCTACCTGGGTGAGTGAAGGGTTGAAAAACCTAGAGGGATGGATTAAGGGTTACAAAGTGAACACTTATGAAGGTATGAAGAATCTTGTTATGTTGGAGTCAATTTATGATGCCTGCTCTCCTGAGCTCAGAAAGCACTTGGCTGATTCAAAGGAATTAGATTCCCGAAAACTAGCTAAGGCTGCTGACTTGTGGGTTGCCAGCAGGGCCACTCACAAGGATGCTGGGGTAACTCAGAAAAAGGATGAGGGGAAACAGCCTAAAAAGGACTCCAAAGAGAATTCTAATACTGCAAATTCCAAAGAGGGCCCCAAACAAAACCAGAAGGGTAAGCCACCAGGGAAACCACAGCAGAATAGTGTCTCCTCTGGTGCTAAACCAGAGGGAGGTCAGAACAAGCCTCCATTCCAGAAGGCATTTGGTAAATGCTTTGTTTGTTGCTCTACTGACCATGTGAAAGGAGATCCCAGATGCAAGGGTAAACCTTCAGGGATCCAACTTGCCTCCTTAGCCTTCGCTCCAGAAGAGGAAGTCCCAATGGCAAGTGGAAACTTTCTACTACTGGCTGATGAACCCAATGGAGTCTCAGCCAGTGTTTCTTTAGTCTCTCTGGGGTTGTGGGAACAACAGAATTTAGATGTGTATAATTCTATCCCAGATAATACTAAAGAGTATTATACGGACAGTGTCCAGGTAAATGGTCAGGAGACTCCTGCCATTAGGGACACTGGGGCCAGCATAACTGTGGTGGATGAATCTTTTTTCAAGGCAGAGGATGTTGCTAAGGCACCCAAATGCCTCACCAAGTTAGCTGGATGGCCTGTGCAGATGTGTCCCCAGTTACCAGTTCTCATCCAGTGTAATGACATGGCTGTAGAAATACCTGTCAGTGTACAATGTGAAGTGCCAGGTAGGGTTCTGCTGGGTAATGACCTGAAAGCTCTTGGAGTTGTGTCACATACCCCCAGACCACCTAGTAAGAGGTTACAGGAGCTCACAAAACCTGCAAGAGAGAAAACCCTGAGAGGGTTATCTCAGGAGATGATGACAGAGATCACTCCTTTGCAACTGGAGCAACTCACTGCAGTAACTACCCGATCAGGAGCAAAGGGGCAACCTAAGACTCCTAGGAAAAAGTCAGCAGCAAGCACTCCAGTGAGGCTGAGAGGGAGGTACAAAACTTTATGGTTGAACTAGACTCTGAAGAAGAGCTAGTGGGAGGCCAAGAACTTATTGGAGATCTAGACCCTGAGGACCATCCTGAGCTGCAGTCTTTACTGGCAGAAGGTGGGCCAAGCAGGGCGGCTTTCCGTAAGGGACAAAGAGAATGCCCAACTCTGGAGGGTCTCCGCCAGCAGGCAGCTGCTCAGGCTGATGTTCAAGAGCCTGGGAAGTATAGGTTGCACTGGGAAGATGGCCTCTTCTACAGTGAACCAACTGAGTCTGAACCTGGAGACTACAAACGCCTTGTAGTACCTCAAGAAAACAGACAACAGTTCTTGCACTTAGCCCACGAGATTCCTTTGGCTGGTCACTTGAGTTTCAAGAAGACCAAGGAAAGGCTCTCACTCTACTTCTACTGGCCAAAAATGGGGGCCGAAGTAGATAAGTTTTGCAAGAGCTGCCATACCTGCCAAACCTCCGGTAAGGTTGGCGCCAAGAATGTGGCACCATTAGTGCCTCTCCCAGTTGTGGGAGTCCCATTTGAGAGGGTAGGGATTGACATTGTTGGTCCCCTTGGTCCCCCTACATCCTCAGGCAACAGGTTTATCCTTGTTGTAGTAGACCATGCTACTAGATATCCTGAGGCAATACCTATGAGAACTGTTACAGCTCCTGCTGTGGCTAAGGCCCTCCATGGTATTTTTACCAGGGTTGGGTTTCCTAAGGAAGTAATCTCTGACAGGGGATCAAACTTTATGTCCGACTACATGAAAGCCATGTGGAAAACCTGTGGAGTTACTTACAAGTTCTCAACCGCCTACCACACCCAAACCAATGGACTGGTAGAAAGATTTAACAAAACCAGGAAGAGCATGATAGGTGCTTTAGAGGAACCCCTGAAAAGAAAGTGGGACCTTCTACTGCCATGCCTTCTCTTTGCTTATAGAGAAGTCCCTCAGGAGGGAGTAGGTTATTCTCCCTTTGAACTTCTCTATGGCCATCCGGTCAGAGGTCCATTGGCCCTGATTAAGGAGGGGTTGGAAGGCGCTCCCCGCCTCAAGCCAGTCAGAGTGACTGACTATGTGATAGGTCTCTGAAGGAGAATGTCACACATGATGGCAGAAGCTAGTGATAACCTGAAAGCGGGACAAGCTCTGGTCAAGCATTGGTATGATCAAAAGACTAACATGGTTGAGTTCACTCAAGACCAGCTAGTTCTCGTTATGCTCCCCACAAGGCAGAGGGCCTTGCAGGACAAATGGATGGGACCCTTCAAAGTTGTGGGAAAACTTGGAGAGGTCAACTATCTGGTGGATCTGGGCAGACCCAGGGGAGCTCCTACAGTCTTCCACACCAACCGACTGAAGGCGTACATCTCCAGACCTGAAGTAGGAGCCTTGCTTCTAGATTCAGCAGCAGAGGAAGAAGAGAGTGAGTCTTTTCCTGATCTCCTCAGAGGTGTACCTTTGGATGAAAAAATTGAAGGAGTCAATCTCTCTTCAGATCTGACAGCTGAGCAACAAGAGGAGTGCAAATCTATGTTAAATCAGTTTGCCTCCCTGTTCTCACTCTCGCCAGGCTTGACCCCTTGGGGACAGCACAAGATACTCACTGGTGACTGTCTGCCATTCAAAAGCAGAGGATACTGAATGTCAGAAAATGTGAGAACCCATATCAAGGGGGAGGTCAAGAAGATGCTTGATCTCGGGGTAATAGAACCCTCTACTAGTCCATGGTCTAGCCCAGTTGTGTTAGTACCAAAGGCAGGATCCAAAGACTTGAGATTCTGTGTGGACTATAGAGCTCTTAATGCAGTCACCAAGACTGATGCCCACCCTTTACCAAGGACAGATGAGTTGGTGGATAAACCTGGTGCAGCCAAGTACCTCAGCACATTTGACCTTACGTCAGGCTATTGGCAAATAGCCTTGACAGACCATGCCAAGGAGAAAACTGCATTTTCCACCCCAGTTGGCTTGTACCAGTTTAAGGTCATGCCTTTTGGATTAAAAAATGCACCTGCTACATTCCAAAGGATGGGGAACCAAGTTCTAGCTGGGATGGAGGACTTCTGCATGGCATACTTGTATGACATTGCAGTCTTCAGCCACTCCTGGGAGGATCACCTAGGACATGTTTTGCAGGCTCTTGGACAGGCCAATTTGACTATCAAAGCAAGTAAATGCCAGATAGGTCAAAGTAAGGTGGTCTACCTTGGACATGAGGTAGGAGGTGGAGAAATAAGGCCTTTGCTCAGCAAGATTGAAGCTGTACAAAATTGGACAGCACCCACTACTCAAACCCAAGTGAGAACCTTCCTAGGCCTCACTGGGTACTACAGGAATTTCATAGAGAACTATGGGACCATAGCTTCTCCACTGAATGTAATCTCCTCTCCAAAATTCCCTAAGAAGGTCAAATTGAATGAGGAATGCAATCAGGCTGTTGAAAAACTGAAGAAAGCTCTTTGCCAAGCTCCAGTATTGAGAGCTCCTGACTACCACCAAACTTTCATTGTACAAACTGATGCTTCCAATGTAGGTATAGGTGCAGTCCTCAGCCAACTTGATGAGAAGGGTAGGGAGAACCCCATTTGCTTCATCAGCCGTAAGCTGAAGGATCCTGAGACAAGGTGGGCAACAATAGAAATAGAATGCTTTGCTATTGTGTGGGCACTGAAGACGTTTAGGCCATATTTGTATAGTTCTACTTTTGTCATTCAGACTGACCACCAACCCTTGAGATGGTTAATGCAAATGAAGGGAGAAAATCCAAAATTATTGAGATGGTCAATCTGCCTGCAAGGGTTTGATTTCACCATTGAGCACAGGTCAGGGTGTCACCATCAAAATGCTGATGGACTCTCTAGGATGTATGTCATCGACTAGAGGTATGAGGTTCATCCAGGAGTGGATTAAATCCTCCTGTCCCTTAGTCTGGGGGGGGGGGCGAGTGTTAGGGAGAATTCTCTGTTTAGGCTGAATTTCCTATCCTAGTGAGTCCCCCAGCAGCTTTGCTGGATTTTTGGGTTTTAATTCTTTTTCTCCTGCCAAGAGTGAGACTCTTTAACCCTCACTCTTGGACATGATTTGAGTGTGTTTCTTTGAATCTAGATGTGTTTAATGGGCTATGGGGTCTTTTACTCCATAGGGTTTCATGTGTTTTTGTGATGTGTGTTGCACAGCACCGTCCGTGCAGTAACGCAGGGGTGTCATAGTGACCCCCCAGTATAGACTCCATACCCTGGGACTGACTACTGTCTACCAGGGCATGTAAAGTCACCATTGACTTTACTAGTCTTAAATTCTGAACAGAACCAGTACAAACCATCATATTGTGGACGTACTGGCTGGGGCAATTCGATTGCCACAGGGTCTGTTAGTCGAGGGGGCACGTCTCCGTCCCCCCTGATCGAGTTTTGGCTGGTGGCAGTGGATACTACTTTTTATATTCAACCGCGAATATTTTCCTATGGGATTTCCCATTGTTTTAGGCTACTATCTTTATTTAATTATTTAAGGTAGCCTCGAACATACCGCCGGTTTATTTAATTAATATTAATTCTCCGGTTGGTATTTTTTGCCAAAACTTGATTCTAAAATGGTGTTTGTGTTCTCTTCTGTGACTCCAACCCAAGTCGAGCCCTTTGTTCCACTTTTTGGCGGGCTTCTCCACAGAAGCCCTCCAAAGTGGTGCCACTATGTCTGGGGTATTTAGGCGGGGTGGAGGGGAATTTAGGCACCCTGGACTGAGTTTCCTAGGCAACTCAAGTCGCACTCCGTCCTGATTGGCCCAAGTGGTGAGCCGTCCGGCTCACCACTTAGCATGTTTGAGTGACAGCTAGGCTGAGTGAATGGGGGTTTGCTGCATAAAAGCAGGGCTTTGGGGGCTGGAACTTCAGAAGTCGCCACAGGACCTAAGAATCCAATGAGGGAGAAGCTGAGCTGACCTGCCACGACACCACGACGGGTGGAGCCCTGCTGGACCGTCTCACCACTTTTCCCAACGACAGAGGAGATCTCCCGCCGGAGAGTCTTCTTCCTTTGACTGGTGGGGATAACCAGTTTCACCGTCTTTTCGCTTTCCCGACATATCTCGTGGCCGCCTTGCCCGTGCTAAGCACCCCGGCAACCGGGATACCACGTTTTACCACGACCGCGAGATAAAGGTACCACCTTTTACCGGAAAACTCTGTGACTGGTTTCTGCCCTGGTAGTGCAACGACCTGCATCTTTCCTCCACGTCGAGATCTTCTCTTCCCCTGGACGACGCCGCAACTTGCAACCACTACCAGGAACAACTGCCACCGCTGGAGGATCCTTCCCACTTAAGGTACCTTGCCCCGCCTGGCTTCCCTTGCAACCGACTGTACGGGGTAGATTTAGCCCCCAGCTTTCGAACCTGGGTTAGCCTGGGACACCCTGGCTAAACTTTTCTAAGCTCTCTAAACTCTTTCCTGAACCCTCTGCAAGACTTTCTCAGCCTAGTGTTACTGTGTGATCTTGGGCGCATTTGTGCTCTGCTCTCTCTAAGAGTGGGCCCAGCCTTTGGACTTTGACTCACCAGTGACTTTTTGCTCTCTGCCTTGCTAATAGTGTTCCTGAATCGTAGAGTGGTGTAATCCTGCATATTCTGTCTTTTTCCCTCCCTTTTTCACAACCTTAGTAGAGTGCAATCTAGTTAAGCGCTCACCTCTGTATGAAAATAAGTGGTGTTTTACTGTGATTTTCTAATAAGGGAAAAAGGGGTGTATATATCATAATAGTAACTGTGTTTAGAATATTTTACAATAAGAGTGCTGGGGTGTTTCACTGTGTGTTTATAAATAAATAATTATATACTTTGATACCAAATCTCTGGTCAGTGTTTGCTTGTATTATTGTATCTGAGTGCCTATTGAGTATACTTTGCATACTGCCTAACTCTTCCTGAGGGAAGTCTGACTGCTCAGCCACAGCTACCAGGTAAATCTGGGTGGTACAGACTGCTACCAAGTGGGTTTACTGCTAACACCTGTAGTCTTAAATCTTTTGCAGTGGTCCCTAAGAGAACTGCACAGGTTTCTGCCTAACACCTGAAAGTCCTAGTATTTACAGCAGAGCACTTAAAGAACAGCTCAATATGCTTGAATTGCCTTCTACTTGCATATTGATACAGTAAATTGATGACCTGCATATTGCTGCAGATTCTGAGGGCGCTTGCAAAGAGGGCACTGTGTTATTATTGAAGCATTTTGCTGAGCCTGGCCATAAAGCATATTTGAAGAAATTCCAATGTTGTCGACATAAGGTCACCTATTTAGTCTATCTCCTGTTGAAGGAGGGTAGACGGCTTGCACCTGAACGTATACAATGCATCTCTGGCATGACTGTTCCAAATACACAGAAAGAAGTTAGGGCCTTTATCAGCATGGTTTAACATTGTAGACAATGGATTCCGTATTTTTCACATTTGATTAAGCCAAGGTTGGCATTAACTAGGAAGGACGTAGCTTTACCGTTACCTTGGGATACTGATTGTCAAAACGCTTTTGATCTGCTCAAAACCACGTTATGTTCAGCGAAGGTTCTGGGCACACCAAATTACAGAAAGGAGTTCATTTTATTTGTGCATGAGCGGGATGTATGTGCCTTGGCTATTTGACACAAGAACATGGTGGAAGAAGCAGACCATGCGGTTATTTTTCCTCCATGTTAGACCCTGCTGCATGCCCTTTGCCGAAATGTCTTAGGGCTGCAGCAGTAGCTGCAGCCTCAGTAAAACAAAGTGAGGGTATGGTTCTGGGTCACTCCTTAAGCATAATAGTACCTCACTCAGTGCATGTTATGTTAAATAGAACACATACTCAGCATCTTATGTCTGCCAGACTCATAAGGTGTGAATTGATCCTATTTGCACCCCACATCAAAATAAAGAGATGCTGTTCTTTGAATCCGGCTGAACTATTGCCTCCTTTGAATGAGGATTGCACTAATTTTGCATCCCATGACTGCCTCTACGTTAATGAACAGGATAAAAAAGGCAGAATCGATTTAAGCGATACACCGTTGACATTGTCAGATGATTGATTGATTGATATTTTATTTCTATCGCGCTCGTACACAAGTGTTTCAGAGTGCGACAAGGCAAGGGAGGGGAACAGGGGAGAACAAAACAGCGATCTTACTAGGCCCTGTGACATTGAGAACGCGCAAGTGCATGGGAGAGGGGGGAGGGGAAAAGTGCATGGAAGGGGGAGAGGTGGAAAGTGCGAAGCAGAGGAGAAACAGATACATAACAATAAATAAATGATAAAGGCAACAAACAGTGATAATGCAGCCAGCAATTTGCAAGTGCTAGGTTTAAGGCAGCAGACAGGGTAGGTCTGATAAGTGCAGGAAGAAAAAGGGGGGGCTGTATGGGTACAGATACAGACCCCAGTGCAAGGGGTGGACCGGAGGCAGTGCGGGAGGGTGACAGGATGAGCAGGTACCTGGGCCCAAAGGACGGTGGGTGGCCAGGTGCATGGTGCCAAGAGAGAACAGATCAGCAGGGGAGAGGGGGAGCGAAGGCAGAAGAAAAGAGGAAGGTCTTGAGGTGCTTCCGGAACCAGAGATGGTTCTCCTCAAGTTTTAGAGTGGCAGGGAGGCTGTTCCAGAGGGAGGCCCCAGCCGAAGACAGAGATCTACCCCCAGCTCATTTCTTAGAAAAACGACTGACCCTGAGGGAGTTGGAGGTAGAGGAGTGAAGAGCTCGAGAGAGGAGGTATTTGCGGAGGGATAGCTGAAGGTATGCAGAGGGTTTTGAATTTAATCCTTGCATCAGTGGGAGCCAGTGGAGAGACTTCAGAGCTGGAGAGATACGATCCCAGGGCTTGAGGCCAAGGACAAGTCTTGCAGTCCTGTTCTGGATTAGTTGCAGAGGGCGGAGAGTAGAGGCAGGTAGATTTAGAAAGAGGCTGTTACAATAGTCCAAGCTAGAGAGAACCAGAGCTTGGGATACCATGAGCTTCTGGGGGAAGCAGAGGAAAGGCAGACTACCTCTGAGGAGGTGCAGTCGGAAATTTGACTTTTTAGAGACCTCAGAGATGTGGGCGGAGAAGGAAAGGAGGAGTCAAATATGACCCCGAGGTTCTTAGCCTCGCAGGTGGTGGTAGGAGGAGGGCCAAGGGAGGCCGGCCAGAGAGTGAGGGGAAAGGATGGTGAAGGTGTGCCGATGAGGGGGATCTCCGTCTTGCTGGCATTCAGGCAAAGATCATTGGCGGCACACCAATCTTGAATGGCAGTTAGGCAATCAGAGATGAGAGAGGGAGAGGAGATGGCAGAGGGAAGCCTGAAAATGAGTTGAGTGTCGTCAGCGTAGCACTGGAAATTTGAGCAGAAAATGGCAATGCAGTGGGCGAGAGTTGCCAGGTATTGGTTGAAAAGCCAGGGCGAGAGGTTAGACCCCTGGGGAACACCACAGGTAGAGAGGAAGATAGATGAAAAGAAGGACCCAAGTTGGACCTGGGAGGGTTGATCTGAGAGGAAAGAGGTCAGCCAGGCCAGAGCCGGATCAGTGATACCCAGGTTTTCACAGAGACGGTTGAGCAGGATGGTATGGTTGACCGTGTCGAAGGCAGCAGAGATATCGAGGAGGATGAGGACAGAGGGAATGTTAGAGTCAAGGTTGGAGAGCAGATCTTCACAGATGTTCAGGAGAGCAGTTTCCGTGCTTCTGGCAGCTCTGACGCTAGACTGGTGGTCATGGAGACAGTCAACAGAATTGGAATGAAGGTTAAGCTGAGATATGGCCAACTTTTCCAGGAGTTTTCCAAGAAAGGGAGTAATGGAAATTGGAAAGCTATTCTGTGATGACTCTTGTTTTAAACTACCTGATGGCACTTCTATCGCTGCCTATGCAATCACTACTTTAGATAACATTATTGAGAGCAAGAGAATTCCACACAACACCGCCCAGCCTGCAGAGATGGTTGCCTTGAATAGAGCTTGTGAGATATCCCAAGGGCTTATTGTAAACATTTATATTGATAGTCAGTACGCCTTTGGAGTCGCTCACAACTTTGGAAGGTTATGGGCTGAAAGGGGATCTTTAACATCTCATGGTACAACAATTCAGCATGGCCCCTTGATAGTGCAACTGAGATCTGCATTAGCCCTTCCTAAACAATTAGCTATATTGAAATGTGCAGCACACCAGAGGGTGACTGATGACATTGCAAAAGGAAACGCATTTGCAGACAAGATAGCTAAACAAACTGCCACCAACCCACACTCAGGAATGTATGTGTTAGGTTCTGCTAAGTGGGTTGTTGAAACTGGAATGGTGGAGGAGGGTGTTAGTAGTGTGAAAGAGATCTAGGCTGAGGCCACAAAGGAAGAGATTGGATTTTGGGCTTCAGGACCTGCAGTGTTTGATAAGGAGGGATGTTGGGTTGGTCAGGAAGAACAGAGATGGATGCTGCCCAACGCATATGTAACAATGATAGTTACTATGGCACATGGGCAAGCACACATTAATGCGAAGAGATGTGTCAGAACTGTGTGATTTGCCTACAAAATAACATTGGTAAGGGTACACCAGCACCCAAAGGTAGTTTTGAACCTCCCTCTATGCCATTTCAAGTGATACACTTTGACTTCATCGAGGTGGAGCAATGCCACAACTACAAGTATGTGTTAGTAGTGATATGTGTCTTTAGTAAATGGGTTGAAGCTTTCCCTCTGAAGGATAACACTGCCATGTCCACTGCAAAAGTTATGCTAAAAGAGTATTTGCCTATATTTGGATTACTCAGTGTAATTTGGTCCGATAATGGACTACATTTTATAGCGGCTATCATAGTACAAGTGTGCGAGGTGCTACAAATAGATAAGAGATTTAATTCAGTGAGGCATCCACAGAGTGCCGGTTTAGTGGAACGTCATCACAGTATCCTTAATAATAAACTAGCAAAGGTGTGTGCTCATAACAAACTGAAATGGCCTGACGCCTTACCATTAGCCTTACTGTCAATGAGGACAGCAGCTCAGTCTAGTACAGGACTTTCTTCCTATGAGATCATCATGGGGAGACCTGCTAATATATGGAATGCACCCAGACCTAAGAAATGATGTGACATAGAGTTCCTGCTACTAACTGATTACTGTGACCAATTGACTCAAAACCCGTGTTTGATTCACCAACAGGTTCGAGCTGCTTTGCCTGAGAAATACGAAGTTGAAGGAAAATGCCACTGGATTCATGCAGTGCACCTGAAATGAGTGCCCTTGCCTTTAACCTGCAACAAATGGGTTAAGGAGGGGGTTGATGATCCTGATTGCAAAGATGTGCCTTTGAACACAGGCACCCATTCTGATCCGGGGCAGAATTTTGAGCCCAAACAACTCGATAATTCTTCACTTTCTTCAGATCCCATTACATTATTCGCTGATCACACTGTACCTGGAGTCACGATGTACAACCTTCGACCATGGGAATAGTTAGGGAGTGACATTTTGATAGATTAGCAAAGTGTAGTTTGTATACTGCACCCACAAGAAAAAAACAGCCTTCCCTCCAACCCCCTTAAAGACGGTTTGAGGAGTTCCAGAGGGGGGCATGGCAAGAGGAAGACTTCAAGCAAGATCGACCACATGGTCAAGTGCCACCTATGGATGAACTTATAAAGCCTGTTTCAGTGACACTGAAAACTATGCCTATCTTTTGGGCATGTAGAAATGAGGACATGTATAGCATTACCACTGGGTAGCCCAAATCTAGAGGGCTATGGTCCACAAAATAGAAGTTTATAATAATCACACTTGCAGCCTGTGTTGTAATCACATTAATACCTGTATTATGGTACTTGGAAAGTTCACATCTGCTTAGTGTACTACTGCCTACTGCCAGCCTTACTTTGTCTCCTCTATATGTACACTCTCACACTTTTCACCCACTTGATCTGAAACATCAAGAAGGTTATTATAATAACACGCTCATACAGATAATGAACGCAACGCATGCAATCCTGAACAAAACCAACTGCTGGGTATGTTCTCACCTACCACAACACGGTGAGAAAGGTTTGGGATGGTATATCTATCCACTCCCACTATCGACATCTTGCTATGCATCCTTTAGAGCCCTATTTTTTGGGAGGTGGAATGATAGTGCCACTGGTTACTTCGATGGGACAAACATAAATGAATCAACTAGTTCTGCTACCACTAGGATGCTCTGTCTTTGTGAATATGTGTACAACAAATATTGCCTCCACGAGAAATACTGATAAACATGCTAGACCCCACACATCCATGATCTCATTTAGAATGGCACCGGTAGGGAACACGGAAGCAATTCCTCCATCTTACACCATTAATCATGATCCAAATATAGCACCATTTTGTTTGAGAAAGGAAGGTTCCCGGTATATGGGCACCTATGATAAATGTGTAAACACTGCTGTTCTGGTGAACAAAAATAGACCCTTATATATTGGGGGACCCATTTACTTTGTTTGTGGAAAAGAAGCCTATCCATGGTTACCTAAATTTTGGAAGGGAACTTGGTATCTGGGATATTACTGCCACCTCCACTGCAGACATACTGAAACATCGCCCTAGTAGGGGAATAGATGATGATACCCCCCTCCGGGCACTGGGTGATGTAGCGAAAGTCATGGTTCCTTTTTGGGGACAAATCATAAATTCACAGGATAATAGGAGATTGGCTAGAGTTTTAGAGAAAACTATCAATTAAACTGCTGACATATTGTTTAATATGACATTGGAACAGAGAGCAATTAGATTAGTGGCTCTTCAGAATAGAATGGTTTTAGATGTCATGTGAGCTTACCGTGGTGGTGTATGCAAAATGGTCGGCTCCACGTGTTGCATATACACACCTGACTCCTCCCCCACAGTGTTCCAAGTGATAAAATGATTACATATACTTAGTACTGGGGATTGGGACATATGGACATGGACCTGGAATTTGCTCAGTACCTGGGGTTGGAAAATCTTCTCAGCACTTGCTGTTATCATTGGGGTAATATTATTCTTCTCCTGCTGCATACAATGTCTGCCCATTCTGGGTTCTGCACTAGGTAATTGTTGGTTCTAGATCCCTACTGAAACTAAGACCTGGTCCTCATCTTCCTGTAAATGTAACCAATGCCTTGATAATGCAAGATGCCACTATCAAACAGTTCATGTCTATCAATATAGATGACAGTGATCACTCTAGTTGATGATGATGATGATACATGGTCACATAACTTTAGCAGGGGGGTTTGTAAAACCTTATGTATTTTGCATTATAATGTTGGCCTAAGCATGTACACCATTGCGGTTTCCAAAAACGCCATCTTGGGCTGCTTTGCTCTCATTTCTGAGTTTTCATTCTGAATGCAGTGAAAGCTCACACAATCACTGCTTCGGAAACCCTTCTAACCTGCCCCTGCACAGGTATGTTGAAACTGCTGAGCATGTTGTGTTTCTTCTGTCTTAGAATCTTGAAGTACTGTCACAAACGTAGCTAATCTGTAAATTAGGTGCCATCCTCTCTTCCTTGATTCTTTCGGCCTTTCCCCGGATAATTGTAAATGTGCATCCAGACAATTAAAGTGAAGCACAATTCACAGCACATGTTGTTCTGAAGGATCGAGCTACCGAGTAGAAATACAGACTGACCTCTTAGTCTAACAATAACACAGATAAAGTAGTGCGAGGAATGTTACCTTGTGCTTAGGTGACACCATATACTCCTACACCACTCTCCGCTCTGCTTCCCAGACAGTAAATTGATTGCAAAGTGACGTTGAGTATTCTAGCACATGTTGCCATGGTAAAATGCCCACGTATGTAGGCCTGAAGGTCACAAGCCATTATCATGTGATGAGCTAGCCCAAATTAATCATGGTATTCCTAAGGTGTATAAAACACACCCACTCCCCCCTTTCTTAGCTCACTTTATCTATGCCTGTATACATGCATTGCAAAAACTGTGACCACTCGAGTGCGAATAAACTGTTGTTTATATATTTATTCCTTGTGACTGGTGTGTCTTCATTTCTTTGCAGTAGCCTCATATTTTTGGACTAACAGATCAATGTTAAAAATATGTGTTCTGTGTGTAGTTGAAGCGCTATATTGTATCCACTTTTGGGAGGATTTGCCTTTGAGTTGTTTATATATATATATTTAGTGCTTTTATATGGGTAGGCCATATAAAGGGGAGGGAGGTGGGAATGTGCTAGCAGTACCAAAAAAGGAATGTACATATTTTTGATTTTCTGACAATTTTCTTGATGCCACAACACCAAATGATTAATATTTAACGATAGTGGTAAACATTAAGCAAATGAAGGTACAGGATATGTTAGTAAGGGATTTGAAAATACGAGGGAGAAGGGGTTTCATGGAGGAAAAGGAGTATGAACAGTACAAAGAGATTGTGTTTGATACAATGTCCAATGTGCATTACCCAGAGTTTAATAATGTATGGTATAGGTACATGAACTCAGCAGGGAAACAGGTATAACAGGAGTTGTTTTGTCTGCTCACCCTGTGTCGGGAGCACCCAAAATGTGGTATCTCAGGAGATATCACCCATAGAGGCTCAGTGTTTAGTGCACTTAATGCTATGTCAGGTTTGAAGTCTGTTCCACGGACACAGAGTACAACTTGCACTAATGGACAAGGATGAAGAGAAGTGTGCAAAGGATAACAGTGCCCCGCAATGCAAGTCCCGGCCTATGCTGAAAATGGATTGAGTGTTGTTCATATCAAAGTATCTTAGTGGTGTCAGAAGTACACTTGATAATATTATCCAAGCGAGAGATGCTGCAATTTGTTCCACTGTTTATCCAACCCCCCCCCCAAGTGAAAAAGAACGAGCAATCTTTGAATATGAGAAGGAAGGGGTCGAACTACTTGTCAGAAGAATCATGCAAGCTGCTAAAAGCAATTCCAGACAAATATCTACACTATAACAGAAGTGTTCTTCATGTCCCTCATGAACTAAGGAATTTAGGTGACTGTGAATGCCAAGTGGCTGAAGATTGGTCATTGGGATGTGATCCAGTTGGCAAATGACACTGAGCAAGGTATCAATGTAATCAAAAGTGAGCTAAGAGTGATATGGTTGATGACCCTCCAAAACATATATGTTTTGGAACTCCTGACTGTGATGGAAGGGGGTATGTGCAAGAAGATCGGGTTGTCATGTTCCACATACATACCCCCAAATGACCCGGAGAATGGGTCCCTGACACATATTATAGGGGCCTTGCATAAGTTGAAGACTGGAATGGAAAACAAAGCAGCTGAACAATCTGGAGATTGGTTTGATATGTTGTTCCCAAGAGCTCTGTTCTAGCTTGGGGCAATTGGGGTTTCCGATTGTGGTGTTCCTGTTGGTGGTGTTTTGCGCATGCCATATGATGCTCCAATGCTATGTCAAGAGTATCCCGAGTAGTGCAAAAACTATGGTTACTATTGGGGCAATAATAGCTCTCCCGGGCACAAAAGAGGGGAAGGCTCAAACGGAGGATTGGAATAAACCACATATGGTCAGAACTGAACAACCTCTCCACCCCCCAGGGACATTAACATCAACGCCACCAGATCCTGAGAACTACACCAAGCAGTGGGTAGATTTAGCAGGTGATGGGGATTGCATATATCTTACATGCACTCCAGAAAATTATGCATGAGATGGGGTAGTTTGTGTCATGTGTGTAGGGCTTGCACCCCTAAGAGATAAAGCGGACTGATACAGAGAAAGAGACAAGTTTGTTAATGAGGGATTAACTTAAGGGAGGAATGTTGGGATGCATGTTCAGACCACCATCCCCCCTAGACGATTCAGAGAGCGAAAAAAATATAGAAATAATGGAAATGAGCTTGGGACGGTGTAGGGGAGGAGGGTGTGTCATGGGTGGGGATAATTGGCAGAAGTGGAAAATCACATAGGGAGAAGGTATTATGTAGGATGTAGGATACATATATACACAGATTTTCACCGGAACACAGAACAAGGAGGCCTTTCCCTCATCCCACCATTGCATCTCAATTCCCAGGCACTGCCGAGGAACACCGCGTATGCCCCCCACATCAGTTAGGCCTTTGAACTATTTAGGTAGGAATGTGCAGCTGGAGAAGTGAAGGGCTGTCGCCTAGCACCAAGGTCGAACTCCTGGGAGTGAAGGCAGAGGTCTTAGGCTGCAAAAACACAAACCAAGATTTAGGGCACTGCTGCCCCCTAGTACAAAGGTCTCTCTATTTGAGCTACCATATGTGTAGGCCAATGGGCTCTAAATCCTTTGTGAACTGAATTGTTTAGTGGGACACTAGGCTCATTCTTGGGGAGGGGAATTGAGAAGGGGAAGCAGGGAATGACATGATCTATGTTTTGTGCCAAGTAGAGCTACGAATGATGCCCATATATTGGGGAGGGCATGATGGGGCACCAACATGTCTGGGAGGAGAAAGCTCTGCTTTCTTCACAAGGACCAGAAGGACCTCAAACTTGCCCACTGAGTTCACTCTGATAACCCGGTGTATGTGACATGGCTAGGATCAAAGGTAGGGTGATGCTAGCTGATGTTAACTAATTACATTTTAGCATTGCTTGATGCACAAAGACGTTACCCACGTGTGGTGAAGAGGAGCGGGAAGACAGGAGAGCCAATTGGAGGATAGGTTATACGTAATCATTAGCATGAATATAGGTGGCAGCCATTGAGGGTGGGGGATTACAACTGTGTATCGAGTGCATCACAAGTGACTTTTGTGTGTTTATAATCTATATTTTGTACAAAAGATATCAGAGATCTCTTCGGCAGAGACTTCGTAATACCCTGCTGCTCTTTCCTTTTGTAAGCAAAATAAAAGCTCTTGTCTTTCTACAAAAAGGGAGTACCTAGCCTTTTTCCCTAGCAGGTTGTATTTTCTCGGTCTGATCGCTGGGATTTGCCCTACACATGCATGCAGGGATATAAAATGTTAAACCCACCAAAGGTAAAAACATAAATGCACAATAATACAAATACATGGGGAACTTATGAATCTCACAAATGAATCAAAAACACAGTAGTTGGGGCCCTTTTGCAAAATGCACTTTATTAATATTATAATTGGTTATTTATAACGTGCTTAATACCCAGAGGTTTCGAAGGGCGGAGCAGGGCATAAAACATGTGTTTTGCCACGTCATCTTGCTTTCAAGGTGAGCAGGTTGCCCCCAAGCTTTCCTCCTTTGACTTTTAAACTGACTTTGTAAGGTTTTCAAAAGGCAGAGGACACATGAATGAGTCACTTTACAACCTTCGTGGTGGGCCTGTTTGGGTTAAGGTGACTAAAGGCACTTCCGCACATTTTTTATAGGGAGAGAAGGCTAAGACACTGTTAGAAACAGGTGTATTTTTTCGGTGGGGAAGGCCAAACTGTATTGAGTTCATATGTCTTTTCTGAGTTGAAGAGAAGGTCAATGTAGACTAAGGATGGTGCCTTTTGTTGGTGGAGAAGGCTAAAGCAATGAGACTCTAACATGTGTTTGATAGGAAACACCACAGCAGCATTAGTCACACACGTCTTTTGTTTTCAGAGGAGGTTAAAGCAATGTTAAGAACACCATTTTTTTTATTTGCAGAGGAGAAGGACAACTCTGTTAGTCACACATGTTTTTTTGATGGTGCTCAAGAAGGCCAATGTACTATTAATCATACATATATTTTGCTTGGATAGGTGAAGACCACAGCTGTGATAGGCACACATGTCTTTTGTTGCCAGCATATAAGGGCACAACAATGTTAGGCACAGATGTCTTTTGTTTGTGTAAGAGATGGCCGAAGCAGTGTGTTTTTCAAGTAGACAAGTCCAAAGCTGTGTTAGCCTTGCTTCTCTTGGTAGCAAAGGAGAAGGTTAAAGCAGTGTTAGCCGCACTTGTCTGTTGATGGCAGGGCAAAGGAGAAGCCAAAGCACACCTCTTTTTTCAGAGGAGGAGAATACTGAAGCATTGAAAGCCCAATATGTGATTTTTAAGTGGAGAAGGACAAAGCGGTTTTAGGCACATATATCTTTTGATGACAGAGGAGAAGGCCAATGCATTGTCATTGCCTCATGTCCTTTGTTAATGGAGGAGAAGGCAACGCTTTTTTGGTGATATGTGTTTCTTTCTGGTGAAGAAAAAACAAAAAAAGTATTTTTAGGCATCTACCTATTATTGGTAGAGATAAAGTCTAAATCAGTTTGAAACTGCAATGGGTTTGTAATGAGATGGTCATGGAAGTTTTAGGCAAACATGCCTTTTGTAGGAGAAGGTCAAAGCTGTGTTAGTAAAATATATCTTTTTTTTCAGAGGAGAATTTCAAAGCTGTGTTAGATGTTGTGTTTCTATTGTGTTGCTACAGCAGAAGGTCAAAGCAGTGATAGGCATACATGATTTTTGTTGGTAGAGGAGAAGGCAAAAGATGTGTCTTTTGTTGTCAGGTGAGAATTCCAAAACAGTGTTAGTTCCCCTGGTCTTTTTTGGAAGAGGAGACATCCAAAGCATTGCGAAACCAACACATGTTTTATTTGTAGAGAAGTGCAAAGCAGTGTTAGGCATAGACATGTGTGAACTGGTAACAAAAGAGGCCCAGTAAATCATTTTTAAAGTGGCCCCATATTACACATTTTCAGCAAGTCAAACACTTTTCCTATGAGAACATTTGGAGATAAAATAGGTCACCACGCAACAGGGGACCAGGGAGAAGAGGCCTAATGGGAAATCTCTAAGAGCTATAATAGTGAAATCCACCCCTAGGCATGCATTCATTTTGTTGGCAGAGGAGAAGACCAAAGCTGTGATTGGCACACATATTTTTGTTGGCGGAGCATAATGGTAAAATATTGTTAGGCTCACTTTTCTTTTTTTGCCAGAGGACAAATCCAAAGCAGTGAAATACTCGCATGCATACTAGAGATGGAAAAGGTCAATGCAGTGTTAGGCGCACCTACTATTCGTTGGTGGAGGAGAAGGCCATAACTGTGCTGGCTACACATGTATTATTTTGGTTGAGGACAAGTGTTCTGCAGGTGAAAAATGTAAAGCAGTGTTAGGCACCCATACGTTTTATTGGCAGAATAGAAGGTAAAGGCTAAGGCAGTTTCAGGTATCTTTGTTCGTGGATGAGGAGGGCAAAATGCTGAGTTAGGTGTACATCTTTTGTTGGTAGAGGAGAAGTGGGGACCTCTTTTAAGCCCATGTGTTCTTTTTTTCCCAGAGGAGGAGGCAAACACAGGGAGAAGGCCACATTTGTTATATAGGCTGAAACGTCCAAAGCAATTTTTGTCACAAGTGTATTTTATTGGTGGAGCGGTCAGGTCAGAGCTCCTTTAGGCACACATATCATATGTTGGTCGAGTAGAGGGCCAATGCAGTGTAATGTACATGTTTCATTTGTTGGCGAAAGAAAAGGCAAAGTGTGTTAGGCACACATTTATTTTTTGGCAGATGAGAAGGCCAAGACAATTGGCCTATTTCTGGACTGAGGTGCATGAAATGCCCATATCTATACCTGATGCAGTACCCAATCATGGTAGGGGTTGGGGCAGGGGTCCGGGAAAGTACTGTAACTGTTAGGTCATTTAGAACTGTGACAGTAGGAGCTGTATGGATTTGGGAAGCCCAGAGAGCCTGGTGGTCTCTGAGCCATTGACACTGGCCAATCAATAGCCCCTTCTGCTGTAAAGAACATGGGCATCTACTTCAAGTGAATCCGATGCAGTAGAAGAAATGTAATCATGCATGCACCACTGTTATACTTACATTGATAGACAGATGGTAATGCGTCAGATTCGTAACACTTTTCAAGCACCTGATATCCCAGTGCTACCGGGACAGTACAAGGTGCTGCAAAATGTTGCTCCCCAATCCTGTGGAGTCAAGCACCAGCACTGTTGGAAACAGTGCCTGTGCTTCTGTGAAAACTCTGTGGGCTGGTACTGTTACGCACGGCAGGTCACACCTGTTGGGCACAATGGCCCCTGCCCGCAGATTTGTAGTGTGGCAGTCCAGAAAGGGTGCCGGCATGGTGCGACCGGCACCCTTATTTCCAGGCCGCCACACTTGTAATGAGGCCTGATGATGTTTGGTAAGAGGAGGAGGAAGTTGACTCCCCTGTATCTGAGGCACAACAGGAAGCTGAGCAGGCATTACCTTAGCAGCAATATGAGCAGCTTACAGATCATAGACAAGGGATGACTATCCACAACGTTTGATTTTCTTTTAATCAGATGACAGTGAAGAGCATGACAACAATTCGTTTCCTTCATTATTCAAGATTGAGATTCAGATACCTCTTCTTTGCAAATTTCCCAGTTATTGAGTTGAGACTAAGACACTGAACAACAAGGTGCAGCCATTGGCAAACCACTTCATTTGTGAAGTCCAATCACTGTGCATTGGGAGAAAGATGAGGAGATGTTCCATGTGCCAGTATGCAGTCTTCAAACTAATTTGTCAAGTACGTCCATCAACACCACTTTTACTTCTGTCAGAAGCACCCATGCAAGATCCATTGAAATGTAAACTGAGTATACCGCACGAAGGAGGAGAGGTAATGACCTGTCTCTGCCCTCAAGAAAAATCAAGCAGGTGGAGATATTTTGCATCAGAACTATATCTTACCACCTGAGATATATGCAAAAACAGTGTCTTACAAGGGAAGCCCGGAACCAATTTGAGCACCTTGCACTGTGGGCAGGCCCAGATTGGACATCATCATTGACATACTTGAAAACAAGTGACAGGGCAGCCTTCCACCCATCCACTGCGAGCAAAGGAAACATTTGCACCACACTCCCATTCTATTACCACAGAGATTATTTCAGAAACAAAGATTTTAATTAACCCTTTTGGAGGACCACTTTTGTATGAAGTTTCCATAGCACACATATAACATATTTCACCCTCAATGTGTTGATTTTGTTGCTTATTGTGTCAGTTATTTATAAATGGTCTTTTTTAGCTGCTGCCAATGGGTCTAATGTTTTAACTACCCTGAGCATCGGAAAACTCTGTGCCCTTCTTTGAACATGTCCTCCTACTTGTGGCAACCCACTTCATAAGGCAGAATCTACCTCTTTGTGGGATGATCAGAGTGGCCCAGAATGATTGTGCCACAATTTATCTGCTCCTACAGTGCCCGAATGTGAAACAAAGTGTGCAGTCACGCCACAACCATTCTTTATACCCGCTGAAAACCAAAGCTGACTAGGTGGAATTGAACTCTCCATATGCTGGACCATCAAAGAAAACACTCCTCCTGAGTCCACATGCTGGATTAATTTGCCTATGCCTTTTAGCTCTGTGGAACCTTTTCAACTTGAGCCCATTACCGACATGCTTGTGGTCACTGTGCTTAACAAACTGTTATGCTCACCTGGCTCCCACAGAGGCGTCGATCTGGACTGGAGTGCTGCGGTCTCCACCAATGTGACGTGTAGGGCCGAGATGACGGACTGGACTGGCCCACCTAGCTCCGTTTGCTTGGCCCGTAGGAATATTCTTCTGCAAGTGGAGAAACGGAATTAACCACCTGTGGAGTTGAGCGTAAATCCTCCCACCCCGCTGTTCTCCCCACTGATCACCTTGGATGTTCCCTCTTATAGTCTCACCGGATGATTTGAAAAGAGGAGCTCTCCATCCTGCATTGAGCGTAAGGGTGCGTAGATAACCAGTTGCTTCACTGGCTCGAAGGAATTGGTGAGTTCCAGGACAATATTGACCTTTCTTTACCCAGTCCTGTAGGGCTGTTGGATCAAAGAGTTGCTGGATCTTTACCTGAATGTCCTCTAGTGTCTGTAGAGTAGTCATGCCAATAATCCTTTGTTCGGAAATTATAGGTACTGGTTCTGGGTTCACTTCTGCCTCTCCCATCCCTATTCGGGATAAGGCGTCTGCTTTACCATTCTTACAACCTGGTCGATAGGTTATCACGAAATCGAACTCGGCAAAGAACAATGCCCATCGGAGTTGACGTGACAATTGGGCCTTGGCTGTTTTTAAATACTGTAAGTTCCGGTGATCGGTGATCACAGTAATGGTATGCCTGGCACCGAGAAGATAGTGCCGCCAAGCCTTGAAGGCGGATTTAATGGCTAATAACTCCTTGTCGGTAACCGCATAGTTTAACTCTGGTGCCGAGAACTTTCTGGACCAAAATGCTACTGGGTGAAGCTGGCCAGTTTCAGGGTCCTTTTGAGACAGGACAGCTCCCATGGCTAGACTGGATGCATCAGTTTCCACTACGTATGGAAGTTCAGGGCGCGGGTGCTTTAACACAGGTGCAGACGTGAATTTCGCTTTCAGCTCTTGGAAGGCATTTACAGCTTCTTCAGTCCACATAAAGCGTTTATTTTTTCGCAAGAGTGCTGTGATGGGATGTACGACATGTGAAAAATCTGGGATGAATCTGAGGTAGAAATTGGCAAAGCCGAGCATGCATGCTTTGTACTCCTTTAACTGAACTTGGTGATGGCCACTTAAGGATTGCGTCCACCTTTCGTGAGTCCATTCAGACTCCCTTTGGGGTCAGGATAAACCCAAGGAATTCAACTTCTGTGGCATGAAAAACACATTTTTCTAGTTTTGCATATAGTTTGTGCTGGCGCAATTTCTCAAGGACTGCTCTGACGTGCTTCACATGGTCAGATACTGAAGAGGAGTATACTAGAATATCATTGATATACACGACAACACAAACGTCAATGAGTTTACGAAGGACATTGTTCATGAAGTATTTGAAGGCTGCTGGTGCATTGCACAACCCGAAAGGCATCACCTGGTATTCGAATAACCCATACTTAGTGCGGAAAGCAGTCTTCCATTCATCGCCCTCTTTTATACGTACCAGATGGTATGCCCCCCGGAGATCTAATTTAGTGTATGTACAAGCGTCCTTCACTTGGTCAAGTAGTTCAGGGATCAGAGGCAACGGGTATCGGTTCTTAACAGTTATCTGGTTCAATGCGCGGTAGTCTATGCACGTTCTGAGGTCATCTTCCTTTTTGGGTACGAAGAACAAAGCTGAAGATGCAGGGGACTTGGATGGGCGAATAAAGCCATTGGCAAGGTACTGGCCTAAGTATTGTAGTAGGTGAAGGTTCTCAGGTTCCGTAAGGGCATAGATCCTGCTACAAGGGGGTTGTGCACCGGGTATGAGATCGATTTGACAATCGTACGATCTGTGAGGATGTAAGGTGTTTGCCTGTTCCTTTTGGAATACATCCTGGAATTCTTGGTATTCTGGAGGTAGTTGCATGACTGCTGTGGTTACTGTGGCCAGGCCTGCGTTCTGATTTTTCTTTGGGTAACAGGTTTGTGCACAATCCGGGAATGTTATTCTCTTCTCTCGCCAATTAATACAAGGATTATGTGTTTCCAACCAAGGTATCCCCAGTATTATTTGGGCTTTTATTAGATCAAACACAATAGTCTCTCGATGCCCATCCTGACCCAATAGTGTCATCTCTGCGGTGGAGTGAGTTACAGGCCCAGAGGCAATTTCAGTTCCATCGACTGTGGTGATGACATCTGAGGTGGTTTTTTTCGGCAGAGAGGTAGATTCATCCTGGAAGCCAATTCATAGTCCACATAGTTTCCTATGGCCCCACTATCAATGTATGCCCTTACAGCGTGCATACGCGATGGCTGCCATGGATCTACGAGGACCATTGGTATGATGAAATGCGAGGTCTAAGTATCCTTCTTCAAGCTAGGCAAGCGGACCTCTACGCTTGTCGGGCGTGTTCGTTTTCCGAGTCTGACTCCATATGGCTTTTATCAGCAGCTCCTACCACCTTCTTGAGTGGTTTTACAGGGCAATCCCGTAGAAAATGTCCAGAAGTTCCACAATATAGACACAATTGCATTTGCAGTCTCCTTTCTTTTTCCTTCTGGGTTAGGGGTCCTTTAACCCCTCCGATTTGCATGGGTTCTGAAGCATCTGCTCCTTTGGGGTTAGCGTGGGTTTTGACCAACACCCGATTCTCAAACTTGACTCGATCAGCCTTTCTGTTCTGAAGTCTGTGATCTAACTGGACCACTAAGTCTATATATTCGGTGCAGTCTTGAGGTGGGTTTACGACTTGAGCCAAGGCATCCTTGAGTTCTCCTCGAAGCCCTCGATGAAATAACGTGATTCGTTTTACCTCAGGCCATCCAGTTTCCACTATTAACCTATTAAAGGTCGTGATGTAGGATAGAAGGTCCTGGTTACCCTGTCGTAGGGACAAAAGTTCGTTATCCAGGGCCTGTCCTTGGGAGTGCCAGGCAAATAGTCTTTCCATACTAGTTTGAAAGCCCTGAAAATCCCGAAGAATTGGGTCATCCTGAGTAACTAGTGGAATTGACAATCAGCTGCACTGCCGCTGAGATATAACAATACAAAGGCTACCTTGGCTTGATCGTTTGGGAAGGCTCCAGGTCCGCATAAAAAGAGCAAACGGCATTGGTTCATAAACACGGCGAACCTTTTGGGATCACCGGCAAAGCGTTTGGGTGGGGCTAATGGAATATGTCCTGGTAGGTTTATTTGCACAGGGTTACTCGATAACACAGGAGCTGGATTTGCCCCGGAACCAGGTAGGGGTGCTTGTCCAGCCTGGCTTTGCAATAGTTGCCTAGCAAGATCATCAGTTCACTCCTTTGACAAAATCAGTTCTCTCCTAAGAGCATTGGTTTCTTGACAGGTGGAATGCACTTCAGCCCTCAGTTCCCCTAGTAATTGGGCCAATTGGTCAGTCTCTGAGGTATCCTTAACGCCCGGGTGGGAATTTGTGGGTAGGCTTCGTGTTCTGTTACGCTCACCTGGCTCCCACAGAGGCGTTGATCTGGACTGGACTGCTGCGGTCTCCACCAATGTGACGTGTAGGGCCGAGATGACGGACTGGACTGGCCCACCTAGCTTTGTTTGCTTGGTCCGTAGGAATATTCTTCTGCAAGTAGAGAAAGGGAATTAACCACCCATGGAGTTGAGCGTAAATCCCCCACCCCGCTGTTCTCCCCACTGATCACCTTGGATGTTCCCTCTTATAGTCTCACCTGATGATTTGAAAAGATGAGCTCCCCATCCTGCATTGAGTGCAGGGGCGCGTAGAAAACCAGTTGCTTTACTGGCTCGTAGGAATTGGTGAGTTCCAGGACAATATTGACTCCGATATTCCTGGCAAGACGCCGTAAGTATGTAGTTCGTAAGAGTTCAAATGCCTGACTTTCACTCTTGTCCGATTCCTTGCAGGTTGCAGCTTGACCCTACTGAAGAGTTCCTCGTGGCAACCGGTAATGTTCTGGTAAGGATTTGTATTATCCAACACAGTTCGATAAAATAATGTCCATATGTAATATGTTGCTTTCTCCCTTATTCAGGCGCTAAGAGAAAGTATGAAGTCTTAGAGCATAATGCCTCCAACGGTAAAATCAGGTAAGTCTTTTGTGGTGAGGAGGGTTCCCTTTGTTAGTCCCTTGTTTCACCTTGCTGTCCTTTTGTTTCCCCTTAGGGACTGATGTACGGCTAGGATGCAGTGGAAGCTGCGCCGACCCGTGAAGAAGAATAGTACCCCCGGTGGTAAAATCAGGTAAGTCTATGGGGGTATTCCTCTGTGTATTCCCTTGGCTCACCTTGCTGTTCTTGTTTTCTCCTTGGGTGCCGGAGTGCGGCGGTAACATGCAGGAGGATGCAGTGAAATGTGAAGATGCTGCGAAGGCCGGTGAGTTCCGCTGCAGTAGGCGAGGCGTCGCGCATAAAATGACTTCTTTCTTCCAGCTCGAAGGTAAGGATCAAAGGTATTGCTCTTGTTCTAACCTTTTCTCCTTCTTTCTCCCTTTTTCTAGGAGCTCCAAACTCGAGGCGGGCGTGGCAGATGACTGGATGCAGACTTGCAGGCACAGTGAGCGTCACGCTGCTGGATGCAGAATAACACAAAGCGTGTGCTGCTCTTCGGGCGTGGTTTAAATAGCTACCAAAGTAGTCCCAGGTAAGTATCCTCCCCAGCCCCACCCGAGTAAAAAAATAGTCCCTAGGTAAAATAGTCCCTTCCAAGCCTCGTTTGGCTTGGAGCTCTTGCAGCATGGTCTGCATCAGGTAAGTTTGCAGCATGGCCTGCATCAGGTAAGTTTTAATCTATGAGCCTGGTGCCTATGGCGCCAGGACTGCCCCTCCATATGAGCCTGGCGCCATAGGCGCCAGGACTGCACCCAAATAGCCCCTAGCGGGGGTTGTTGGGCTTGATTGGGGTAACTTGATGCCTGCTTCCGGGGTTGCTGGACTTGGTCTGGGTCCCCGGGGATAGGCATCATGACACAAACTTTAAGTCAGCCTCCCCCCTGGACCTCATTCCCTGTCACCTTCTTAAATCTCTCCTCTGAAGATTATACCCTTGTTTACTGCAGCTTTTCAACACTCTTTACTTTCTGGTAATATTACTGATCTTCTGATACATGCCCTTGTCACTCCCCTTCTAATGAAGCCTCATCTAGACCCTTTGTTGGTGGTTAACTATCACACTATATCTCTGCTTCCAGTTCTAATGAAGCTCATGGAGGCAATTATAACACCTCAGATCTCCTGCAGCCTGGAAGAGTTAACACCCACTTCAGTTGGGCGTCATACCGCATAACGGGACAGAGTTCATCATGATCTCGCTGCTAGATGGTTTTACACTGCTTCTGGTCTGCCGGGAGGTCAGGTGTTGATACTCCTTGACCTCTCCATGGCCTTCGATACAGTTAATCATCTTCCTTTTCAGCAGGTCGAATGCAAACAGTATCCCTTGGATCCTTTACCTCTACTTCGATGGCTTTTTCATGTGGTGTCCCCCATGGTTCTTCTCTTTCTTTGCTTCTTTTTAATCTCTTTCTCCGCCCCTGTTGGATCTTATTTTGCAGCACAGGGTTCACTTCTACACGAATGCTGATGATACACAGTTAGTGTTTTGCCTCGATTCAATGACCCTGCAGCTCCAGGTCAAACTGAATACTATCAAGCTGCAATTGGGAGCTTAACGGCAGATAACTGGTAAATCTCAATGGGGAGAAAACCAAGGTTTTGGTAATCAGGTCCCCCATTCTCACTACCAACTGGAATTCAGAGTTTTGGCCAGAGTCTCTGGGTCCATGTACCGGCTCTTAGTAGCTCAGTAAAGGGCTTGGGGTGAAACTCCAGCCGTTGGGTTCTCGAGGTGCACAAGGTACAGCAGTTTGCATTGCTGGTTTTGACAAGCTTAAAACCTTGAGGAAGATTCTTCTGTTTCTTACGGCTAACTGAAGAGTGCAGGTGGTCACAGCATCCATCATGGGGTCGCTGGAATATTGCATATATCTTGGTCAACTGGCCTTCCAGATCCAGCAACGACAAATTTGGTTGAATTCTGCAGCGCGTATGTGGCTTGAGGACCATCTCCTCATGGCATCACTGGCCATGCTACATCAGCTGCATTGGTTCGCAGTAAATTCTCAAATTAAATTCAAAACTCTGTGCATCATGCACTAGGCTATCCATCATGTGGGTGCAGAGTACTTGCAGGATACACTGACTCATTACCAGCCTATTAGGTTTTTATGTTCAGCCTCCCAAAACCTTTCAAGAATACCACATCATCGAAAAGTACGCTGAGGCAGTCAATCTTTTTCAGTCCTGTCCCCCACTCAATGGAATGCCCTGCGTAGGGCGTTGAAGACACATTTGTTCTAGTTGATTTATGGCAGACTTAGCAGTCTCGGCTTCTCAGTGCCGTAATGCCTTTCGGCCTTGGTGTGCTCTATACATACCAGAAATAGAAACAGAACAGTGTAACACAGTGATACGGTGCTATAAAAGCTAGCACTAGAAACTAGAGGTTGCCTTCTAGGACCTACACTGTAGCAAATGTCAGACAATGTTTGTCCTTTATTGCAGGCTGTTTGCCTTTACGCTACATCACTCAGCACGTTGCTACCATGTCTTCTGTTGAATTGGAACCATCCAACATCATTCATCACCATGACATCTTTGGCAATGCAGAAATATTCCAAATGGACATGAAACTGCTATCGACCTTTGAATATGATCCAACGAATTTTGATGTGAAATGTATTATGAAGAGCCTTTTTCTGACCCACAGGTTTAAATTCAAGGTGGATAACTTTAAACAGCTATCCATGTATAAGAATGTACAAACGTGATTTTAAAAGTCATAGGTCTGAGCTCAACAACAGTATGAGACTCCGCTGGTTCAAACCAAACCATGCACAAATCTCTGGCATTTGCATTGGAGGCTAAACATTACACACGTACTATTGATGTGTGAGTTCTACCACATATTCTTTTGGTACCAAATGGTGTTATTTCCAGTATAAACATTTTTGAACCGAGTTGATAGTCTCAAAAAGATTGATAAACAAATACGATTTACAGATTTTATATTGTGTACACATATTTTGATTTACAGTATGTTAATTCCAAGCAATGTTTTATGTGCAAACTTCGAACTTGATATGATACATTTTGATAGAAATGTCCATTGACTTTCAAAAGCTATTACCAATTAAATGACAGAAACTCTCAAAACTCCTTTCTAAAATATGAATTGTCAACAAAAATTATTTCCAGCAGGGGCATCCCAGAATGACATTGCAGTCCCTACACATTTCGACTTGAAGGGAGGATATTCATAATTAGCTAAATATCTCCAAACACATTGAGGGAAGGAAAGCTCCTGTAATCAACAGTCATCTGAATTGCAAATTACAACTTCTTTCTAGTTACCAAGGTGTTAGATCTATCATTTTTAGAGATTGCATCTCCAATCTGCTAACTATTCTGGCCAAATATGAAATACGTATTGTAATGCAATATGTCTCTTCTTAAAATACCATGTTTTTATATTGCATTATGTTATTTTATGTGTAAAGTTTATGTTAAACTATAACACATGAAATAAAATAAATAAATATGAAATAAAGTATTATTACCTCTGCATGCAATAATCCTCCCTGTAATAATCCTCCAAAGTAACCAAATAGATCTCTCTGTGAACATTTTCTAACTGCAAATTTTTTAGAATGGTGTCATCTAGTTCAGGGGGCACAACAATGAGCTTCTAAAGAGCAGCGGTCGAAGAGTATGAAAAAAAAGTAGTGGAACTATGTTCCCTGCTGGCCTGCTCCGTATCTCCACAAACCCCAAAGCCATGCTCAATCCAAAACCCCAAACAAACACACATGCTGTTTAAGGGAATGTTCAGTGCACTACACTGAACTGCAAGTTTCAACTTCTTCCTGCACTTTTATTTTGAAACTAAGACCCTTCTCGAACAGTTTCTTTTTCAAATAAAAGTATAGGAACAGGAGGCCTAGCTCCCTACCCCAGTGTCACTTGCAGTATGCATCAGGGCCCCCACAATAATTCAGCAGGCCCTCTGCAGACTAGATGGGTGATGCCCATGTTCACTACTCATTCCAATAGTGTAGCAATGAAAATCCACTGAAATTCTGGCTTGGCAAGAAGTCATTGTTGTCATCTCTACTTCATCAATTAGCTGTAGAAACCCAAAGCTGCCATCTGGATAGTTTTGTTGGGCATATTGGCTCAGTCCTTTGGAGACAGCTCTTTGAAACACATACACCAAGAATTGCTTGGGTGAAAGTAAAAATATTCCCAGAAGACATGGTGGGAGGAAGCAGCAGGACTCTCACTATGAAAAACATGCAACAGGTTCAGATGATGTAGATTTGTGTGAAAGCCAGCTACAGTCACGGGAATGGGGGATCATGAGGAAATGTAGCTGTAACAGTAGTGTTTGAGTCCATAGGGAAAGTAAAGGTTTCAGTCATCCTCATTGGTTTAGCTCTACTGATCAGCTACACTACTGTAATACTCTTCTTAATACTTCTTAGTACTGCACTCACAAGCAGAAGACTTCAACTCCATATTTTGGCTCTACCAACCAGTCGAGCCACTCTATCTTTAGTACTGCACACAAAATGATGATTCTGCCTCATTTGTTTTAGCTGTACACTTGGTAACACATTTACACATTAGAAGTGCTGTCTTGGTCTTTTATTGGGCTCTTCCATAGAGTTGAGCTGAATTTCCCACTCATCCATTTCTATTAATTTATTATCCTTGTGCCAAGTCATCTCCAATTGAGTTAGAAGGTACTAGAGCATTGGCCTCTCAGTGGTGTCCACTATTACCATTGGATCTAGCTACATCTGAATCACAGATAGGTACATAGATTGATAGATATGTAGATGAAAGATGCAAGATAATGAATGTAGAATGTGCCTGCAGTTCTCATCACACTCTCTAAAGCTTTCCTAATGGTGCCCCACACTGTATTCTAGCAATACCAATATGTTGCTGGCTCCGCTGGTGGTGGCCAAGCAGCCTTGCTACAACGTTTTCACAAAACCTCTATTTGACATATTGGACCGTATGGGCGTCACATACACCAACTACGCTGACAATACCCAAATACTTATTCCCATCACGGGTGACCACAAAATTGACTCCCTAGCTATCAACACCATTTATCAAGTCATCCAGGCCTGGATGGCGCAGAATGAACTGTGCTTAAATGACGAGAAGAGCTCCTCACCTAACGTTCACCCCAAAAACTCAGTAAACTTGACTAATCATTCAAGTCCTTCAGCATCGATGGTAACTCCATCAAAGCGGCCAAGGACACGAGGACATTAGATATTTATCTTGACACCCTCTCCCTATCCAGACAAACTAATGCAGTCTTTTCAGCCATATCTTACACATGCAAGCTTATCACAGCCTGCCACCCTTTCCTGTCTCCTGCCAATTGCACAACTCTAGCCAGGACTCTTGCCCTCTCCAAAATCGATTACTGCAATGTCCTCTATCTGGGCACTAACCAATGCAATATCAGAAAACTTCAAATCATCCAAAACAACGCTATTAGAGCTGCCCTGAACATTCCTAGAACTGCACATATCTCCGAATAGAGAGGGAGCCTCCGCTGGCTCTCAGTTACCCAAAGAGTCTCTCTTAAAGCCTTGGCACTCACACATAAAAGTATTGCTATCCTAGCCCCCAGTTACCTTTCCAACAGGTTCACCTCTCACTCAGCTGCTAGACCTCTCAGAAGAGCACACACTAATTGCCTTGTCATCCCACGGTTCAACCTCCAAAAATCTGGAGGTCGCAGTTTCCCTGTACTAGCAGCCAAGCTGTGGAACACACTACCCAACCCATTCAGAGCTGAACCTTCCTTCACTGCCTTTAAGCGTAATGTCAAAGCTTGGCTATCCACCCTCGACTAAGGATGACTATTGACTGTAGCCATATTCTATGACACCACAGGATATTTGCATTCTGCCCTATCCTGTAAATTGTATACCTGATTATGTCACATGTATATTGTAATTTGTATACCTTTGATTATGTCACATGTATATTTTGTATATTCTAAATGTAAATACCTCTATGTAAACTGACTGTAACTAAATAATGAGCACGGTTGCCCTCGGGCCTTGTGCACCATACAAATAAACAAAATACAAATACTAGCACAGACTAAGCTTGTGCAGGCACGTAGGGTTGGGATGTTTGGGTTGGCCCATAGTTTTTTGGGGTTTAGGGTGTCCTGCAGTGGTGTGTCTGTGACAGACCAATGCATATGTTGACACTCCCACATCACCATTGTGGCTAGATAGATCTGATATACAGCTAAATGCCGGTTTATGTGCACACTCTATACCCCTCCTGGTGCCATACTCTAAACCAACCATAACCGTGTCATTGCCATTGTAACACCTCAATAACACAAGCACTACTATGCACTGCTGATAACATCTCTCCTGTTGATAATAGTTCTGAAAATTCATGTTTTTAATTTTAACAGTAGCTAAGTTATATTTTGTGTGTTTATGCTAACATTACATGTACATAGACTATTATTTTTTTTCTCTGGGCCCTCGCTGTGACCACATGCCACGTGCAAGAGAGAAATTGTCTGAGATATTTTGTTTGTTGATAATACATTAATGCAGATAATTATGTTCCTGAAAGTTATATTTGCTAATGTAATCCCACTTTCATAATGCTCCATGTCAAAAAGGATAATATGCACATACCTTGCTGTGACATTCTCCTGACATTGAAAGGTTGCATACAGTTGCTTGAACCCATAGTTCCAAGAGGCATATGTGACTTTTCAGCCATCTGCACATCTGGTTCAAAACTTCATAACGGTGTACCCATGCGGGCAGCCTTATGACAAATTAATATCTAAATATATGCCATGCCTAGCTACGGCATGGTGGCTACTGCAATTACACAAGAATTGGATGTCATGTCCTTTTCAGTATTTTGGGGCTCGGACTTATTAATGACAGAGCCTGGTGTGTAGTTGCAGTCTGGCCTGGGTGTACCTACAACTATTTTGGATCCATTCCCGGATGCCTCCTTTTGGCCTCCCTTGAGGAGGGTCAACACATTTCTCAAGGGAACGGGCACCCTCCCAAGGTTGCCCCCATACAACCAGTGCTTCAATGAAAGTCCTTTTATCACAATGGCCAACTCCCACCAGGGTGCTGATTACTGTAGACCTTTTGAAGTAGGCAAACAAAGGAAGGGGGTCGAATTAGTTTAGTTGAGAAGAGAGTTTCCTTCCACAGAGGGGTCTCCCTATCTTGACGTGTGCTAGGGCTTGCAACCTTCATTTCCCTCTTCCGACTTCCTACACTAGGCACTTACGCCATGACATCAGCAGGCAAAGGATACTTGTTACAGCAGTCTGGATTATACCCTTAACAACAGGCTTTCCCTTGGCCAATCCACTGGGGTGGTTTGCCTATATAATAGCCAACCTTCCTGTTAGTTGATTCATCTGCAGAATACTTCACTGGAGCCTGATTGGGAGTACAGTCTATGCCAAAGTCCTCTGCAAGAAACATGAAGAAAGGAGCTACATGGAAGAGGACATTTCTTCTGACTAACCATCCCAAGGGCCTATCTAGGATGGGCCGTTAGCTGGACAGAACCTGCAAATGAGTCATTGGTTCCCAGGACCCTGCTCATTGGAGACGACAGAATCCTGCAAGTGTTCTCTACAAACCATCCTGGTTAGAAACAATAGAAGAAATGACTTCTTTTCCTCCTGAGATGCTACACGGTGTCTTGCATCAATCGCAAATCCAGGGAAGTGGTCTTTGTCCTCCCTTCACCTCTGAATCAACGCTGAACTGGTTTGGCACCGTGAAGGCCATCTCAAGCTTCACAAAGGTAACTGACAGAGTTATGTCTGACTTTAATGCTCAACCTCCTCTGCATCTCTGAATTTCTCTTGCCACTAAATCCAAAGCTCCACTGTCTCCACAACAGGGCCAGATTCTTCGAGCTCCAAGCTGTTGGCGCTAATGTACCACAATGCTGTGATGAGCCAGTCGAGACCATTTGTAACCAAAGGCAAGTCTCCAGTTCTACATCCTCGAGGACACTGAGTCTTCCAGTGCCACCATCCTGACATCTCTTGATGTTTCCCTGGGTCTAAAATCAAAAAGTCATTGCTCCGGCACTGCACCACATAATTGGATCCAGTTAACGCAGCTCTTCAACTGAATCCAAGCTCACTGTCAAAAACAACGGGCCACCCTTTATGATGCTAAAAAACCTGCAATAGAATAACTGAATAAAGGTATTTGCTGTGCCCCTGTCCCCACATCCTTCCTCAAAGCCCATAGTGTCTTTAAACCCACCTTCTGAACCTTTGTAAAGACATATCCAATAACTTTGACATTTTTCTACACAATTCTTTGGCTGAGCACCCCTGTCTACAAACCAAAATCCAAAGTGCCAGTTTATTTTAATGTCTGTGTTCCCTGTGTTTGGCTCTATGTGATATTCCCTCATTTTTAAGGTCGATCACCAAAAGGACAGATTTTTTGGGTTGTTTTGGTGTCGCCTCAAAAGATGCAGAAATATCACGTTGTTTACCCCAAACCGCACAATGCCCTACTTTTTTGGTTAATCGGTGGGTTTCAATCCCCAAACCCCATTTAATGCCCCTTCCCCCCTCCTGCCCCACACCACACTTTCCCATCATACGTTTTCAACATTCACTAAATTTTTGCTAGAACCCTCTCCCCCCATTCCCACCAGAAACATTCACACACCTCTACCTCTCCCTTACATATATGTACACACACACATGCATACATGCTTACATTAAAACAAACCCTTACCATTAGTTCCTGTCAGCCACAGCGCGCACTTATGTGCGTCGCAGGGAGCAACTGTCATGCCTAAAATGGCCACAAACCGAGGGGAGGACAGCGCCGTATGCAGCAAGGTAAGTGCTGGTGGAGGGAAGGGGGAGTGGAGAGGGCGTTTGAGGTGGTGAATGGGGTTGTAGGATCGATTTAGAAATACCGATTTATCGATTTTAATTGGTCTTTCTAAATGGATCTTTTTTTGTTTTTATCGCTAAACTTAAAACTATATTTTCACTTAGTGCCCTGTGTTTTCCCTTAATGTGGTGGGCCAGGAGTGTTTAACTTGTGTGCATTTTTATCATTACGTAAAGATCCGATTCTTCACAGAGCCTTGGATGGACATTCTTTTGTTCTGTTTTCACTGTACTATGTTTGGAATGCTACTTTAAACAGCAAAGGATGTATGCATGTCGGCATATAACAGTTTCACCTTTATGATTGCAATCCCTGCTGATTTAGAACGAGTATGAGGCTGAGCAGGTACTTTAGGCACTACTCATCCATGTAATTCTACAGGGGAGTTGTCATTGCATCATACTCACATGAAAAATAAAGAAACCATATATATATATATATTTTATCGTATTTTTAATGTTTTCGAAGTCCAGCTCAAAATGTTGGTCAGTTACATAACAGGGGTATTAGCACATGTGGTGAAATGGCAGGGCCATTTTATAGCTCATTTATAATCCTAGTGGCATAGATATGGCTACTTTGGAAACCATAACATTTGATTTTTGGGGGTTATTTTCTTCTGCTGGAACCATAACATCCCTTTAACACAGAAGTGTCAGTGTTATATTTTAGGATTTTAGTACAGCAAACTAACCATAATATATCTTTAAGAAGGTTTTTCACTGATATTTTGCTGTTTAATTTTAGGCCAATGTAACAGCAGTGGCCCTTAAATAGTAATTATTTCACAAATTTTCCATGACTTTTTAAAGGTATGCAATATCATACCGCTGGCAATACCTTGTGGACTCTTTTACTAGGGCATTGCCTTTGCCCCAATTGTCCAGGCCAACCAAACTTCCAAAAGTGGCCAATTGACCTGGCACACCGCCAGGTCACATTGCCACAATTTTCGGTCCAGGGGCCACTGTGCGACCATAGCCATTGGACTTATGGCTGGGGCATGTCTCTCAGATATTCCCTCCGGCCCTATAAAGCCAACCCAAGTATTCAAAAGGCCCAGGTTCAGGACAAGCCCTTTGGTTACTTTTGTTGATTTGGTAAGGTCTGTGAGATAGACACTAGTCAAGACCAGGCCCAGAGGCCATTATTCTATCATTGGAGATTCATCTGCCACTGGCCATGATTTGCATTTATAAGCCAGTGACTACTTTCTCCTGGAATTGGCCTTTTGGTCATGGCCCATGCCCTACCAAGCCATCTGAAGTAGCAACCTGGATTTGTATGAGGCCAGGCTCTGCAGCCACTTTACCACATACTGTGGGTCCATGGGTCACTGGACATGAATACTTTCCTTGGGTATGACTTTTGGCCATGCACCATGTGCCACCAGGCCATGCAATTTAGCCCCTGGGCCAGGTCCAGTGGCCACTATACACCCAAGGTAGGTCCACGGGCAACTGGCAATGTCAATTCAAATGTTTGTCTAGAGCAAGGCCTTGTACCAATCCCAGTACTGCAACCAGGACCAACAGCCAATTTATCCCAGTGGGGTCCTGCAAACGACTGGCCATGTCCTGCATCTGTGGGTCATGGCCACTGTTCTAGGGGCAAATACATTGTTCATGATAATTACCCTTTGGACCAGAATAGGGGTAACGTAGCCTCGGGACAGACCCAAAAACCACTTGACCCCATTCAGGTCTATCTCCTCCACTCCTTTCTCTCTTCTTCTTGTAGCCTCTACACCCGATATCAGGCTCATACCTTCACTCATCCTTCACTCCGACCTCTTAATATTGTGGTGTGTATGCCCTACTATAAATGCTGTACTGTCTAATCTTATCCTCTGTCCTCCTTAGCCCACACCGCCTATTTTCCTTCGGTGTCACCTCTATCCCCTCCTAAATATACCTCATCCGCTCCTTGATGTTAGGTCCAAGCAACTCCTAAATGTAATCTTCCTTTTCATATTACCTCCAACCTTCCTCTGACTGCACTCTCCTTCTTTCCCCTTAATGGTATTCCCAACTCCACATGCATGTAATCCTCCTCTTCCCCATAATGTTAGCTCCACATTTCCCCTGCATTTCTTCCTCTGCCTTCTCCTCCTTTAGTCACCTCTATTCTTCTGATATTCCTCTTGATCACCTCCTCCCTAATTTCAAATTCACTCCTCATCTTCCTTCTGTTGTTCACCCATCTCCAGCTCACTTCCATCTTCTTTGCCTAAATCTCCTTCTTTTTCCAACTATAGTGGCATAATGTTAGGTCCAACCACCTCCTAAATGTAATCTTCCTTTTCATATTACCTCCAACCTTTCTCTGACTGCACTCCCCTTCTTTCCCCTTAATGGCATCTCCAACTCCACATGCATGTTATCCTCCTCTTCCCCATAATTCTACCTCCACATTTCCCCTGTGTTTCTTCCTCTGCCTTCTCCTCCTTTAGTCACCTTTATTCTTCTGATATTCCTCTTGATCACCTCCTCCCTATTTTCAAATTCACTCCTCATCTTCCTTCTGTTGTTCATCCATCTCCAGCTCACTTCCAACTTCTTTGCCTAAATCTCCTTCTTTTTCCAACTATAGTGGCATAACGTGATTGAAAGGCATAAATATTTTGAGTAAGGTTTTAACGTCTTTCAATCCTGCACGCCACATATTACAAAGGTAAGCAGTTACCTTTGTATGCTGCATTTCTACAGGTAGCAATATATTTAGAAGTAACAAAGTGTTTTAAGGTTCTGTCATTCCTGGGGAATTGTTCCCTTTGCAGTAATGACTTGTCAAATCTTCCTTCCATGGCAGACCCAGTAATACCCGATCTGGCTAAAAAAGAGAATGCAAGTATAATTCTTTGAAGATGGGGTTCCCGCAACCGTTCATACAGATTTCTTTGGGAACGGTTGTACAACCAAGGTACTTGTAATCTGGCTGAATTACTCAGGCTTGGAACATCTTTAAAAAGAACAGGGCCATTCGCCTGCATAATTTGACAATCCACGGCACATAAAAGTGACATACTGGGGTGGGCCACAGGATTCTCCCTGGATCAACCCCAGGCTCAGAATTGCATTGCAGCAAGCAGCAGTACTCAGCACCCATGACAACCCCACCCTTTTCCCCAAGAACCAGGCAGGGATCTTTATCAGAATCCTACTTCTGAGGGTAAACCTACAATATGTGTACATTGCAACCATGTACAAATGGCTATATGTCCAAGCATATGCTAATGAATACCACTGTTTAAATGAAGAATTAAATTAATTGTTAAGGGAATGTAATAACAGTATAGTCTGCAGGACCTTGACCTCAATATCCTTGCTCTTACTGAGATGTGGTTCAAGGCCAGCTCAGTCAATGCTTTTGACTCCCTTCTCCCTGATGGCCATAAGATCATCTCCAAGCCTCACCCTAACTGTGCAGATGGTTGTGTTGCTCTTATCATCCCTGAGTGGGTACCTTCTTCCCTTATACACACCCAACCTTACTCTTCCTTTGAGAGCCTGGTCTGAAAGTTGGTCATCTCTCACAACTCCTCTCTGACCATTGCCACCATCTACAGGCAACCTAGCTCTACCACCCTGTTCCTCTCTGAATGGACTGATTTCTCATTCTCTCTCCTCACAACCAACTCTAAACTCCTTCTCATTGGTGACTTTAGCATTCACCTTGACTCCTCAATCACATCAGCCACTCCCTTCCAAGACCTCTGCACCTCCTTCTCTTTCTCCATTCTCCCTTCTGGTCCGAACCATTCCGCTGGACACCCTCTTGATGCCATCATCCACACTGACATTCCACTCTCCTCCCCACTGATTGCCCCACTCTCCTGGTCAGACCACTCACTCCTCTGCTCTCACCTTGGTCCTCTCGGCCCTCTGACCACACCACGCCAGCTGTGCCGACCTCGTTCATGAACATTTGTCCAGTGAAACGAATATCCAGCTTCATCCCCCTCTGTCCCCACTCCTGAATCTACCTCTGACTCTGCTCTCAGCAACCTCCTTCTTGCCATTACTAATACCCTTGACATTCTTTCCCCAATCATGAGGATCCATCTGAAACATGCTTCTAAGAGTAACACTTGGTACGACTCAGAATTTGCAGCCCTGAAACACATGTGCAGAGATGCAGAATGGAAGTGGCAGACACCAGGCTCACCCTTTGAGAAACTGGCCTGCTGCCTACCTCAAAGGCAATACATATTGTCCATCTGCACCAAGAAAGGGCCGACATCCAGGCTTGTGTCTCTGGTGCTTCCAACAACATGGCTGAACTCTTTAAAATCAGCAAGGAACTAGCCAACCTCTCTGCAGTCTCCTCCTCACCTCTTCCCTCCCTGGCTCTTTGCAACGCACAGGCCACACACTTTATTGCATACACTGAGGACATCCCGAGCACCATTGCATTCCTTTCCCAGTACCCCTCCCCAGCCCCCTGCCTCCTATGTCCTCCCATCCTCTTTCTGCCTTTTTCTCCTCCTTCTCTCCTATCGCTCCTAATGAGGTCACCAGAGTTGTCCGCTCCATGAAGATCTCCTCCAACCAGGTTTCCCCCTTCTCCTCCGGAAGCATTAAGGACAATATTGGTTTCCTTGCCCCTGCACTCGCTGATTCCTGCAACCACTTTCTTGCTACTGCATCTTTCTCCTGCTCACTCAAGCACTCCTTTGTGTGCCACCTTCTGAAAAATCCTTCTGCAGACCCTTCCTGTCCAGCCAACTACCGGCCCATATCTATTACCCCCTTCCTAGGAAAACTCTTGGAGAAGCTGGTTTTCCCCCAATCGACCCAGCATACTGAACTTGAGTCAAAAATGTGTGAATGAAAACGACAAATTGAGTTTTTGCCATGAAAGTTCTATTGTGTAATTTGCCACATTCATGTGTAAATGAGGGTTATCAATATCCTATTATCTTTTCTACATGGTGATATGGTTGTATTTCTCTATAATGATTACCTCTATACTTTTGGCTTGGCTCTAGCCATATTAATATTATTGTTACAAAAACAAATGTTTCCCAGTACAATGTAGAATAATTGGTTTTAGAAGGTCACATCCCAAATGTACACCAAGGACATTTTTAAAGTGTGCTATGATTGTGAGTCAATGCAAATCTGCAAACATTATTATATCTCACATATCCATGACCCTTCTAATCTCTATGTGGTGCTGAATTGATACAATATAAAACTGTGCAAAGTCTGCAAAATAGTATAATTGTTTTGCTGCAAGGACCAATTATTTGAAAAAAATCTGCAAAAACCGATAGGAAATGTGAACTACATTGGTTTATAGCAAATACATATCTCAGTGTCCAGGCCCCATGCCCTCTTTGTCGCTGAGATTAAACCAAATAGATATTTAAAAAGTGCAAATCTGTGCAAACATACAGCTCCATTATGTGGTTTGCCTCCAAGGCCTACGACTCTTGAAAATAAAATGCTGGGAAATTAGAGTTTTAATTCCTTAGCTCCAAGTCCTTTGAACCCAGGTCAATGTAAATTGCAAAGTTGGGCAAATATATAACACCATTTTTATTAAACATCCCCTGGGCGTCTATGCAATCAGCCTGGTCGAAAAACGAGTACAAACTAAGTAAAACTGAGTTGGAAAAAATTGTGCACAAATGCAACAAAAGAAAGGTTTCTCGGCTCCAAGGGTTATAGCCTCTGGTCACCAAATTACCATCATCTAAGTAAATATAAAGTATTTGGTTGTCCAAATCGGATACGCAAATTTACTTCTTTAACACAAAGTCTATCACCCTCAGTCATCAATATAGCACCAACTAAAAAATAAAATGAACAATGCACACAGGTGTGTCACTATTTTGCTACTCAGTTTCAAATACTATGGACATTTATTTACTGATTGTGTACCAGCTGAACAATATAGAACGCATGACTGTTCCAAGATAAGTTGTCTTACTCAGCTCCAATGCGTGAGGTCCCTTCATTCATTAAATGTATCTCAACTCAATACATAAAATGCCAAACTGTGAGAGCAATGCAAACATACAAAGCAATTTCACTATTTGGCACAAAGGCACCAAGCCCTTGATTTCAGCTCACTACCAATATACAAAAGTTGTACAACTGTGCAAAACAAAAGATACATTCTACAATGGCACTTACCTTCTGCTAAATATACATGCATCATAGATCCAATAACCTGTGTTTAATGGTCGCTGTGATCATAGTCAAATGATAACTGAGCTGAACAATTAATTACCAATTTACAGGTCAAAAACCTTCCGAAAGTGAAATCCAGTGTATCTGTGAGAAAATCAGTAAAGATGTACAGTTCAAACGTGATTCATTAGGACTCGTGTTCAATGATCGAAATGACTGGAGAAAATTGCATCAAAACCTGTACACCTGGTCATATCTTTAAGAAAGCACTATTTTACAGTGGATTGACATTTCAAATTGAACAGCATTTTACACGTTAACAGAACATGTGTTTAATGTTAGTCTACTTAGCCCTTAGTTCATTTATTTATTTACCAATTATGGGCAACATCAAATGCAAGCCCTGCTCACTGGTCACTTTTTATTGAATTTAAAGTGTGTCCATTAATTGTCCAGGCAGTATGTCAGCAGTTACTTTTATTCACTATAGTTCACATTTAATTAAGATCAGAATAAGACCAACATGGTTTTACTCAACAATGTATAACATACAGCAAGTGTCTTTAGGCCCCTTTAACTTGTTTTTCTGAGTTTTCACTGCTGTTCCTGCAGTTCCAAGAACATAGCCGAGGTACTTAGGTGGAGTACCTCCCTCCTGCCATCTGTCCCGAACTGCCCAAACGGCAGTTTGCCAATGCCTTTGACATGCTGTAACAGTCCTCTTCCATGTAAACACTAGCATGCTTGATTATTTCATGGTCCTAACACTGAAACAAAGTTGCCACTCACTTCAAGCTCCTCAAGCTGCCAGTGAAGCCACAGCTTGCTGATGTAGCTATGGGTATTGCCATTCTTTTCAAGTCCCAGTTTACAAAACTGCCAACACTACTCCCGCATCACAATATTACCAGGGGCCAGATTATCTAACATTTTTAATCAGTTCTAAAAAATGAGGAAATGCTTTGATAATATAGAATGGAGCAAACAGGTTTTGTCACAAGCCGTATTATGTAAAAACATTTGCAATGCAGCAAAAATAAATCGTACTGTTTTTTGATTTAACTATGCTTTTTAAAAGAAATCTGCAACATTTCTTTTCATGTTACTCATAGATAGTAAATAAAACAGTCTGTTTCCATTTTCAGATCATGCAAATTGGGGGTACATCTGTTCGCTCCATTCCCAATTATCAGAGCAGTAAAATCATTGCTAAATTCATTTGCTTGACTTTTGTGCACCAGTGCAAATCTTTGATAATCTGGCCCCTGGAGTCCTTGAAAAGCTGCTGCTTGGGGCTTGAACTTGAGACATTAGCAATGCCTAACATTCATTGCATTTGGCATTTGGACTGCACACTCCCAACAGCTCCAAATCTTCAGCTACGAAATTCCACAGTTCCTCCATGAGGTCACAGAACTCTGAGCTGACTTGCAATATCTCTATTAATACAGTGGGGTGTGGTTGATTCCTACTAATATGTGGTCTCATTATCACCCCCTTTAATACTTTGCGCCTGATTTACAAAAGCATTTTTCTGTGGTGCAATCTCATAGAAGAATTATTTGCAAATCATGCCCTTGATATCCCTCTACCTCTAATGCAAAGGTTATTTATGTTGTCGTAATGTAGAAAAAATGTAGAGTTTGTTTGGTTGTAAAATATGGACTTTCATCTTATGATGTATTTAAAAAAAGCGAAAGCAGAATATTACAAATGATATAGTAACCATGATTGTGGTTTAGACCAAGGGGTAACATGTGCATCACTAAGCAAATTAGTATGCATGTTTCCTTATTGGTCAAGCAATGACTGTGACTTGACAAACGTCAACTACCATGAGCTGAAAAGATCCTCTTTTTAGGGGCTGTGTGGGTGAGGATCGTGAAATACAGAATCTAAGGAATCCCACAGAACAGCTTCCTTCCCTTTCTGCTAAGAGTGAGTTATCCTAGATGCATGCAACCCTATTCATGTTCACCCCTTAACCAAAAACGGGGCGAATAACCATGTAATTATCAAAAATACACATTTTAATATTTATCAAAAACACTTAACACATTGCAATATAATTTTTCTAAAACAACACAACAATATGTTTAAAACACACGCTAAAACTCATATCAGTGTGTGTACATATTCTACAAATGGCAAACACGCAAACATTTCAATTTCGTTTTTTGCACCTAACTGGAGGGTGTGTCTCTATTTAACCCTCTACTGTTATTAATAATACCCTTCTTAGTTCATACGGGTAAAAGAAACTGTGCCAAGAAACTGTGCCCGTGACTTGACAAAGAAAACTAGTTCAAAAGAGAGGAATGTCAAAAGATAGTAATTGCTTTAATTAACTGTTTTGGTTACTGCTGGCATTCTTCTGAGAAAGTGACTTTTCACACTGTGTGTGTCTGTGTACAAATGTTTTAATGAATGTGCATGCACGTGTAAGTGAATGGGTGCGTTTGGGCATTTATGTGTGTGTATATCTTTGTGTGCATGTGTGTGTATGTGTTTAAGTGGAATTCTTCAATTTGTTTATTTGGTGGGGAACTGTGCACCATCAAGAAAGATATTTACAGTGGAAATGCCAGCATACACTGTCCACATGTCTTAGCATATAAAAGTTATACTTAGTAGCTATGTTGGCATTTATTGTGGGGGCAATGTCACAAAGGTGTTATACAGTGGCATAGATGACATATTTTCACATTTACATGAAATGTATTTTCAGAAGTGTTGCTGGCATATTTTGCCATAGCTTCTTGATTTACGGTGGTCAGTGCAACTCATGAACGTGATATGCAGTGGCAATACTATCATACATTGTGGACACAGGCATCATGAAAAGGTTGTAAAATGCACGTTCAGGGACTTTGTTGCTATAAAAATAGTAGATCACTGGCATTCTGCTACTATAAAAGAATATGGGCCTCATTACGACCCTGGCGGAAATCGAAAAACGATGGCGGAAATGCAATACCGCCATCGAATAGCGCTCGGTGCGATTATGACCCGTCACCGCAAAGTACGATGCCATTAGCGACACCGTAGTGAACGCCAACGCTAACTGCACCAAGTACGCGCGCGCGCGCCATGCCAAACCGTAATTACCACCATGGCGCAACGGTACGCGAATTCTGACCCTAGCGGACATGCACCTAACGCCATCAAGCACGGCGGAAAGTACCATTCCGCCATGGTGAGAAGTACGGCATCGCGAACCAACCGTAAACGGCCCCACTGAGTGCCTGTACACCGCTCCCTGGCCACATTGTACAACTCCCCGTAGGTGCAATGAAGTCACACAATGCAACCAGTGAAATGTACTAGTCATCCATGCCTGCCAACGAACAAATGAATCTCAAGAGGGGCCAATGGGAGCTGCAGGGCACAGATGGCACGAATACAGAAGCCATACAAATGGACATCACCTCAGTCTCCCACCAAGAAACGCACGCAAACACAGGCACCTGTGACCAGCAATATTCTGATAATCACATCATTCCACCAATCCAACTGGCTGACCGGCACCTGTTACACAAAAGCTAATCCCCCGCCCCTGAGCATGACATCATCAAAACAGTCATATTGGCAGCCCTTATCCCTGACCTCACTGGGCTTCGTAGTCAAACGCGCCCAGCACAGTACCACGCAACTATACTCCGAAGCTGGAACCCAATGCAGATCTCCTCACAATACATCGCTCCCCAAATAGGAATATGCCACATCACTTGCAAAGAAGAACGCTACACGGTTCATATCAGAATAGAAATTTAATGCACAACAAATTCACCAAGCCCATACAGCCATTAGGCCATGAACTCCAAAACACATTTCACCATTGTGGGCTGCATCCGCAATAAATGACCAGCTACTTCTTGTGTGACGCCCTGTTCCTTCATGGTACACAGGGGCTACATTCTCGTATGAAAAGGCAACATGGAAGCGCCTAGAACCGCAGGGCCGTCCCAATAGGGAGGCACTAGTCCAGCTGAAAGGCCGAAATGTTGCTCCTAGCCACTAGTACTGCGTAAGGGCATGTGGCCCATTGGCGATCGTCCCATAAGATCGTAATGCTGCTCCACTGATTAACACGAAGCAGCAGGTGTCGGGAGTAAAATCCATCTGCAGGAGTGGCATACAGATGGCAGTGGCAAAAGGGGAGGAGATACCTGTCAACCAAATGAAATGAAAAAGAATAGTATGGCCATCAGAACTACATTAGAATTACTCACTTCAATGATCACACCAAATCCACAGCCATATGCATGCTAGCCCACTCCAAAGGATCATCACCACCCAAAAACCACTTGCGAATCATAACTATCTATATCGAGGTGAAAACACCATCACAAACGAGTGTACCTGTGCATGCGTCTGTTAAGACAGAATCCATCAGATGGGACTGGTAACGTGCATAGACACAAGTGTCTGAAGGCGCGTCGAGACAGGGAGGGCTCAACAAGGCCAGATAGACGATGGTCCCACTATGGCAGCCCTGCATCACATAGCGCAGAGGAGGCGGATAGATACCAAGAAGCCCTGTACATGGCAAACTCTGTATCAAATCATCTGTCCATGCATCCATACATCATTCCCTCATCCCGTAATGAAAACGCCTGTTTCCATACTCACATAACATGTGAAATTTCCATTGAGTCTGTGCGTTATGCAGCCTGCAAAATCCACTGTGCCCCAGCCCGTAATTCCAGTGTTGTCAAGTAACATGTATTTGGGAACGTCCGGCCTCATCGCCCACTTCGCTATTGCGCATCCCAAACTATTCATATCAATCATTGCATCCTCGCCATGGCCCCTGTCCCAAGGACATTGAACAATAGAACGTTATATTTGCAGTCAGACCTGTGGGCATCTCCTCGCCGCTAGCTGAAAACCGAAAGCGCCGCCCTTCGAATTCCTCATTTGCAACATCACGTCGAAAAGGCATCTGTGGCCGCTTGAAATCACAAATTAATCCATCTAGTGCGGCTGTGTGTGAAAATGGCAACTGCCTTCACTCACAAATGGGACGCCCCGGCCGTCGGTGAACCTCGGTACAGTGTTGCATGAGGGTCCACCGTTACTCGAGTACTACGTTCCACTGACCCTTCACAAGTCTGTTCGCGACTGCAAAGATAGTATGTGAAACAATGGGACCATAGCCGAATGAACATATCAACCAATGTTACACTGCCATCGGGTACAAATACATGATTGTAATAGCAAGATGCCATTCGTCGAATTGCAGCGTTGTGTGCGGGACGTGCTCGCCCAAAGGGGAGAGCAGCTTGCACAGGTGGAATGAATCACCACAGGTGGAGGCCATACAGCCTGAAAACACATAAATTGCACACCCAGTCTCCTCCCACAACCACACCCACTCCGAAATGCTACCGGCAGGACTAGCTATGTTGGCCCTGGGGGACCTGATAGCACTGCAAGTACTCCAACTTCAAGAAGAAGACGAACACCAACTACAACCGGCCGCACGGAGGAGACGCACGAGGAGGAGGAGGGCAAGGCAGGGCCAGCAAGGGCCGCCAGCACAGCCACTACCACCACGCAGGCAGCCCGCAATCCCACGCCTCCGAGCACATCCGTTCAACCTCACGGATGAGCAGATCCACACCCTCTACCGTTTGGACCGGGACACCATAACCGCCATTGTGGACATGACACAGGCTGACCTTGTCAGCATGATAGATAGCCCAACCGCCATCCCACCCCTACTGAAGGTGGTGTCTGTACTCCACTTCCTGGCCACAGGCACCTACCAGCACACAGTCGGACAGTTGCATGGCATATCACAGCCACTGTTCTCACGGACACTATTGCAAGTGCTCGATGCCCTCCTGCAGCACGCAGACGACTACATCTCTCTACCACGCTCGGAGCAGGAAATTACGAACACAAAAGTGGGATTCCATGCACTTGCCGGCATACCGGGTTGCATTGGTGCCATCGACTGCACCCATGTGGAATTGGTCGTCCCACATGCCATGGAGGCCCAGTACCGCAACCGAAAACAATTTCATTCTCTGAATGTACAAATGGTGTGTGACTCCAACAGGATCATTACACATTGTTGTGCCCGATTCCCTGGATCAACCCATGATTCTATGGTCTTGAGGAACTCTACAATACCACGCTACATGGAGCGACACGCAGGGAACAGATCCTGGCTACTCGGTGAGTCTCATTTCATGCATGATGATGTGGGGTATGTGATGCGGCAATGACCTGGCAGGAAGGGGGGGGGGGTGCGTACGTAGCAATGGCATTCCTCAAAATTCCTTTATTGTCCACATACAGGTGATGCCGGGTATCCACTGAAAAGATGGCTCCTCACACCAGTCCGGAACCCACGGGACCAGCATGAGGAGGACTACAACCATGCCCACTCACGTACCCGTGTAGTCATAGAACAGGCATTCGGCCTACTGAAGACTCGTTTCCGATGCCTCAGCAGGTCTGGCGGGGCACTCCTGTACCGCCATGTGAAGGTTGCAAAGATGGTGATGGCATGTGTCATGCTACACAACATGTGCGTACGTAGAAATGTGCCCATGCCCCCTGACGCAGAACTGCAAGCACCTGAAGATGGTCATGATGAGGGTGGGGATGTGGCAGCACCTCAAGGAGTCTGCGAGGCACAGGAGGGCCGTGACATTCGTCAGCATCTCATAGATGCATGCTTCTAGCACTCACGCCTGGTGGCTGATACATGGACACGGGACTCGTGGCACTGTGTGTGTCTGGAACATGCACAATATGGACTGTACGCCTATAATGGCCTCGTACACAAAGATCAATGTCCACACATCTCATTGGATGATCGTGCATTGTTTATGGCATATGTGATATCATGTTAAACACCCTATCGACCCGCCACCCAAGTGAGCCCAACACACCCCCTCCACCCTCCTACCTCCCCCCCGAACACCAGTGTCCAAAGATGCTCATTGTCAGTGGGCTGTCGCTATTGCAAGCCCCCTCTGCGGGTATCAGGGGCACCCCTGCCTGTGGAGCGCAGGTTCCTCCCAGATCTACGTTGGGGGCTGCCCTGGACGGAACTTGCAACGGATGATGTCTCTGCCTGCTCACGTCCATGCATGTCCCTAAGGGTTTGTGAGAGCTCAGTGAGCACACGGCGCACTGCGGCAAGTTCGGCACATACGTCTTTGGATGTCGCATGCAGTTCCCCCCTCAGGCTCTCGGTGCTTCTCTCCATTTGTACTCTCAGGCTCTCGGTGCTACTCTCCATTTGTGCCCTTAGTGTCTCTGTACTACTCTCCATTTCTGCCCTAAGTGTCTCAGTTGATGTTTCTATGTCTGCCTTAGTGCCCCCACATTCATCGGCATGGTCCTTGAGGAGCGTGGCCAGTTGCTGCTGTTGCACGATTAACTGGTCGAGGGACTGTTGCCTCTGCTGGGCCATGGCCATTTGCGGTGGTGTCACAGAGTGGCTGTTCACCTCATGTTGCCTTGCCACAGGGCTTGTGGGGGATGGCCAGTCGTCGTCTTGTGGGTGCCCCTGCGTGGTATCCTCATGGTGTACGGGATGGAACAGAGAGGGGGATTGGGACAGGTCATGGATGGATCTGACTTCGACATCCCCGTTTTCTGTGTCGGAGCATGCTGCCATTAATGCAGTGTCACCTATGGTGCTGCTGCCACCAGAAGCAGTGCCTACTGTGGCATCCATTGGGGGGACCTGTGGTGGTGGTGTTGTGGGCATGCTGGCTGCTGGGGTGCCTGTTGGAGTTCCCTCCTCTGTGCTGCCACTTGATTTGTGCTGCTTCCGTGTCTTGATGCGTGCAGCTGAGGTGGAGGGTCTTTGGCCGTTGGTCTTGGCCCTCTTTGCAGGTGTGCTGGTAGGGGTGTCCTGGAGCTCGTCGTTTGGATCGGACCCTGTGGTGGAGTAAAGGAGGGCGAGCGTTATTAATGGGTCTGTGGGAATTGGAATGGCAATGTATCACATGCATTGGGGTGGTACCTGAGGGTGATTTGGGTCGGGGCCTTGGAGGTGGTTTCATTTGTGTGTGGAGTGAGGGTGCAGTTGTTTGGCAGCCTGCAGTTAGGGTGTGCCTGCTGCACGTGTAGAGGGTGTTTTTAGGATTTTTAATTATTTATGTATTTGATGTGAGTTTTAAAGTGTGCTATCAGGCCTATGTATGTGGACGTTCTCCTGGACATGTGTTACTGTTGCACTATGTGGGCACGTGGTACTTCACATGATTGGACATTGTGGTTTTGGCATTGTTTTATTTGGGACACCTACCTGATTCTTCGGATGTCTGCACTCCTTTCTCCATCCCTCCTACTCCCTCTATACTCTCCATTCCAATGGTGGAGGCACAGATTTCTTCCCAGGGGGTCAACTTGATGGGTGATTCCGATCCTCCCCCGGTGGCTGTGGCAATGTTGCGGTTGGCAGAAAGTATGCTACGGACGCGTATCCGCAGGTCGTCCCATCGCTTTCTGCATTGCTGTGGGTTGCGGGGTGCGGTCCCCACCGCACTTACCCGCTGTGCCACCAGGGCCCATATGGCCTTCTTGTTCGCAAGTGCCGTCCTGGTCATTTGCGTGGAGAAGACGGCGGCAGCATTCTCCTGGAGGGTCTCTGTGAGCACGGTGAGTTCCTCACGGGAGAAGTGGACCTGCCGCTTGCGGTCGCACGCTTTCTTCGCTACTTTTCCCATTTTTCTTGGTTTCACTAGGGTGGATGACGGCTGGGATGTGTGTCAGGGTAGTATTTTTAATGGTTGTGTGGAATTTGTGGTTTTATAGGTGTACGGCGTGATGTTTCCCGTTCCGGGACCATGCTTTTACTTCCGTTTCCGTATATTTACGGTCACCGTACTTTCCGGTTGGCGCTCACTGCGGTGTCCGCTGAGATGGGTGGCGGTATTGCACCTAGGGCGCCGTACGGCGGCGGTGTGGGCCGTTTTGGGGTCATTTCCGCCATCGCGGACTTTGCACTTCCGCCATGGCGTGGTGCTCGTGCCCGATGGGTCGGAATGAGCCGCACTTTGCTCCATCGTGCAATGGCGGAAACGCTATTTACGCTATGGCGGTCCGGTCGGTTGATTTCCGCCAGGCTCGTAATGAGGGCCTATGTCTTTCAATTTGTTTTGCAGCAGGGCATAGTTTGCACTAGTGCTAAGACAAGAAGATATTATTATCACTAGGTCAAACTTTTTCCTGGTGCAAAACATATATTGAAAGCATATTTTTTCCATTAGTTACATTTTTTTCCTGGTGCTAATAACATGCAAAATCACACTTCAACTGGTGCAAACATTCTGAAATCTGGCCTAGGTGTGAATGCCATGCCTCTGCACAAATCATATTCCTGATGCTAAAAAGAATTGACTACGCAAATAACCTCTAAATAGGAATGCCGGAAATACTTACCAAGAAGCTTCAATTGGTCCCACCAGGATTCTCCTGAGATTAAATAGAAAAGACCACATAACTCCAGCTCAGAAAAGCCTTCATTGGTTACCAGTAAAAAGATGCATCACATTCGAAGCCCACTGCATTGGCCACAAATCCCTACACAGATAAGGAGCCAAATTCCTCCAGGCCAAAATCTACTGCTACCAGCCAAGAAGGGACCTAAGATCAAGCGTCGACCTACAAATAGAGACAAAACAATACAAAAAGAGAACATTCAGAGGATCACTATTCTCACACCTATGGAGCACAGTGCCCAAAGAAATTAGAACCACAGAAGACCACCTCACCTTCAAAAAACAACTAAAAACCTACCTATTCAACAGACAATGACAAGCGCAAATGGACAATTGTAGCAAACCTTTGCATACCAAAAGAAACTCACTAAGGGATGCAATCACAGATAACTGCGGTGAAACCAAGGAGGACCAGAATACCCCACAGCCCATATTCTCTGACTCTCGCCTTCATGCCCCACAACTAGAGAGATTGTCAAAGAGTAGCCTGCCCAATCAGCAGACAGATTCAGGGAAAGACACCCAATGCACAAATATATGCACTCAGGAAAACCCAGCCAGGTAACGGATTAAATCAAAGTATCAGTCTAACCATGTCTCATCTACTTAACTAGGGTCACCCGGTCGCCACCACTACCTTGTTTTATTGCAATACCAGCTGGGTGCCCATTTAGCAGCCAAACGGAGAACAGGCCAAAACGCAACTGCTCCAACTAATCCTAGCACAGTAGCTAGGAACATAGTATAAACAATCAACACTCTTCCCTCAAAAACCATGGAGGAAGGTAGCCTCCATGCTTGGAGAGGAAGCAGTGCGGGCCAATGGACCACAACCAAGAACGTTGGAACCATTGAGCGGCACCCGAAGACACACTTTATAGGAACTGTCAAAAATAACCAAAAATAACCAATGTACTAACCAAATCCCCCCATTTCTGCTCCTCCAGCATAACCAGTACCACATGATTAGGGGCTAGCCACACTACACATGACACACCTAGAACTAATCTAAGTCTTGCACTCAACCAACTCGCTGAGATTCTGGGAATAACGATAAAGGGAACACATCATCCATAAATCCATCAACACTACACAAAAACCCAACACAATTCAATCAAACACCTAACAGTCATCTGCAACTCTGGATCCACTTATGGATCAATCTAAGCCAGTGCGCATGACCGCAACCCCACCCTAACCTCATATGACACACAGACCAAACAGAAACACTAGCACACATCCGAGGCACTGAGTCCTACCCTTACAGTTACAACAAGCTAGGACACTCAAACAACTCCCACACTTTAGACAATGCACACAGACGGCAGTTTCTCCTGGTTCTGAACCTATCCTATCATCCTATCCTCGTTAACATACCTCGCTCAGGTCTCTTGCAGAGCCGCTTGAGCGCCTGGAGATTGTCCTTAGGTATGATATGATATGATATGTTATTTGTAACGCGCCTATGCACAAGTGTTTCAAGGTGGTAGCAGTACATGGTATAAATCAACATAACATAACAAAACAAATCCTTATTTATCATGTGATTTAGGCAGGTGTATCACTCTCGCACAGTGCACTACAAGTCCTGAATAAATAAACAATTGGAAGCAATTAGTGCCTACTTATTTTACACGTCCTGCAAAAAAGCAATGCACAAGAATTTTACAAACTCTATTTTCTTTTAAGGGAAGGTTCACAAGTATATACCTGCCTTTATAATACCTTAATTATAATTAGCACAATTTATTACTATTATTAAATAGCACAGATGTGTTAACTAATACAATTGTTCAATTTTAGACTAATTTGCATTGTCGATTTATATTTGTATATATGGGATTATTATTTTTGTTTATTGGTGATACGATTTCTTGGGTTTGCACAATGAAGTATTCGACTTTCTGTAAAATGTATTGGGAAAATGGTGGGCCGCAAATATATTTAATAGTCTTTGTGATGGGAGGGTGGCGTCATGCATTCTTGATTAAATTCACTACCAAGAAAAACAAGTTAAAGTAAATACTCAATCTGTGTGGCATTCATCTGTGAACATCTTAAAATAATTGAAATACCACCCAAGAAGCTTGACATGGCTATCTGGCCCATGGACCTACCAAGTACCAACGTTAGAACAAATTAAACAGTGTGACCCAGTTCTAGTTCGGGGAGAGTGCTGTAGAAACAAGCAAGTGCAGGCTGTATTCGTAATAGGCCAACCCCTAATTTTCTATTCATAACCATTGGTCTTTATGGACCAAACTAGTTGTATACGTTTTATGTGGTTCCTGAAATGAGGTTCAAGAGAGGGCTTTGAGCGGTACAGCAGTTAAACATCAAATTGTTGCTTTGAAACCCTGTCTTGTTGTATAAGCCCCATATAAATTACCAATAAATAAAATAAATTAGTAAAATAAATGTGTCCCCCGCAGCACTACAAAATGTCAACGACCATTACTCAGCATTCCTTATTGACGACATCCTGGTTCCAGTCTCAGCTTCAGTTAAGATACTAGAGGTTTACCTTCGACTCTACACTATCTCTGTCCCGCCAAGTAAAGGCTATCGCCTCTTCTGTGGCCTATGTGACTAAACTACCCAAAGCAGCAAAACCTTTCATGTCCACAGATAGCTGCCTCACCATCACTCGGGCAGTCATTGGCTCAGACTGGACCATTGTAATGTCCTTTTGCTGGCACCTCTGACCAAAATTTCCTGGATCGCCAAGTTATTCAAAACAATGTGCTCCGAGCAGCCTTTAGCATCCCTAAAAGAGAACATATATCCGCTGCCAGGAGATCGGTCCACTTGCTACTCATTATGAAAAGCATTATCTTCAAAACTATGTCCATCACCCACAAGTGCCTGTCCAACAATGCCCCCTTACCTCTCTCAGAAAATCTCTAGTGCCTACTCTGCCAGACCGATGAGAACTTCTTACGCCCACCGCATTGTCCAACCCAAAATCAGGCAACCCAAAGCAGGAAACTGGAGCTTCCCCTCCAATGCAGCCACATAGTGGAATGCCTTGTCCCATACCCTAAGAGCTGAATCCTCCTACTGGGTACTCCGCAAAGCCCTACAAACCCTGCTATTTGAATAGACTTTCTGCTTTTACTGTAATTGCTAAGCTCTTGTGCCAGTCTACTGTCTAACTGTCTTGTTAAATGTGAGTACCTGGTTTGTAACAACTCCTTAATGCCTCAGTATCAGGTAATATTATCCCCACAAATAATGTTGACATAAATTTATCCGCCGGGAAATGGCATAGGCGCCATTATTGATGGGATCAATATATATGGTAAATGGGAGCAGAGGTTGCCGGGGTGTCCCCGGTCCCCCGTCCCTTCAAAAAATATGGGGGTTGCGGGGTGCCCCCTGCAGGTTCCATAGGGTAATATTGCCACAAAAGAACAGCGCCATTCTGGTATGGTGACATTTTTGCAGCAATATTATCACATGGAACCAATGCCTCTGGGTTGTTTGTGCGCTTTATAAAGGACATAAATAAAATAGACAATTATATTGAGGTAAAGTGTGCAGTTTTCTAATACTTCACTAGGAGCACTCAATAAGTATTTAACAAGAGTGTGAAAAAATATCCCACTGTGATGAAAACGTGTCATGAGACAAAACATTATGCTACACTGTAGTGCAGGCCTGGTATGTTGAGCTCCCCAAACGGAGAGCAGAACGTTCTCTTGGGGCTGAGATAAGAACAACACACATTTTAAAAGAGACAAGTAAATAACAATGTAAAAAGAATATATGACATTGGCTATGATTTGAAAATGATCGTCAAACCTGTCAGAGTAAGCACCCTGTGCCACAGGAATTATGAGTAGCTCACAGCACATCGATTGCTGATGTGGATGGCGGGGACGACCACAAAGGCGCTGCAGCGAGAGAATGGCATGTCCGTTGCGTTCACTGTCCCATGCACAGCATTTACCACCAAATAGTAAGGGACCGCCTGCTGGAAAACAGATATTGAGTACAAACATCTCAACTATGTCGGAGGCATCGTGAGCTGCAAAGACGTGTCGTGATGTCAGTGCAAAATGGAGCCTAAACGCAAGCTTAAAAGTCATGCTATATTGTACTATCGAAATAATAACCCCATAAAAATCACAATCATTCTTCTCACTTAAACAGTCTCCAAATTCAGATTAGTATAACATTCTACATGAGTTCTAAGCAAACCATACACGTTTGGATATGCGACAGCAAGAAACAGCAATTTATAATATAATTTCAGACACCCATTTCAAAATTTGAAACTGTTCAGCCGTGTCGAATAATGGATAAATATCAAAAAGTTGTTCAGGTTCTAGTTTCTGTTAAAATGTGTTTTGAATTGTTCCACAAGCAGTAAATGTGATGTTATCCTGAACATCAGGTCAACAAGTGGAGGCCTCGCGACCAATAACTGTTGGTAACTGCTGAACCCATATGCATGCATTAGCAATGTCCGAACCCCAAAACCCCACCCATAATGATAGGCTCACAAATTGTATCAAGTGTTGGCAATAAAAGGCCATAGGATTTTATTGTACAGATATGGGTTATGGCAATAACAATATCACATATTATGATTGTATCATACTTTTGGGCACCGGGTCCTGAGGTTACCCCCTCGGACCCGTACCGCCTTCTTGTGTCCCACGACTTGTTGTGGGCACCGTACAGTGCCTTGTACTTCTTTTTGTTCTTCTCCCCTTTTGTAGGGTGGGCGGGTTCTGTGGTAAAGAAGCAAGAAGATTTGGAAGACACTGAGTAAACAGTGAACCTCCTGTTTGCTTGGGTCCCTGTTCAGGGTCCACAAACAGATTGTGTTTACTCTGAGCATGCTGCTCTCATTTATAGGACCCAGGTAGGCCCTGGGTCTTTGTTGTGTATGTGGTGGGGGATGCTGTTGTCGCAGCCCCCGGCCGGATAGCCGACTGTCTGACCCCCTGGTGGGGGAAGATCTTTTGAACGTGGGCCCTGCCTGACGTTTGTTTTCCTTATGGCGCTTAGCACCTTGCTGTTTGGAGGAAGGGTGCAGTGACTGTTCGCACCTTACCCTTCCGTGGCTTTTGTGCTGCCGAGACTGCGTGTCTGCGTAGCTGCGGGGAGGAGAGGAGCGGACGCGGGGAGGTTGCGGCTGCCCCTCTCCCAGCTGCTGATGGTAACAGCAGTTACCCTGCCTCGCTTGTGGGATGCCCATGCAGCATTGCCCAAAACCGGTGATCCGAGTTGTGAATCCTGCTGCACTGATTCTCTGGTACTGAGTTCGATTAACTGGCTACCATCAAGCATTTGTGACCTCTCATCCAACGCCAAAAAAAATAATTCATTTTGTGGTGGGCTTTCTGTAAACAGAAAACAATTCCGCTATGAACAGCACTAGAACATTCTCTGTCAAACTATCATTACATTGGAAAACCTGTTCAATTAGACATAAAAGACAACTGGTCAGTTAGGGGCTGATTTACAATTTTTCAATGGAATTACGGCATTGTACAATGCATTTGGAAATCAGGCCCATTGCATTTTATAAGAGCACTAATTACTGCTTTAATCCAGAGAAAGTTGGATTATTGTAATCATTTCACTGAGTCACTGCCCTATTTCATTGCAAAGCTATCTCGTGGCATCGTTCTTAATTATTTTGCAAACACATAGCGAGTCTATCTGATTAACCGTTGCCATTCATTATGTGTACTTGAGAATGAATGCCACCATTAAACAACCTGTCTGTGCTATTTTGTAGGATATTCTGTCGGGAGTTTTAATGCAGTTTTACAAGCAGAATGAAGAATGATACATTGGGTGACAGGAAATTACTATTCATGCAACTTCAACTAAGGATCCTATTAGCATAGAGACTAATAGAAAAGCTACCAAATAATATTTATATGCGCTGTATATTTTGGAAACCCATTGTGTCCAAACAGCAAAGTCATTTCTTTTGACAACTGTGCATTGATGTGTGCTGAGTTTCATGATTGTTATATTGTCATTTGTGAGAACGTTTTATCAAGATCAATCTAAAGCCCAGAGTTCCGGGATGACTGTAGCATACTAAATAACAACAGTTTCACACACGCAGTGTCCTTCTACTTGATGTGTGGGAGCCAGACACTGCTACCAGGGCCCTCATGGCTAAATGTGATCCTCTTGCGGATGGTCACTTACCTCTATTATCAACTACCTGTGCACTAACATGGCCGCGTATTGAGAGTTGCTACCTCAGTCGCGTGAGGGAACACCTTGTGCTGGGGCACATGCTTTATGTGTTATGTTATGTTGTGTTATGATAATATGCTTTTGCACTACACTGAATCGCCAGTGCAGTAGTTTCAGCGTGCCTAGATTTGATTGTGGCGTAGCGTTCTGTGTCCACGCCAGTGGTATCCAGACATTTGGACTGTCGATGAAATGAAATGAGCAGAGGATGGAGAAGTGGGAAACAAATGCTACAAACATACGGAGGGAGAGACGCAGGTTGACAAGAATATTTGGAGACATAGGTGCCAAAGTGTTGTGATTATGGTGTTGTGTTTGCAAGGCAGCTTTGGAAAATGTTAAGTTTGAGCACAATGTAATGTTATGTTCTGGTTTTTTATGTTATGTTATTCATGGGCGGCTCGTCCATAATGGGGTTTTCGACCCACCCATTTTGAAAAGTCGCCAAGCCAGCCCAGTAAAAAACACTGAGCTCTCCCTCAGCTACAACAAGCATCTGAGGGAGCACTACTGGGCTGGCTTGAATGATCAAAGGGAAACACGGGTTCCCTCTGAAATGTTGTACCCCTGCATGCATGTCCAAGGGGTCATGCGAGACTGGGGCATTTTGCTTCTCCATCCTTATATGGCCCATTGTGGATACATGCTGGGGTACTGAAGCTCTGAATGTTGGAAGGAGTGCTTGTGGGCCTCTGTGCCCTTGCGGAGCTGCCGGGGCGCACTCCAGGGGGCTGCAGTGGCTCCTACGCACTTGTGCAGGAAGCAGCTCCCTGTACTGCTTCCTGATTCCTGTTCATGTGGTGTGGAGTGACAGGTCTGTCACAGGATGTGGAGGAGCAATTCTGCAGCCACGCTGCAGCAAAGAAAAATAAAATGTGCACATGTGATGATGAGTGCGGGTGTGTTTGGGTACCCGAGTGTGTGTGTGACTGATAGAGTGAATGTCCATGAGTGCATTAATGAATCTGTGAACAACATTGATCCCCTCGAGCCCTCAATCAGAGGCCAGCTCACTGGCCCCTAATGGGAAAGTGAGGGGGTAGGTGTGCCAAAAATCAGAGCCCGTCTCCCCAGAACACTGAGCAGCGCTCACCATGCTGGTGAATGGGTCTTTCATTTGAAGATGAATAAGAGGTCTGCTCGCCGTGCTGGGAAAAAGGGTCTCTGATTTGGGGACCCCCCCTTTTCCACACCCCAAATCAGCGTGTGCCTCTGGTTTGGGCATCCGGGGGGAGGAGTTGCATTTTATTATGAGTATGAAGTATAAAGAAAACTTGATATCATGTATGCTTTAAGAATGATACCCAGTAAATAATGCCATACAGAGGCATAAGGTATAACTAGACTGGCTTCAGCAATGCAGTCCAGCCACGTAACAACACATCATGTCTGCATGATATTTGTTATTTTGTGGCTTGAGACTGAATTCCTGCAGCCAGTCTGGTGATATTTTTTGCCTCTGGCATGGCTTTCTTTACTGGGCATGTATGATAAAGCAAGCACGATAAGTGTTATTATGTGGCTAGACTGGCATTTTGGTGCAGCCAGTCTAGCCATTTCTTAGAGGCATGACATTTTTTACAGGGCATCTACGATAATATAAGCATCATAAGTGTTATTACATGGCTTGACTGGCATTTTGGTGCAGCCAGTCTACCCATTTCTAACTGCACTATGGCATTTTTACTGGCCATCTATGATAAAGTAAACCTAAGTGTTCTATGTGTTGTACATGTTTTCTTATTGTGGCAAGACAATTTTATTGGCAAAGTCAACAGGAGTTTGTTCTTATGTGCAGGTACTGGCATATATTGTCCGAGCCCACTTGGATATTTTATCCTATAGCATAATTACTAGTATTATGCACAAAACAAACATGAGTATGTTCACATATGAGAATAATGGCAGCTAGCACAACTTTTTTTATACAGGCATATATTGTGGTGAAAGGCATCATGAACATTTATTGTGAAATGATCCTGTGCACTGTTGGTGACTTGCATCTATAGGATATTTTCATGGGTTACCCTACAAAACTGATTGCAAACATGTGTGGCATTTCACCCAATTTTTCACAGAAAGTGTGCTATATAGTGCACCAATTTTAACCCGTAAATGAAAAAAAAATTCTCGGTGGGGAATCCCTCCAGCCCTCCTTGATTGGTTTGGACTCCCAAACTATGCTTAGTCACTCACACATATTTGTGGCAAATATTTACGCCCCTCCCATTAAAAAATGATACAGACGCTACTTATGTTTTGTTAGTGGGATTTATACCATGCACCACTGCCATTTGCATGGTCTCCAGGTGCTCTGACAGATCTACAAATAAAAGAGGAGTGGGGTAGATAGTGGAAGGATTAGAAGGACACAGAAGTGCTTTTACAGTTGTGTTGGTAGCTTCAGTTTGTACAAAATGATCACTGTGTGTGGGTTTGCTCGTAGGGTTTATGGGCATGCAGGTGTTTGAGTCCATCGGGGAGACCTTGCATGTATGTGGCATAAGCATGCATTGGCTGTGTTGAGATTGTGTGAGTTATTGGAGGTGTCAAGTTTGGTGTTTGATGTCAGGCTGGGGTGTTATAGATGCTGTGTCTACGTGGCATAGTAGATTTGTGTGTGGTAAGATTAAGGCATATGGGTGTTTTAGTATGGGTGCATAGTACTTTGGGGAGGGTTTTCCAGATTTCTGTTGAGATGAGATGTGTGAAATTGCTGATTCTACGTATTTCATTTACAAACAACGTTTGGGTTCTTGGAGTAACCACAGGGCTCTATTTGGTTTATTTCGTATTTATTGTGATTCCGGCTGGAACCATTCAACCTTACACACAATCGGTTACCAGACATTTGGTCAAAAAAAATTGGTCGACCAGACAAATGGTCGAACCAATTTGGTCGAAAACCAAATGGTCGAATTTTTTATTTTTTTTATTTTCACCCCTTCTTTTTTTTGGGGGGAGGGTCCCCCCATCCCCCATTTTTTCTAAAAACCCCTTTTTTTAAAAAACGAAAACCCGAAAAATAAATATATAATTAAAAACATTTTTTTGACCATTTGGTTTTTGACCAAATTGCGTCGACCAAATGTCATTCGACCAGTTTTCAGTCGACCAAATGTCTGGACACCACACAATCCATACAAACATATCAATACTCATAAATCAGTCATTTTGTGCATAGAATTAAAAAATAAAACATGCATTACACTTTTCCTCAGTAAAAACAAGATAAAACAACAGTCTAGGAATCACCTAGAATCACATGGATACCCACTTTTAGCAGCAAATGCAATCAAGAGAAAGTACTATTGCTGTGAAAACTATAATTTCTGTGCAAAAGTGCAGATACTGTGCAAAATCGGCAAATTCATGAGGACATTTCGCAAACACTCTATGAAATACTAATCATACCAGCTAAAATAAACTACTTTAGCGATCCTATCATTAAAAGGGTTTCCTCACCACTTGTAAGTCTATGCAACATATCCATTGGCTGCACAGAGGTCAAATTATGTGCAAATCTATTCAATACTGCTAACTTCTTGCAGTGAGCTACATTCAATCAGAATATGTTCCCTAGATTGAATCACATTAAGAGAATAACACAATGCATATTGCCCCTGAGTTACTGACTCTCTCTTTGCCTTGCTCTCTCTAATCAAACGTATCACCTTGGTTAGCAACAAGTTCAATCTTAGTCTGAGGAACTGACCTTGCCAAAATGAGTTTGGGAGTTTCCTCAGATACAGTTTTAAATAATCCAGTGGTTTGTCCATAAGGGATAGACTCCTTTATAGTTCATAGGAATTCACCTTTTCTATAGTCATACACTAATCCTGCTCCCTTTGTTTTTTCTTTACCATCAAGAGGTTGGTAACTAGATGGTCAGCCCCCAAAACAACATCCAGTTTGAATAACATCAATTGCCTTCTTAAAGTTGTTCAACGTGGGGGTAATTTGACCTATTCATCACATTCTGCATGTCACTATACAAGGAGCTTTGAGTAGGACTTGATAACACCGTATACTGACTCAACATTTTCCATTTAACTATCAAAACAAAGCGACCAGGCCCAGCTCAAGGCGGAGGGTAGTAATAGGAAGGCAATCAGGTAAACATAATGCTTTCCGCCAAATAGTCGCCTCAACTGTGTCCCAGTCAATTACCCAGTATACAGCTCCTATCTCTACACCATACATTAATTCAGGGATTACTTTTCATCTGTAAAAGTCCAAGACAGGCACTAGTGAGAAGCAGCAATATTTAATATAGATCCTCTACATTTGGACTGCCCATTGAAGTGCCTTAGCGTGCAACCTAATTATAATATTCCCTCTGTTTGAAGTTGAATCCATAACAAAGCCATGGAAAGTAAAACTCAGTTTTGTAACTAAGGGTTGGCCACAGATTGACCAGGGGAATCCCATTGATTTTTTACCAATATCATAGAATCTCATCATGTTTTCTAGTTTTACCATTTATAACTAATTAATTCAAGTTAGTATAGCCCTTGTTGTAATTTGCCAGCCTCTGTAAGCCAACCTGTATCCTGTCCAATATTACTACATCATCAGCTTAGGTCAGATACCACACAGACAGAGCATTAATGCTAGCTGGAACAAAACTTGCTTCTCTCATTTACTCATCAAGATCAGATACATACAGATTGAACAGACAGGGGCCAACACACAACCATGTTTCAAACCCCTGTGTGTCTCAAACTCTTGCAGCAATGCCCTCTGCCTGCTGAGTCTAGCATGTAATAACTTGTCTTCACGCAAATAAATCAGAATTGCCAGAAACAACTTCAGGATATCCCACTCCTGGAGTTTGATCCACAGGCACGAGCAATTTACTGAATCAAATGCCTAAGATAAATCTATTGCCATCACGAAGGCTGGACCTGCTTCACCTGTTGTTCCTGTACACATGATGATATAAAGCCATTTAAGTTAACAGACAGGCCCTTTCTACATCCTGTTTGGTATTTAGTCAAGTTCCCAACCTTGCCCAACATTTAAATTCCTGGAGAACTAACACTGCAAAGGGTTTATTACTCCTACCGCTTCCTCAAAAATTGGAATACCCACTGAACATTTCCAGGAACAGGGAGTGTACTTAGATACTAGAATAGATGTAAACAAAATGACCAGAACAATGGCCCATACGACCGGAACTTTCTTAAGTAATGTATTCAATATACTATTTGTCCGAACAGCTCGTGAATTTGAGGCTTTATTAATTGCATCTTCTATCTAAAATGTAAAACCCATGGTCAATTGATACTATGAGATGGTAAGGTGACAGCTGTACACTTGTATAAGTGTTCAAAATGCTTAACCCACTCTTCTTCAGCAATCGGGTTATCCAGTTTATCATCCTGACACTGCAGCAGATTATGGAACAGCACCCAAAACTTGTCTGTGTCCTTACTCGGGATAATTTCCAGAATTCTTTCACCCACAATCTGCTGATGCAGCTATCTGTGGGATCTATACCAGTTTTTAAAAGATTGTTTCTGCTTATGCACTTGTTCACTGCGTTCTGACTCATTAGACATCTCTCTTAATACCATGCAAGTATCTGTATGCAACTCCTTTTTCTTAGCTTGTACCATTTTATGAAATAGATTAGTAATATCGCCCTTGCCCTTTTCCTGTGCTGTGGGAATTTTTACACATTTATTCAATAAGAGGCTGACGCTCCCCACATTCATGACATCTATTCAGTTATGAAGGTCGAGTTTACCAAGAGAATCAAAAAATCTATTCATTTCTGCCCTTTCATTATCCTTTTCCCTATCCGGTTACAACAATTTTTCAAAATCAGGTTTCAGAAATTGGCCTGTATGTTGCACCTAACACTAAAATCGAATTTGACGATAAGGGGATTATCATTGCTTCATGAAGTGTTGGGAATTCAGAGATCCACAAACACCTTTATCAAGCACTCAGACAGCACCAAATAATCAATTCAGTATGAGCTAAGACCGTTCATCCAGGTGCACTTAGGTGGGCTGTCCCCTTCCACATTTCCATTAAAAACAGATAAGTTCCAAACATCAAAGAAAAGCTGCCATCTCTTTCCATCTACCCCACCCTCTCTTTTTACGCACACTGGAGGGTCTGGTCTTTAAGCAAACATCATTTAAATTGCCCCCCCCCACATAAAAACATGGGACCCAGCATTTTCGCTATAGAAGGTTTCCCAAATGTCCAAAAGATTCAGCAAGAATGGTGAAAGGTTGGAACACAAGGTGTTACTATAAATATTATCCCGCAACAAAGGATTCCTTTAAGGAGTTTTTCAGCCATACATTAATCAGTAGGATACCATAGGTCTCATCTGAAATTACCTTGGACCCTAAAAGGAGGGAGTTCCTAACCTTTGTAATCAGCCCACCTGAGGTCCGTCCCCCGAACCCCTTTCTGGCCAGTTGCTGGAACGATATATAGCCAAAGTGATCGAAGTGAGTGGGAAAGGTCGGGAGCCGTGTTCCACTACTTCTATTTTTTTGTGTTTACCATTCCTATACTTTATACAACCACATTCACCACTCTATACAGATGATGTGTCCATTCATGTACCTGTGGACATGTAAAGTTGTAATAGGAATCTTAGTTACTAGTCACTTAAACTATCAGAATTCCCCTGGCAGCAACACCATGTCACATGTTGCACTATGCTTCCGCCTAACCTCTCCCCTGCCGAGACGACAGTTCAACTACTTTTTTTCAGTACACTTCTACGACTGTACAGACATCAAAATATACTGGCTTGGTTAAACATACTTTTTGTAGGAATATAAAATCCTCCTCTAACCAAGCCATATTTTCCTCCAACATCTGGGTAAAGCTGGAGCGACCCCTGGTGTTCCAACTAGTTATAGTAAACTCCCACAAAATAGCCCCTTTGGTTAGAGCCCCGTCCCTCATTCACTCATCCTGTTCCGGCTGTCTGCGAGTGACTGCGCAAGCCAAGCCCAATTCTCACCATCAACTAAGTTAGCAAGGGCTCCCCCTCCACCATTCTCCACTCACTGCTGACCTACTATTTGTGGCTGGATTGCATGTGGCCTCTGCTTTCCCAACCAATACACCTTGTAATAAGCAGAGTGAACATCTTCCCACTCTTTACCCTACTGATTACCTAAGGGATACAAGGCATACCCTAACTGTCGTAAGGAATCCAATTGCCCTAAAACCAAATTTACAGCCAACATGGATTTAAGCTCTAACTGCACAACATCTGTATGTTTATTGGTAAAAAAATAGACACTTTTGATGAGCTAAGTAGATGTAGTTGGGGAATTTCATGTAGCAAATATATCAATGGGATTTCATCCGCCAAAGCAAATAGTAGTTTGAGAGCCAACGTTTTCTCTCCAACTTGGCAAATTACTTCTGGAGGGGCAAATCTACCCAGATAGGATTTATCCTTAGCCTCCTCCGACCCTGTGTGCAAATGGATTAACCTGGAAATGGGGCAACCAGAACAGTTGCAACTACACTCAGGCAGACTGTGAGTATGGTCTCCAACTACATGTACCAGCCCAGTACACAACACCCGATTGTTCCATTCTGCCTCTTGTAAATCATACAATGGGCCCCAACCCCCTTTGGCATTATAGGCAGCCCAGTCTTAGCTTTCTTAGCCACTAGCAACTGAGCCACTCCTAAGTTTCCCTGGCCCTCTTCAAGTTCCCAATTACCAGTCAACTCTGAGTGCCTACTTCCGTCCTTATAGGACCCATTTTTCTACAACACTCTGCTCTCCAACCTTGCAATGACCGCCGCTGTTTGTAGACCAACTTCCCTGAATGATACCTTGGGGGTTGTCTCTGGTTGCAACCCAAAACTCAGTTTTGCCGCATCAACACTAGACCTGGAAGACTTTGATACTTCCCACTCTCTTTGGTTTAAATAGGGCAGCCCACTGTACCACTTGACTCTGGTTGTTTTATGAGCCATGTCATCCGTCTGTGTACCCATATCTCCAGTTACCTTTACAATAACAAGATTATCCTGACTTGATTGAATTTCAAGTATGTCTACCACAAAGTCACTCCTCTACCTCACTGGGGCCTCCTCTTCCTCCACCTTCCTCCACCTCCCCATTCCTCTTTCCAGCCCTACATGGCAACACCACTTCCCTTGCCAAATGCATACACGTGATGAATTATCTTAAACCTGAGTTTCTGCAGTTTTTTCTCTTTTTTTCTTTGAGCTCTGATTAAAACCCTCCCCTGGGAGAGCCATCAACTGCACAGCTCTCAAATTGCTACAGTCAGCTGCTAGACCGGGCTTGTTCCTTTCAAGAGGTACGCTATTTACGGCTGGCTGATGAAATTCCTCTACAACATTAAGACCAGCACTTGGAACAGGAATGATGGGGTTGGTAGAGCCTCCAATAACTTTTTACAGTCCCCCTGTAAACCTTCAAGGCCTAATTCTATCTCAATCAACTGTAAAGTATGGGTAGTCAGCTCTAATTTTATCTTATCATATAGAGAGGCAAATGTGCTCAGAACTATTAGGGAGAATTCTCAAGAATGTGCTAATTACCCTTACCTTTTGAGACCCCCAGCAACTTTGCTGGATTTCTAGGATTTTATTTTTTACCTGGGAAGAGTGTGAGCCATTTTTCCCACTCTTCCATGTATTTTGATGCATGTTTTACTTTTGTGTGCTTTGGATATGGAGTTTTAAAACAACTCCATAGGCATCATCTTTTTCTGTGTGTCACACAGCACCTTCAGTGCAGTGGCACAGGGGTGTCTTTCAGACTCCCCAAGGTTTAAATACCTTCTCTGGGACTGACTACTGTCTCCCAGAGCATGTCAAGTTAAATTGACTTTACTAGTCTCTTTAAATGTACAGACCCAGCACACCCTATCTTCCTATAGAGTGCTGGAGGGGTTGCCTAGCATCCCCTGAGTCAAAACACTCAAGTAACAGTCAAATATTACACTTTCCTACTTGAAATGGCTGGTGGAATTGGTTTAGATCAAACTACCATGATTTTTCCTGACCGCGAACAACAGTAGCTGAAAATCGGGTCAGCCATGTTTTTCAATATGGTGCCCAAGACTTATCTGTAAAAACAGACTCCGGTCAACTTTTTTTGCCATTTCTTTTTGGAAAGGTCCTTCTTGTGTTTGTCTGTGCATGCCAAACCAGGTTTGGTCCCTTTGTTCGTTGGTCTTTGGCAGGCTTCAGTGCTGAAGCCCTCCTCTGGCACCTGATTGTCTGGGGTGGACAGGATGTGAGGGATGTGCCCGAAACTCCCTGTGCTCAGTCTCCTAGGAGACCTGAATGCACCCTGCTGTGATTGGCCGGCTGGCTGTCCGGCAAGGACAGCCACCCTGCTGTGTGAGTGAAGGCCAGGTCTGGAATGAATGGGGGAAAACTGTTTAAAAGCAAGTCTCTGGGACTTGGAAAGCAGAGTCGACCACTGGAACGAAAGAACCGAAGAAGAGCTGAAGGAAGACGACTGCTGCAAGTCCTGGACGACCAGTGAAGCCCTGCTGCAGGTCCGAATTGCCTGAAACTCCATTGACAGAGAAGCCCTTCATGGTTAGCTTCTTCTATTGAGTTTGGTGGGAACATCCAATTCACAAGCCGCCTGGACACCGTCCCCTCCCGGTCGAATTTTCTGCAGAGTGCTGCGGAAAACCGGATAGTCAGTGAGAAGGATACCAGTTTGTGGTCTTTAAGGCACTCACACCTAAAACCAATGTTTTTGGCAAGCTTGTGGCCTCTTCCCTGGGCAGTGCAAGAACCTCCCGACATCCTCCTTCTTGTCCCCACAACTGAAGCTCAGGAACAGCGAGATCTGCTCGAACTGCCAGGAACAACTGCCTCAGCTACAGCTCTTCTTCACTTTAAATGTACTGTGCAAACGCAGTCCGGAAATCTTGTTGGCCACAATGAAAGTTTGTGAAACTTTCACGACTTTGAAGGCTTATCCTTCCCTGAACCAACATCTAACTTTTCATCTGACCAAATTCTTCCAAGATCTGTGGCAAAGACTTAACCGTTTACTACCAGAACTGTGCTATCCTATACAAAGACTCTGAACCATTGACTTTGCCCCAGGCCTATGAATTGAATTGCTGGTTGCAGTTAAGTGAAACCCTTTGCCCTGCCTATGAAAGTATTTGTGCTTCATTTCTTATAACCTTGTCTTTTTTACACCTTTTTAAAAGGTTGTGTATTGTAGTATAATAGTGTGTGATATTGAGATGCTCCTGCTAGTGGAATGTTTTCCAACTGACTGTGTAAATAAATGTATATTCTTAAGTGTTTGTTTGAACCACTGTGATTGCTAGTCAAAGTTCAAAGTTCTAATTTATTTATACATATAGCAAAACAAATGCTTTGGTTAACAATTAACAATTCATCACCACATATTAACACAAGTTAAAAACCAACTCATGTCTCATAATTCATATATATACAATACAGTTCATTACATAGTCACTCAATACAGCGTAAGATCAGTACAATCTGTTTATAAAAAGCAGTCATAAAATATATTAAATTTAAGTCATCACCGCGCAAGAATTGGAACCATAGGTCTTGGATTTCATTAGGATCATCATGATTATTGTAGGACTTCATGTGTTTGTATCGTACAGCATACAGACTTTCACATATAATCAATAAGTGATGTAGTGTCCCAGTTATTTCATTTCCACATAATCGACACATACGCTTCATGCACCGTAGTCCCCCACGAGCGCCACTGATCTGTTAAATTTGAGTATGAAATATACACGGACAGTTTGCGGACTTGGATACGCATTGATATAACCTGGTGTACATGTTCTGGTTATACGCTCTTGACAGTAAAATCCACTATGCGATTTAGTGGCAAGATTGATTAACTGTTGTTCATAACAGATTTCTTTCAGTACTCTTTTCAATATTGATTTTATGCTCAGGATGCTAAGTTAGCTTTGTATGGGCAATGCCCCAATCCAGTTGGAATGCTAATAGCGCCATGGTTACCGCACAACATGTAATGAGGCCCTATGTGTCTTATTATCTATAGGATGAGGGGGGAAGAAGGAAAGCACAGGCGGGGGGCATTCATCCTTGACTGGCCATACAATGGGTGTATGGGAGTTCCCAGAGTTAGTTTCACTTTGAAGGCCACAGGGTTTACTACGAGGAGTAAAATACATGGGTGTGGCAACAGCCTCCAGGAGAGATTGCTCAGGGTCAAGACCCATGTATTCTACTTCAGGTTCATACAATGAGGACTAAGGAAGATCAATGGACGAACATGTCCCTATGACTGGTAGTGCGTGAACTAAAGCTATATGGCCATTGTTGTGCACAATATCATTATGATTATTAGTGCTACTTTTTGGTGAAAAAATAGAGGCGGTCGGGTTTAATCTGCCTATAACTTTGTCACCAAGGTCTCCGCCGTGTAAACCACATTATTGTTTGGTGGTACAACATAGGTGTGAGCACCTAACACATCACTTAACAGTTTGGAGCTTACACAGCCCAAATTTGTTGTGAGATCACTCACTAAATCGTCTTTAGCAGACTCTAAAACAGAGTTAGGCGGTCCGCTTAGTGGTGTTTTACTGTAGTATTCCGTTATTTGTTTGCACTTTGGTAACACTATCTTCGGGTTGGAGATAACCTTTGGAATACATATCAGTCTATTCCGAAGGATTTTATGCATTGCAAGCTCACTCACATACTCATCATTACTAATTCCTGGAATACTAGCCATTATTATGATAAACGGATCAAGAGTATCTTGGATAGATAGTGATGATGAAAATACAAATACAAATAAAGATTAAGATAGTGAGTACTAACAACTCCCTTAATGATTTGCTCATCGTGCTACCCCTTCGAGGTCACATTTAGGCTTCTTACATCGGGGCTAGCGTTATTGCCTGTATGCTGTACAAAACAGCTAAAAATAGACTTTGTATGACTATATAATTATAAACGTATGGTTAAAATGGTTAAAATATTTAAAATATTTAAAAAGCTATATATTGCACATGCTCAATGGTATGGACGCTAGTTTACAGTTCCATTGTTTCCATTAATACACATACATACACATACATTATATTGGTACACATAGAGTAAATATTACATAAATATTACATAGGTGCACCTTGAGCCAGAGCCAGAGTCAGAGTCAGAGATAAAGACGACTACCATGACATGGTTAAAAAGAAAACTCATATACCCTCTTCAACTACCGCAATCCCATTTACTCGCATGAGATACTGTGAGATACTAAGATACTATGAGCACAGCAACAAGGATCAAGGGACAAAACACTAAAGTCCTACGGCGAGTTCAAAGTCTCAATGTCTCATAGAATTGATAAATAATAGATTTTAGAAATCCATGAAAACTCTGAGCGGTGAATACAGAACGCTGAGCGTGCCACGCGATCAGCACTTACAGAATGCACTTCCTTGAATGCGTGCGCATGAATGCGCACTTCCAGTGCATATAACAGTGCTGCTGGGAAAGTTGAGAGGAGGGGCCAATTACATTAAAGGGCCTGCAACAATCAGAAAATACACGTGTTAGGACCCACACGTATTAGGACCCACAACGTGATTCCCTCCAAGTCCCTCCAAGTCCCTCTGTTCCTTAATGGCAACAAGTCTGTACCAGGATCACAAACGAACACGCAGCTCCACACGGCTTCAGTTGCGGCTCCAGTCGCGATCAGCACTTACAGAATGCACTTCTTTGAATGCGCCCGCAGGAATGCGCACGTCCAGTGCATATAACAGTGCTGCTGGGAAAGTTGAGAGGAGGGGCCATTTACATTAAAGGGCCTGCAACAATCAGAAAATACACGTGTTAGGACCCACACGTATTAGGACCCACAACGTGATTCCCTCCAAGTACCGCCAAGTCCCTCTGTTCCTTAATGGCAACAAGTCTGTACCAGGATCACAAACGAACACGCAGCTCCAGACCGCTTCAGTTGCGGCTACATTCGCGATCAGCACTTACAGAATGCACTTCCTTGAATGCGCGCGCAGGAATGCGCACGTCCAGTGCATATAACAGTGCTGCTGGGAAAGTTGAGAGGAGGGGCCAATGACATTAAAGGGCCAGGATCACAAACGAACACGCAGCTCCACACGGCTTCAGTCGCGGCTCCAGTCACGATCAGCACTTACAGAATGCACTTCCTCGATTGCTAGTCCTTTGTGTAACCTGTTGTACTGCTCACTTTACTCTTGACATAAGTCTGGCTGCATGTTATTCTGCCTAACAAGAACCATATTCAAAGCTGAGATCTCAGCCGCAGTTAGTCTTGCTTGTTCATCCCGTTCCCTTAAGGTGTAATGTATTCCTTGAAGTGAAGAAATTGTACCACGCAGAGGTGGACCTGACTTATCTGCATCCAGGCTGGGATTACTATTATGGTGTTCTGTGACAGATCAAATCAGATCCTCCTCCATTGCAACATTGAAAGTTCAGAAGTCCTTCACCCTCTGTTAGATCCATTATGGGAATATTGTCACCTTCCAACAGGTCCATCGCTATCACGTTGTGATCGCTAATAAAATTGCTGTCCTCAGTTATCTGACCTCTAACTCTGCATCTCAGCAGAATATCGGTGTACATACAGGGAATTGGCAAATCACCCTAACACCTGAACAAATCTACCATCCTTTTTTGTGACGCTATGGATTTGTGAATATTGGCTAATGGGGCTGCTCTTCATTTTGTTTTAGCTTAGCTGAGGTTTTCTTTGAGATAACATTTGGAGCCTTGTGAACATTGGGAGCCATCATGCGGAGCAAGCAATCAATGATAAGACTCTCAACAGTACTGATGCTGGTCTTTCAGTTGTACCACAGATTATTGAGCCAGAAGTACCCCACTCACACCAACCTCTGTATACAAACATCTATTTTGGGCCGGTTTCCTCCTTCTGACACCGCTGGGAGATCCATCCAACTGGATAAGTCTTCATCATCCATTTCCTCACTCACTGGACCCACCGAACCGAGAGCAGATTGATGGCTCTCGGTAATAACCTCCAAGTTAACTGCATCAGTCACCAAGACACTATTCAGACCCTGTGGCCTTTCGTAACTAATATGAGTCACAGAATGTGAGCCAGGAACAAGTATAGGACTGAGGCTCAGCCCGGCTGTTTCAGAGTATGACTCTGCCTCCCCCTCACCTTGCCAGGTGACGTGTGTCTATTTTCTCCTGCCTGGGACCTGTTGCTGTATTTGTAAGTGAAGGGATTCGACTTTGAGTACTCTTCAGACAAGATTGGCCCAGTGCCTCTGTTATGTTGTGCTATGTTAACTTGCATGTTTGGAAATATTGAGCTGGAAGGATTAATGGTCTCGTGCCAGTTAGGCATGACATTCATCTTTTGGGATGTGTTAGATAAGCCATAGGACGTGAGGGACCTGGAAAACGAATTAAAAATGATAGCTGTTGATGGGCCAGTTATCAAAACGTGCTACAAGTTAAACAATGCAGAGAATGTACTTCTTATACTTGCAGTACTTGAGGAATGGTGCAGGTCACCTAACTCTCACTGTAACATGCACAGTTCAAGGGGCTTTATAGCAATGCAAACAATGCATTAGCCTGCCCCCTTGCATACAATACTGATGTATGGCAGGGTTCCAGTACACTCAGAGGCAGTAGAGACAGATTTCACAAAGCCTGTCATTGTTAAATACAAAGTAAAAACACATCCCCCATGCATCGTCCAATCAGGAGCTTTGTCAGTCTGGCACGGAATGTGGACACCTCTGCCTCACTGCCTCACACCTCACCATGCACCATCACTTAATGTGACAGCAGGGCACATCTCAATAATCTCTCATTGTTCTTTCCACATGTCCACATACCACCCCTATTCCAAATTGCAAAATCATAAATTATTCACAAAGCCTGCGGGCCACAGTCTAAATTGCACTCAAGTAGTGTATACTTCTTTCAACACAGAGGATTTCTCATATAATCTTTATAATGTACCAGAAAAAGAATGCAGCACAGATTCTACCAAGATATATTGGCAGACTGCAAAGAGGAGCGAGTTCACTGCACAGTGAACTGATAGAGAGTCCCATGTAAAATTGCCCTAAACTGTGACCTGATATACACTTCAAAACACTATGCAGAGTCCAGAGACCAAGTCATGAGCAAGGACCAGAATTCCTGCAAGAATAAATCACCGTCTATAAACCAAATGGTGTGTGGCAGTGTGAATTGCAGTTCTAGATGGAGAGGCTGGTCTTTCTAAAGTGGCTACGACCTTTCTGGACTTGTGCCTCCCCCCAATTCCTTAAAACCTTGGGATTAGTGCAGCGAATGTGCGGTGTGTGGAAGTGTGAATTGCAGTTCTGACAGGAGAGGCTGGATCTTTACAGTGGCTACTTTCTTTCTGGACTTGTGCCTGCCCCCAATACCTTAAAACCTTGGAATCACACGTGGATCGCGCGAAGAGTGCATCAGTGTGCATTGCAGTTCTGGCAGGAGAGGCTGGTCTTTCTCCAGTGGCTACTATCTATCTGGACTTATGCCAGCCCCAATCCTTTAAAACCTTGCCTGCGCGGTGCAGTGTGAATTGCAGTTCTGGCAGTTCGGCAGTAGAGGCGAGTGCTTACCTCTAAGGTGCATTGGATATACTTGTGCCTTGTGTCTGCAAATCATGTTTGAATAGTGATTACAACTCGACTGCAAAGGTGAGAAGGGGATTTTTCACTTTTCTTCGCTTCTCCAGTATTACCGATTAAATACTCTCCGCTCCAAGCTTTACTTTCCATGCGCTTCTGTGCTGATATTGACTTGACTGGCCGCTCTCGGGTGGGAAAGTGGCAGGAAGCGGTCTCCCATGGTCCGTTGTGTGAGCTGGAGAGTTGAGGCTTTATAATCATGGAATGGCGCTTTACCAGCTTATTACTGGCTACAGCGACATTATTTGAAAACAAGTGTACAGAAGTGCGGATTAAATGCACTCACAGTAGTTTGGTAGTCCAGTGAGGAGGTGTTCTGGTTTGTGGCTAGATTTATTCTTCCCATTTCCCTGACTGTGGAGAAACTTGATCTTCTGGGGTCCGTTGGGACTTTTGTGAGGGCATGGGTTACGGTATATGTCTTTAAGTGCCTGATCTTGCTGGGAAAAATGTTACTTACACTTGTCTCCTCCATGTCTCCTACTCTGAGCATTACAAATGGTGCAGTACTAAGAATTGTGTTAAGTGAGGGACCCACCGGTATAGTCATATATAACTTAAGATGTAAACCCTCCGCAGATACTATGAATATTAGTGATCTGGTTGTTCAAGGTGGGAGATAGTTGGAAGGGTTGATGCTCCTGTCGGTCCCGTTTCCATGATTACTATGGACTGGCAAGGTGAGGGGGGAGGCGGAGTCATACTTTGAAACAGCCGTGCTGAGCCTCTGTCCTACACTTGGTCCTGGCTCACAGTCTGTGACTCATATTAGTGTACAGGAGGGCGGAGCATCCTCTGATGGGCCCATAGGTCAGAGCTCACCCTCTAGTACCTGTAAGACAAGATAGCTGTACCTTGAGGAGGTTAGGGTGCAGGATTCACTTACTCTGACACACTTCAATAAGGACAACTCAATAGTTTGGCAAAGGGAAGTCCGTTTAATGACAAGTACAAAAAACGGGGAAACAAATGGTAAACATCAATGATGCGATCGCCTGTCTCGCTTCAACTCCCAAATTCTTCATTCAGACAGCAACTTTTATGGGCAAAATTCGTCATCATTAGACGTGCAAAACTCATAGGTTTGTCATTCAATTTCTATTGGTTGGAAAGGTAACTTAAGTATAGGTGCTATATCTGTATATGGTAACAGAGCATGTGGATTGGATAACTCTTAAAGGGTGGGCGTCTACGCCCATCCCACTACATCACTTGTGACAGACGTCACTACAACTATGACGTCTTAATGGTTCTACGAGCTATAGGACCCTATATTACTTGGTCCATTGTGATTGGGTGGGTTACAGCCCTAGACATAAATCTCCACTTTAATTAGCAGCATGCAGAATGGACACCCAGATGCGGAGTGCCCCACGATTCACCCTGCCTCCCTTCCATCAGTACCTTTAGGGCTATGTGTCAATTAGTTGGCTGAGGATGGCCTCGAAACTGTAGTTCTTATCAGGAAAAGTTATGGCATCCTCGGGTTCTGGGTGGCATCAGACGTTGGTACTTCTTTGCCCTTAGCTGGTCAGGTGTCTTTTCACCGTGAATCAGCTTCATTTTCCTTCTTTTCGTAGATTTGATTCTTTGTTCAGCCTAGCCACCTGCCTGGGGCATCCTTATCACGACCTTCACTGGCTGGCTGGTGTGCTCTGAAGTTTCGATTCTTCCGAGGTTCCGCTCTCCTCCCTTCCTGGAGTTGACCTCGAATTCCCAATGCAACCATAATGTGGAAGAACATCTTAAACGAGAAGGCCAAAACTCTCACTATCCAAATGTGCATGGTATTTAAGAAATATTGTAAGTTTTCCTTACTTTCTTTCTTTGAATTTTAAACTCTCAAAGTTGAGTCGATTATACTATACTCACTCGACATGTGCTTGGCGGATATAGATCAATTCCTTGATCAGCTACAAGGACGCCTATGGAAGGGGGTACTGCATCTGGCTATTTCCCTACCCAATGCGGAGTTAAGACAGGAACTAGGCTTAACGTCTTTATCTGCCCGGTATAACTGGCGGCAATTATCAAACTTGTGAAAAATGCTATTCTCCCCGAAAAACTCCCTGTATGAAGATTTGGGGGTTATGATAAATGATGCTAATCCCCTTTCTATTGGAATTTACTACAGGAAAATGGTTGCACTGTTGGGTGAGCTAGCACTGACCCCGGCGGATCTGGAATATCGGTAGGCTCATGTTAAACTTCGCTTATTTGCGCATGATTGGTGCAAGACACTAAACACTATCGATTATCTCAAAACCTATAAAGAAGTGGCCAAATTCTCCCAAAGTCGCTTACCACACAAGCCTTATCTGTTGCAGTTTCCATGCCCTAAAGCTTGGGACCTAGCCATGAGCTTCAAATTAAATCAACTGTCCACTTTGGACACAATAAAAATCTAGGCAACGTATACTGTAGTTAAGCCTGGTGATGACTGCAGATTTTGTAAAGAACCATGCATGCAGGAGTCTCTTAAACACTTGATTGCCAATTGTGTATTCTTTGAAATCCAACGCAAGGAAATATTTGGTATCGTATTAGTGGGAGCCTCGGCTGCCTCAAGAGAATGGCTTTGGCTTGCATGTATGTGGGGCAATTCCACGAAAGCCATCTTGCGACTTACCAGATTCCTGGTTATTCTAAACATTGAACTGTAAAAAAACTCACAAAGACAGAAATATGATGTGTTTCTTTTGAAATTGTCACCTGAGGTTCTCTTTAATTTGGTGGGTACTTGCACCTTGGGTGAAACAAATGTGGGATTGTTTAAAGACAAATAGCAAACAAGTTATATCAGAGGCACTAACTTAACTCAACAGCTCATATATCTGCGTACCTTCTGGTGGAATCATGACATGATCGGACCTTTTTGCTGTGAATAAGCTGATGCCAAAATGTAAAATCAATTTGTTGTGGATATGTGGCCATCAAGGTAATCTCTATGAAATGTAGATTTCTATCAATATGTAGGGCATTCTACATGTGAAAAAACATGTTTTAGTCGTTGAATCTGCTCAAGATCTTCGTTTTATGTTTTTTTATTTACTTGTACATAAAAATAATGTATGTAGAAATGAAATATGGAACATGAAATGAAAATGTAAGTTTTAAAAAGTTGTAAAAGTTTGTTAAACAAACTATAAACAACATTTTGAATAAAAAAATAAAATAAAAAAATTCTCAAGCATGAGCTACTTCTTGCTGAGTTTCGATTCCGCTCTTCCCTTCTGGCTTTAGTTGGAATATGAATCTTGGCCTTGGGTGCCCCTTGCAGCCTGGGCTTAGTTCTGCTTTACAAAATGGAGTCCCACTTGTATAGCGTGCTTCATTGAGGTAGAGATATAATTGGCGCATGCCGCTCTATTCTTCTACTAAGCATTGCGAGCAGTACAGTTTTTCTCAGCTTCTTGCGTTCCAAGCCTATTTACATGCGTTCAGTTAGTCGCATATTTTCATCTTACTTCATGGTTACGTTTCTGTTCGTTAACATCATTTCTTCTTATATGTCCGTTACATCGTTACTCTTTATTTTTCGTCCTTGTGTGTCAGTTTTCGTTCATCGATTCTGTTCATTTGTTGTCACCATCTGCCCTCCATTACTCTCTGGGTCTCCTCAGAGGCCGTTTGTAAGTAATCTTCATTTCGTATCAGCTGCTGGTATGGTTGTCTCAGTGGGTACTTTGCAGCCCACGGTTGTCTGGTTATTGGCGCTTCAATAGGTATACATGTCCCTCTGATGGGTACTGGACAGAGCCCCATCGTGGCTCTCTGTTGGTTCATTTGCTCCTTATATGTCACATATCTTGGTGAGTATGCTTTTGGCATTTAGACATGGGTGGCTGGCGTGCGGGCCATATTTGGGATCTCCTCTACATTAGTTACGAAAGGCCACAGGGTCTGAATAGTGTCTCGGTGACTGATACAGTTAACCTGGAGGTTATTACAGAGAGCCACCAATCATCTCTCGGTTCGGTGGGTCCAGTGTGTGAGAAATTGGATGATGAAGACATCCAGTCAGGTGGGTCTCCCAGCAGTGGCAGAAGGCGGAAAGTGGCCCAAAATAGATGTTTGTATACAGAGGGTGGTGTGAATGTGGTGAAATCTGTCTCCAGTGCCTCTGAGTGTACTGGAACCCTGCCATACATCAGTATTGTATGCAAGGGGCAGGCTAATGCATTGTTTGCATTGCTATACAGCCCCTTGAACTATGCAAGTTAAAGTGAGAGTAATGTCACCTGCACATTTCCTCAAGTGCTGGAAATATAAGAAGTGAATTATCTGCACTGTTTAACTTGCTGCACGTTTTGAAAACTGGCACATCAACAGCTATCATTTTAAATTCCTTTACCAGGTCCGTCACATCCTATGGCTTACCTAATACATCCCAAGGTATGAATGTCATGTCTAACTGCCACAAGACCATTACTCCTTCCAGCTCAATATTTCTAAACATGCAAGTTAACATAGCATAACATAACACAGGCACTGGGCCAATTTTGCTGAAGAGTACACAAAGTAGAATCCCTTCCCTTACAAATACAGCAACAGGTCCCACGCAGGAGAAACTAGACACACTGCCACTCTTCACAGCCTTCATGACATCACTGTTCCAAAATCCTGGCCTGCAGGATATCATGAAGTCATATTCTGCAAAGAACAATGCCCATCTCAGTTGTCTGGCGGATTGAGCCCTGGCTGTTGTTAGACAATATTGTATGCAGTACCCTTTGGGTGCACTACAAGAACCCTAACCTCCTGGCAATAGAAACCAACCTTTGGTATACGTCTGCACTACACAGGTTGGTGGCGTGTGGAGCAGCCAGGCTTAACTCAAGAGGGGTCAATGTGAGCTGTAGGTGAGTTACACAGAGATTTACAGTGACAAGTATTCAAATAAACTCTTACAAGGTTTCTTGAGTAAACAATTATTAATTTATTTATCAGTCAGTTAATGTAAGCCTTCTTCAGAAGGGAGCAATATTAAACAACACACAAATACACACCAAAAATACACACTCTTAGTTATCTAAATCAGCAATTATCTGTTTGGGATGACACACATGCAGTGCCTACAACCTCAGATGAATTCAATAGCTAGGGTGCTGTTGGCACCAATTTATCACTGTTGCATTTAGAATATTCTTGGGAGTAGTGTTAAAGGTAAGAGAGTTCAGAATAGAGCAAGTATTCACACAGTTATTCTTAAGCAGGCAAGCACTTTCAAAACAACCCCCCCAATGCAAAGTTAGTTAACCCTTTCCTGGAAGGAAGGCAAGACACACAAGCAGAAGAGAGGAGAGACATTCAGGGAGCCTAGGCCAGCCAATGTCAGGCTAGCAATAGTCAAGGTGAACTGAAGCACTTCTTGCAGGTAAGTAGAAAGTATTTTCCAAACTTGAAAAAAGTGGCTCTTCGGTGTTTCAGCTCCTCGAGTCTACCGCAAATAGCAACACCACGGTTCCTGGCTGTTGAGATGGGCTTTCCTTGCTTCTGGGGTCCCACACTATGTTGAGGGGGCTCAGGCTCAGTAATTCCTGCTTCCTGGGAGTCCAGAGGATCTTCCTGGAGCTCATGGCCAGCTTAAAAGCAACACACACTAACTGGTGTTCCTTTCCCTGGCTATCTAGTTCCAGCAGCGACTGCAGTGATTTGAGAGGATGTCAAGGTGGCTTACTTTGGAGTTGATTGGTCCCACTAACTCAAAGGGAGAAGTCGTCCTTGCAGGGGCTTCTCTGTCAATACTTCAGCGGGCAAACCAACGGTCCAGGAGTTGCAGCAGGCATCCTCTTCAAGTTCTTCTTCGGATTCCTTCCTCCAGTGTTCGACTCCATGCCCACTTTCTTGCCGTCTACTTAACCAGCAGTGCGCGCGCACCTGCTGCGTGCACCGAGCGAAGTACCAGCAAGTACCTCTTTGCCTCTTCGCCGCGTCACGGCGGAGGGGCTGGAGAGACTTCCTGAAGACGTATGCTTCACTTTTGTGTGGGATTTAAACAGCTGCTCACGGCACTGATTAGGCGGCTAGTTCGACTCTCAACATCATGAAGGTACTCTCCCTGAAAACAGGTATGCCACCCAGCCTCCTCACTTTATCCAGTACAACAAATCCGATGCAACCCGTCACACCTCAATGCTTCTGAATGAAACACCAGTTAGAAGCAAAATATCTAGAGGGGGCTCGACTAATATGGATATTCAAATGTTTTGTAGTGGTTCCCTATCGGCTCATAGAGCTAAGAGCAGGCAGAAAATGGGCCCGCCTCCAGTCCAACACAGGGAGCAAGTCAATGATCAGTCCAATATGCCCCCACATGACTAAAAAAAAATTGATCATTTCATCTCTGATACGGCAATGCTTGAGAGTATCCCAGTCACAGCGCAACCAATTGAATCTATTTATTTAACTCTGTCCGCAAAGGACGTTGCTGTCATTGATTTAGACCTCAATGACTCCATATTTTCAGACAAAATGTTATCTGAAAATCTTTCAAAATCTCCCTTAATGTTTACCGAGGTTTCGCATTCAACAGTAGAGACTGTCACCTCTACCTCAAGCATCGAGATCAGTAGAACTCAAACCAATACACATGGGACCAACACGTCTTTGGGCTTATCCAAACCTAATTTGACATTAGATGTCACTTTACAGGCAATGAATTTGGCTATCCAGACTCTTGGCAAAATATATCACTCAGTTGATAAACGATTAGCAGCTCAAGAAGCGCTTAGGGTCAAAATATTGACGTTACAAGAGTCGACAAAATCAGGAGTACAGTCACACCTGTCTTCTGATCCAGCAGCCCTCCCACTCAAAACCCCCGTGCTCTCTATTGCGTGCCAGACATATAACGAGCACGAAGAAAGGTTGCATGCTCCCTCGCCACTAGAAAGTGGTGCGAGCAGTGATTTCATGAGTGTTCTCCCTTGCATCAATGCCATCATATATGACCCCTCATGGAATGACGATCTGTGAACTGAACTGAATGCAAGTGGACCCAATAGGCATGCAGTGAACCCCTCTGTGAAACGTTATTCTATTTTCAACGTGTCCATATCCAAGCGCCTCAAAAAAAAAAGGAATTTATCAGGCACAACTGACGAACATCAGTCATCGAATACAGGTCACAATGACATGAAAGAAAAAGACAAAAACAACAAAAAGCATCAGAAAAATAATAAAACCCCATATCCAAAATTATCCAAAAACATGAGTACCACGAAACAATTGGGGAATGGATCAACTAAACGGTTCATCAAGACAATAACCTTTCCCAAAAAAAAGAATGTGACTGTGTCCCAAGCCATTAAAAAGCGAAACATTACGGCACCTTTTATTACTGTGTCCAGGTACAGACAAATTCAGATCACCATATATACTCCATCACCTAAAGAATGCCTACCTGAGGGAAGAAGAACTCTGGTGGGAGCGTTTAATAGGAGGCTTGAGACCATCTTGGACTATTGCAGCCACTAAAATTTTGGACCAGATCTTTGCACACGTACCTCCGTGCTAGAGGGAGTGGACACAAATAGATGGTGGGGGTGGGGAGTGTTCTCACCCTGTGCTTCGCTTTTGCTTCCACCCTCACTGTTTTTGTTTTCATTTTTTTACCTGTATCTCCATCTTCATCTTCATCTCGTTTTTACTTTTGAAATTTCACGAATCCTTCTTTCTTCTTTACTCATGTCTTTTTCGTTTCATTTCTTCGATTGAACAAATATGCTGTGAAATTTTACGCACATCTTCTTGTAAAAATCACTTCGGTGATTACATACTCGTATAAATAAAAAAAAAATTAGAAAGAAATATTCGTTACAAACACTTATTAAAAAGAAAATGAGCTTAGGGACGTTTCAACCTTCCCATGCATTAAATTATCCTCCTTTAGACGAACTTCTTAAAATGATGAAGCAATCGAGTTCATCCGATGCATCAGTCATTAATCCCAATGTGGCAGTCAAACCAAAGGTGTGACCCAACCAAAAAACAACATAAAGGTGGTGCCCATTGATAGCCAAGAAAGAAGTGAAATGAGAAAGGCAGTTGACGCCTTCATGTCGGGGCACACTCAACCACGCATTGAAATGCACAACAAAACACGTGTGCCCATTCCATTCATCACATCCATAGCTTGTCCTTCATGCAACTCTACCCTTGAGAGTCAGACTTCATCCCTAGAGTCGAGTGTAGCAAACACGCTTCTAAAGGCCCCAGAAAGCCATAATATTTCCAAAATAGGACCTGAAACATCTATTCAAAGTGAGCTACATCATGCCAGATCAACAAGCACACAAGCAAGTGACTTACCGCTGATGAATGATCTTTCTGGGATAGTCACTCGCCTGATTGAGAATGCATTGGGAAATGTGAAGACCATTCACTCACCAAATCAGAGTGTGGCAAAAACCGAAACAGCTAAGAGTAAAAACCTGAGTAATGAAAAATCCATCTGTAGAAAGCGAAACCCAGCGTCCTTCTCCTTAGTATTATCTTGTAAACCCTTTCCCTCTGTTCAATATGATTTAAACCGTCGAGCGGTGATGGCGATATTTTTACAAATCCAACTATTAGAAGGGTCAACTGATTTGGCATTGGTTGAATTTCCAGACAGAAGAAATTTGAATGCTGTAAAACTCTGGATGAACTCCAGAGTAGTATAGAATTAAATTTGGAAGGCAAAAGAACCTCGATCGAAATTGGGTTTTAACCTGAGTCCTGATCAATTTAACACACAAGTGACCATTCCTGCTCAAAATCAACTTCAACAGAGTGCCAGTATAATCAAAAAAGGGAGTAATGACATTCCAAATGGGCAATGTGCATGTCTCCATAACAAGCAACAGAAGTAACTAAGCCCCCTTGTAGACACCCAGCCTCTCCCCCTTGTTAGTTGGAACTCAAGAGGTTTCAAACACCTTGCGAACACCAATCAACATCAATTAAACAATCACAATGTAGTACTCCTGCAGGAAACATGGCTACTCTCGGCCCCAATTTGGGTGGGATATGAAGTATTTTTGAATCCAGCAATTAAGTCAACTATGGGAAGACCCATGTCAGGGCTTATAACTGCTGTGAAAATCAAACATGGTCTCATATCTAAATTGTGGGCGATGCCGAATGATTTCATGATGTTGGTGAGTGTTGAGGCTGGCATTGATAGATACGCTGTATTGAACGTGTATTGGAACCCTGTGGCTATAAGTGATGATTGTTTCTTTAAAGATTTGAACAACCTATTAGACATGGCGGTGGAAGATAGCCACCAAGGTATCTTATACTGGCCGGCGACTTGAATTTAAAGTGTTTGAATAATAAGAGTGAACACGTTAATAAGAGACATTTGCGATGGAAGGGCTTAATTGTTGACAGAGGCTTACATGTTCTCAATGGTTCATTTGCTTCAGATATACACCAGTGCCAACCTGGCACAAAGGCTCTTTGGCATCGATCATAGACTATATTTACGTGAATACGAAATTGTGGCCGGATGTTCGCAAATTTAATGTCATCCACTCTAATGTCAGCGACTATCATTTGTTAATAATGGAATGGGGCTCTCAGTCTCATTACAACTGTACAGCAAAGGTATCTACAAAAGGATGTCTGGTGGCAAATGCAGGAGGAAACCGTCTTTGATGGTCGGAGGATGCTTTAATTTACTTCAAAGAATTCTTAGAGACATCAAAATCGGGCGATAACAATACACTAGAAAATGTCGGCATCATATATAGTGATGCAATTCAGACATTTCAGCAAACTAAAACGTCCAGTAATACAAGACAAAATCATCTGCATGTCTTTGATAATATGATCCAATCAAAGAAAACTGCATATCGAGCTGAATTAAGAAAACTCACCAAGCAACCTCTGGCCAACAGAACGGTACTCTCCAAAAAATTACGCAATCAGTATAGGAACTGAGTCAAGGGGCATAAATCTGCGTTATATCAAAGAGATGGAGCGAAAATGTTGTGCACTTTGCCCAGCAAGAACATCTCTAAAATGTGGTCAATAATGAATCAAGCCATGGGTCAGCATCACATTGTTACTCAGACCATGGCAGTTAGCATGCATCACTATGTAACTCATTTCAGTCAACTTTACACAGCCCCTAGAAACCGTCTTAACTTAGAAGCAGTAAAGATAACAATTAGCTTTAATCTATCCTTTGATGAAATAGAAATCTTAGATCTGATCAAAACTGTCAGCAAATCAAAAGCAGTTGGGCCGGATGGCCTGTCCAATTTTGTCATGCAAATGCATCCAGAGTTATGGGCTTCCATATTATTTAACATTTTCAGTGCCATTAGTAACTGCCAAACATTGCCACATACATGGACTGAAGCGATAACGGTTCCGATCTATAAGAAGGGTGACCGTCAATCACCAGACAGCTATCACCCAATCTCACTGTTAGACGCTCTAGGAATTTTTTTTTGTAGAATAATACTCAAGGAATTGAAGGTATGGGCTGAAGAGAACTCGTTGTTAGATCCTTTCCAAGCGGGGTTCATGAAGGTTTTGGGCACGACTCCTAATATATTCGCACTATCCTTGATACAATCTCATCAATTATCACGAAGTTAACCCTTATATTTAGGATTTGTGGATTTCAGAGCCGCATTCGACTCGATTGATCGATCCGTGCTTCTGGCAAAATTAAGACAACATAATTGCCCCCCTTCCTTGCTATCATTTATTACCCTTTTCCACACAAATACCTCAATGCGCGTGCGTGTCACACTAGACGGTATGCTTACACCTCCAATTGCAACGCATAGAGGCCTGAAACAAGGTTGTGCCTTAGCTTCATTTTTGTTCAATTTTTATATTTTGGACATAGGTGATTGCCTCACAGATTGTGTGGGGGATCCCCAAAGATTGGAACATAGCAAGTTCCATACTTGCTATACGCAGACGACCTGGTCCTCCTGTCACAGACACCGATGGGTCTGCAAAACATGTTGAATCAGCTCGACGTGTACGCTCAGGCCAACAATCTTAGTATTAACAATCTGAAAACTCAAATACTCAATTCTAATCCCAATCGAGAACTCAAAACGCATAAACATAAATGGCATCTGCAGCAGAACAAACTTGTAAATGCATGCCAATACAGGTATCTTGGTGTGACAATCCAACACAAAAAAATCAGTTATACAATATTTGTGTGAACTGAAAATCAAATTGCAATCATTGGTGTCTCAAACCAAAATACTCATCAAAAAATGTGGTAAATTCTCCTTGAAACATATCATTATGTATTATAAAATGAAAGTCACACCAATTTTGTTGTATGGCGTCGAAGCCGTTCTGCCAAAAGAACGCAAGTTTTGGGACCATATAGAGGCGACATATTGGAAACGAGAGTTACAGTTACCAAATAACACACCTCTTGCATTAATTCATTATGAATTAGGGCTCACTTCACTTTATTTGCATGTATCATGGAAGCAGTGTGCCTATTTTCGAAAGTCTTTGGAAAATATAGACAAACCATCAAAATGACAAATCACAGCTCACAATCTACTAACATTGAAAAACAAATTCCCACTGAAATGGCGCGAGCGCATCATTGGTGTCTTAAGTAATGCAGGTATCACTATACAATTATTGAGTGCAAATCCCAACCGGGCAAAAATAAAAATCTTTCAATACCATTGGGTGGAAAACTTCAAGAGATGCTCGCTGCATTAAGATTTTGATATCTATTTGTTCGGCACTAAAAGGCATGGGATAACAGCTGAATATTTAATTAAATATCCGTGCACGACATTCTGCAGAAAATACGTGAGATTCAGGTTCAATCTGTGGACAACTCGCAATACTACATCAGAGAAAAGTGATCCCTATCGAACAAAATGTTTGCCGTTACTACTTGAACACTAACCAAACTGAAACTCTACAGCATTTATTAGTCGACTGTGAGGCAATAAGTAGTGTAAGAAGCAAATGCTTTAAAGGTAAAGTGGTATTTCAAAATCATGTATCCCAGTTCGAAAAATGGTAAATGCTTTTCTCTAATCCTAGAGTCACAATACAGATTGCAATTGTACAATTCTTGGACATTATCCTGCCTCCTCTAATGTGTGACGAATTACGCAACGACCTTGATTAAGAATGATTTCTTAGACTAGATAGATATATTGCTGTTTATTTTTATTAAGTGGAATTTTAGATGTCACTTACTATCGATTTGAGTGGAGAGAAAACATGAAATGTGACATATTATCTACTCTGTATGTTTATCATCTTTTATATTCTTGATGGGGAGGCATGACATTGAAGACCTCTGTGATTGAAATCAGTCCTCTATTTTTGAACACTCATATTATACATATATGTATACTATCATGTAAGAAACACGATGTGGCTCATATGTTAATCCTTTTCATTCTTAGTATGCAGACATTATTGTATTTATAGATTCTCTTACGTGGTCTTCTTCATTCTCCTGGTATTTTATTACTGTGTTGTTAATAAGTTAATTTGTGTAATGAAACATCCTATGTTGTAATGATAATTTGAAAAGTTGATTTATCAACTGACCAAATAAAAAAAAAATACCTAGTGCATCTCCCTCCGTAAGCCCTCCCACACCTCAGGCTGTTGCCCCCACACACCCCTCTTGCATCCTCATCAACGCCAGATCAGTTGCTTGAAACAAACACATTATTTTTGACCTTATCTCCAACGTAAACCCAGACATTCTCTTCATCACTGAAAACTGGTTCACTGACGACTTCCTTGCCTCTGCACATGAGGTCTTCCCCCAGTTCACTCCCTGATCACCCACAACAAAGCTATCAGAGCTGGTGGAATAGCTATCCTCCACAAACCTCACCTCACACCGTTGCACATTGAGAAAGAGTGATGACTGAGAATTCCTGCTTGTCAAATTCCATCTGTCTCCCACTTTCTCCCTTAGCTTTCTCCTCCTTTACAGACCCCTGGGCTGTAACAGAACCTTTGCAGACTCTCTGAGTGACTCTGCAGCAGCCACCTTGATCTCTCATCACATGCTTACCATACTCAGTGATCTAAACATCTGGTTTGACACCACCTACAGCCCCATGACCCGTCATCTTGTTGACAACCAGGAAGCCCTCAATATGACCCAACTCATAGTGGGTCACACACACATCGCAGGTCGCACCTTGGATGTAGTATTCAGCTTGTCCAAGCTGATCTCCTCCCCTCTCACCCACCCCTCATCTGGACCGATCACTCTGCTATCTTTTTCTCAGCTCTGACTCCCGTGCCCGCCATCTCTTTCCACCTCCCCATGCCAAATCGCCCAGGATCCTGCTCTGGAACAAAGTAACCATCTGTCTGCATCTATCCTCCTCAATACTCTCCTCCCTTCCCAATCTCGCCCTCCAGGTAGGAACCCCCTACCCAGACCATTTCAACCAATGGCTCCCTGAAGCTCTTTCCCCTTTAACAGCCACAAAATCCCTTTCTCACTGCACGGGTCCTTCCACCAGGTGGTTCAGCCCTCTCCCAAAATCACTCAAAACCCCCAACCATTGCCTGGAACACCATTGGCAGAGCAGGCCCTCCACCCAAAATAAAGCCACTGTTACTAGACATACAAGAGCCAACAGATTTGAAATTAGGAAAGCCAAATATGCTTTCTAAACCTCCCGCATCGCCAATGCAAACAACCTCAGCAAAGAACTCCACAAGATCATCTGAGTTCAAGACCCCTCTCTGCTCTTCCTCACCATCCCCCGTTTTGCAAGCACTCTGGAGCAGCCATTCTGACCATTACTTCAACATAGACTTCCACGCTTAACTATCACCCTTTTCTGCCCCATAGCAGGCCACCCCCATCTCCTGCCCGTGAAACAAACCCTTTTCAACTCCTTCTCTGCAATCTCTCATCTGGAGTTCTCAAGGTTTCTATCAAATAGTCAGTCCTCAAGATCCCCAGAAGACCCTTGCCCCCGGCCCTCCTCAAAAACATTCTCTCCTCTATCTGTGCAGGCAACCTCACCAGATCATTTATAAACCACTCACTAACAGCTGTAATCTTCCCTACAGCTTACAAAACATCTCACGTCAAACCTCTACTTGCTTGAACCCTATTATCTCCTCCAATTACTGCCACATCTCTAACAATTGCTTCATTGCCAAACTACTAGAGAGCCCAGCATACTCTGAGCTCCGACATATCACTGAATCACACGGCCTACTTGACCCTGCAAAGTCTGTCTTCAGACCCCTCTTTGGAACAGATTCCTCCCTTGTCTCTATCTGGGATGACCTGAAAAGAACAGCAGACTCTAAGGGCTGTGCCACACTCATCCTCCTCGACCTCTCAGCAGCCTTTGAAACGATCAACCATTCCATCTGCATGAACAGACTCTTTGACCGAGACAACAGGGATTCTGTCCCCAGATGGATCTCCTCTTTCCTCTACGACCGCTCCCAAATCATCTTCATCCATCCTTTCTCCACTGCCCCACCCAGTCCCTCACAGAGTCTCCCAGGGAGCCTCCCACTCCCCTCTCCTCTTCAGCCTCCACCTTTCACCTCTCCCCATGATCATTCGCTCCCACAATCTCACCTGTTACAACTATGCTGATGACACTCAGATCATCCTCAAGATTCCGAATACCCCCTCTGCTCCCCACCAAGACCTGGAATCTTGCCTCTCTGACATTGACCTCTGGATGATGAAAAATCACCTGCTCCTCAACCCCAGAAAACCGAAATCCTAATCTGTGGCAAAACAACTCTCCTTCCCCAACCAATGCCTTGGCCGCTTCATTAGGATCTGCGCACCCTGCATCCCCCTTAGTCAAAAACCTAGGATGCACCTTTAGCTGGGACTTGTACCTCTCCCATCACATGGATACATACTCCAGATCATGCTCCTTCCACCTCTGCACCCTCAAGCGGATCTTTCCATATCTCTCCTAATCCCATAGAGTCTCTCATAGAGTCTCTGCAATCATGCCCATCATCCTCTCGTGCCTAGAATACTCGAACACCCTCTACCTAGGCATGCCTGTATATCAACTCAGAAATCTCCATTGGATCCAAAACTCTACAGCAAGACTACTCCTTGCATTCTCCCCAGAGAAAACATTTCCCCTGTACTCAGGATATTTCACTGACTGCCTTTCTGCTGATGGGTCTCTTTCAAAGCCATAACCCACCACACCCTAGACAGTAAAAGCCCTGAATTCCTACAAAACAAGCTTACACACTACTACCCCTCCCGAATCCTGAGATCAGGCTCTGCACACCTCCTGGTAGGCCCCTCCCATCAAGTACTCCAGAATAGGTGGTGCTTGTTTCTCCATCCTTGCACCTACATTCTGGAACTCCCTCCTCTCCGTCTCATAGAGGACCACCTGGCCTTAAGGAACACACTCAACACCTGGTTGTTCCCTCCAACCTCCTGACACACCCTTCCCAGTGCCCAACCCCCTCCACTTGCACAATAGCTTCTTTCAACAGTCACCCCGTACTCTCCCTCCTTCATGTCTGTCTCAGCTACTTGCCTTGTCTCTCCTCCATCCCAAACCCCGCCTGGGGCGCAGCTAACTTGCACAGAGGACTCCAGAAGTTATTCCAGTAACTTGCACATGTTATAAATCCTGACAGTTGAATAGATTTATTTGTATAGCGCACACAACAAACTTAATAGAATCCTGGCGCAGATGGAACCATAGGCTGAGAAAAGCAAAACCAGCCAGATGAATATTGATGCCACTGAAAAATCTACTTAAAAAGGTGAGTCTTTAGGTCCTCTCTGACGATCGATAGAGACTTTGGGCCTCATTACAAATTAGGCGGTCCGGAAATAACGGTGGCGGTAAACCCGCCGCCACCGTTGTTTCCGGACCGCCTGATCCCGACTCCTGCAGGCGGGAGGTGATGTTCCCGCCAGGTTTGACCTGGCGGGTTTAACACCGCCCGCCTGCAGGCGGACGAGGAAACACCGGCAGCATTACGAGATGCTGCCGGTGTTTCCATGATCCCCATTCCCATTGAGTCCCATAGGACTCAATGGAAATGGGGATTAACACCATTCCGCCTCCGTGATTCCCGGAAAACCAGGGTTGTAATGCCCCGGTAATACAGGAATCACGGAGGCTGAATGGTAATACGAGTCCGGCGGTAACCAGGCGGTTTTACCACCTCGGTTACCGCTGGACTCGTAATGAGGCCCTTTGCCTTTCTTAAGTTCAGTGGAAGACTATTCCAAAGTCTCTGTCCGGCAACTGAGAAACTACAATCTCCTCCTCAGACACAATTAGTCCTGGGAATCGTGATTAGACATTGATCTTCAGATCTAAGAACCCGGGTCGGCAGATAGCACTTCAATTTATTTATTAGATATATTGGTGCCAACCGTTCATACATTTGTACACCAAACACCATATTTAAAATGTTACACGGTCTTCCACCACTAACCAGTGCAGGGATCGACAAAGGCCAGAGGTTGGGGTGGTCTTAGCTACACCAAACACCAGTCTTACTCCTGCATTTTGTGCTTTTTGTAAGTGTTGGATCTGTTTAGCTGGACCTCTTACCAAAAGTGCATTACAGTACTCTAAGTTGGAATTGACCAGAGCTCCCACAACCAAAGCGCGATCGGTGTCAGGGACATAAGGTAGTGCTTGGTGTAGGAGGCAGATGTTGTAGAAGACTGATTGTTCTTTGGCTGATACCTGACCATTACGGCCCAGATCACTCTGCCAAATACAGCCTACATTTTTTACTTTGGTAGCATAACTAAGAGTGGTCCCCAAATACTGGGGGTGTGGAGGGCAACTTTTTCCCTGAAGCAAATGTTTAGGACCAAATAGTATCATCTCGGTTTTTTTGGGATTGAGTTGCAACCAGTTTCTTTTCCATCCAAATCCGTATTTCTTCCAAGCACTTGCTGACCAAAGCAATAGCATCCTCCAAATCGTATGATGTATAGCTGGGTGTCATCAGCATAAGAATAAGAATATTTCTCCAAGATATCCATTAAGGCACAAAGATATATATTAAAGAGGAGCAGAGAGAGTACGGATCCCTGTGGCACACCACAGCACTGGAGGAGGATTTCAGATAAAAAACCTCCCGACTGCACGCATTGTTTGCATCCAGTGAGAAATGAAGTAAACCAATCTAACACACATGAGTCTACATTCATGAGGCTTTTCATGCGGTTCAGCAGGATACCATGATCCACTGTATCAAAGGTGGCGGATATGTTGTGCATCAGAAGCAGGGAGAGTTTACCTATGTCCCCTGCCTGTAACATCTTGTCCCATATCGCCACCATTGCCGTCTCTGTCCCATGTACGGGGCGAAAAACCGTACTGCAAAGGGTAGAGAAGGCTGATTCAGCTACAGTGAGCCAGGTATAGCAATCACATGAGCATGTAGGGGGGAAAAGCATTGCACTTAAAATGAACATTAGGAAAAACACTCAGATCTTCCGGGGAGGAGGACAATCAGGCACTTTGTATCCCTCTTTCATAGTCGGCACTGTATGCAACTCAAAAGCACATGAGGCTGGTCCTGCCACTATAAGATAATGTTAAAGGGGGCCACACTGCAGCCGAGAAGGAGAACACCCCTCATCGTCGTGCGCTGCAGGAGCAGCATACACCCTTGATTCTCTGAGGTAAGCCTATTGGGCTTTTACAGCATCCCTTGACACCCGGTTCTCTAAGCTGAACCACCTCCGGAAACCGCGCTGCATATGCAGGGATTTTAACTGCTCACTCACTGAATTGTATCTGGCTTTTTATTTTTCTCAAAAGCAAAGCCAATGTGGGCATGGCAAAGATCCATGCTCTCAGCTCGACATGAGTCCGTCGAAGCCTGCCTACCAAGATAGCCGCCATATGAGATCCGACCTGCCTCGACCTGTTCCTTGCATTGGCACTGCCCCATTCCAACTTATTGGGCTGCTTCACCTTTTCTAGCCAATCCCTAAGGCTGGCAGATGGAAGCCAGCTAAAGCTCGCACAAAAAGGCTTCTGTCCAAGGCTTTTGGAGCCTGGAGAAGCGACCAGACCAAATATCACAACCAGCACCCAAAATCTTAAAAGGAATGCCAGGGTAAGCTACCACACTACCACCTATTTTTCCCCTTTCCTTCCTGAACTATTGGGTGTGCACCCTTTCCACCACATAGTGTCACGGTGCTCACTAAATCACCCCGAACATACTCCGAGATACACTTACTACACTGCCACCCCTTCAGACTTTATACATCTCCCACCAAAGGCCCATCTTGCCACAATGCTCTCAACATAGCGTAGCCGCAAGCCGCAAGAGTCCGTTCCGCCAGCTACCTCACCACAGTCAGGTCTAAACCCCCTCTTGCACTGTTCCCGCTCTGTGACCGTGCTTGCATACTATCACTAAATTGTACCTCACTACATGTGCTGTGCCCGTGCTTCCTACAAGGTAGTACTTTATAGCAATTGACAATATCCTGCATATCTGCTCCTTATGGCAAAAACTGTATCTCGTTATATGCTGGCACACATGGCGCACTATGCTGTATTGTGCCTTATAATTGCATCCTAGCCCTTTTTGTCATTCCGTCTGCCCTGCCACTAACCTGCAATTGACCAACAATTCATCCGTATCCCCCGGCTAACCAAGGAATGTCCACTTGGTGATATACCAAGAACTATCAGGCAAGCCTTAGCTTGTGTCGGACCCGCCTGACCTCACTGGCATCAGATCCATCACCTGAAACCCCAGATCAAGATATGTGACACCACAAGATCTGTGACAATCACCTTCCACCATGACCATGCGCCCTACTATGCTCTCTATGTCCAGCCATCTCCCGTCACCACCCCACCTACTCACTTCCTCCCACCTGCATACACTCACCACCCTGCTCTATAACAGCTAAGATATACTTCAACCCATCCGGCCCGTAAGAAGACCCCTACCCACTTCAATCATATCACCATAACTAGCCTCCCATGTCCAACTACAGCCAAAAATCAGAGACTAGCTGCAAGAGCCAAGAACAATAGGCACTTCCTTCATACTTCCACCTCTCTGACCACTGGAAGGAATGTGCACCTCACTTACAGAACTACCTATAGTTCTGCAAAGACCACCTGGTACAATTGTGCTGCCAAGAAATGGACACCACAAACCTCAAACTGCATCAACCTAACCACAGGGCCCAACATGCGCCCCCCCTCAAACTCAAACCCTCATTGCACCTCACTGAAGCCTCTGCACCTATCACTAGGAGTAAGCCAACTCAGCTTAAAGGAGCCCTAATCAACGCCAGATCCCTCACCGCCCATGCCCTCAACATTTCTGACATCATCGCCACACACAACCTTGACATCATGGCGATTACGGAAACCTGGCTCCATGCAGTGTCAGGCCCGCGTTTGCGCTTGCAGTCCCTGAAAACGATATAATCGTCAGATCAGACAGACCTACTACAAAAGGAAGTGTAGCAGCTATCACTGGAAAAAACTCATGTAGCATTAGAGAGATGCCTAACACTACATTACATTTTGGCAAACTACTCTCAGTGAAACTGCCCACCACACTAAACATCCGCCTTGTTTACAGCCCACCTGCCCCCTTACTATAATTTGAGGAGGATATTTCACAAATCCTGTCATTCAACCCCTGCACCTGGCAGACCCATTGTCTGTGGCATCAATTCCATCTTAGAGACCTTGTCTCAATACGTTGACTTTTTCATTAAGAATGAAATTCCTAAAATGAAGTCTTTTATTAAAGACTCCACGGCTATGTTGATCTTTCTCGATTCACTGCCTTTTGACCCAGACTTGGATGGGCTTGTGACCATCGACATCAAGTCTCCATAGTGTTCCTTCTTCCTTTATATCCTCTTTGGCCGAAATTGCATTGACAAAAAATGGCTTCTTGTTCAATAACAACTTTTACCAGCAAGTGTCCGGAACGGCCATGGGAGCCACTTGTGCACCCAGTCTGGACAACTTATATGTTGGCGTTTTTGAACGCCAACATATATACCCCGAGACAAACCCATTCCTAGCACACGTGTTAACTTGTCGTCGTTACATTGACGATATTTTCGTCATCTTCAGAGGCACGAAGGATGAATTAATTGCCTTTCACATATGGTTGAACCAGCAAAACCCCATTTGCAATTCACCATGGAAATGGACAAGAATGTTACGCACTTCCTTGACTTGGCCATCTCTACACTGAATGATGGACTCATTTCCAGGGTATACAGGAAGATGACCAACAGGAATTCTCTACTGTGCTATTCAAGCTATCACCCGCAGCCCTTCAAGGATAACTTGCCTTTCGGGCAGTTCCTTAGGTACCGCATACTGTGCAGCAAAACAACTGATTACGCTGCTCACTCCAAAGCACTCAAAGAACAGCTTAGAGGGTGCGGTTACCCCACCAGAATTGTCAACCAGACGTGCAAAAGGGCAAGGAACATTCCTTGCACGTGCACCCTGGAACAACATGAGAAAATGAATGAGGCCCCATGTCCCACGGCGGTATTCAGCTACTCACCTCTCTTTAACAAAATAAAAAAAGAAGTGAAGAAGCTGTGGCCCATCCTCAATACCGGTAAAACCACTATACCATCTCCCTGGTTTGTTTTGAAATGGAGACTCAATGTAAGAGACTCACTGGTTAACACCGTATCTTGAAGTAATGTGACCCCTCCTCCCCTCCTTCCAACCAATACACCACATGGAACATGAATCCTCCCACTGGCCACTCCCCATGTGGCCATTGTTCCGTGTGTGCCCAAACTGCACGGACCACCACTCTGGACATCGGTTCGAAAACCCTGTGGGGCCATAAACACTTTACCAACTACAATACGAAAGGAGTGATCTACATGAACACTTGTCCTTGCAATCTCAGGTACATAGGGATGACAATGCAGGAAGTTAAAAAACACATGATAGAACATCGTTCATGCATAAGAACTGGTAAGATCACAGCCCCATTAGTTGCAGATTATCTGGCTGAGGGCCACATCACAGACAATTTCAGGTGGACCATTCTTGAAAAGATCAAGCTACCAATATGTGGGGGCAACTTCCATGATATTCTTTTCAGGCAAGAACAAAAGTGGACTTTTCGGCTCAGTACGTGCCAACAAGGGCTAAATGAGACCATACATTGGCAGGAACTGGCTGTGATTACCCGGCAGATTAGCACCGCATTTTACATTGTGTTCCTGTCTTTCAGCCCTGTATCGGGGCTTGCCTCAGCCCCCCCAGCATAACCTGCATCTGCCGGTCACACAGCCCCCCTGTCAGGGTCTCCCCTTTTCTTTCCCACACACTTGCAGACATCATCTGTATCACTAGTACCCTATGTGCTCATCTGGCATGTTAAAGGTTCATCCTTGACCACTATGTGTATCCCCTCTCAGCTAGGATGCCTTTCCAGACTGTTTGGATATATATATAATGCCACTGCACCCTCCGGACAGGCCTTCACAGGGCTTTAAGGGAATGTTTGTATCCTCACAGTATCACATTGTTTGTTCTTGTGATAAATATCAATTTGATTCTTTGCAGATCGCTCCTGCACTTTTGCCCAGCCCCTCGGACACAACATTGTGAGCCAACATGCTCACTGACAGCTGATTGCCGTTTTGTCCCTTTGTTTTGGCCCACACACATCATAACCTAACCGCTAGCCGGCACGCTCCCGTGCTTGCCCCACATGCCGGACATGGCGTCCTGCAACCACAAGCTGACAGTTCATGCAGCTTCTGCTTTCCACAGCCGTAAGGCAATGACCTCTGCCTCGCCCCCTTCCTATGGGACGCAATCTGATGGACGGCAGCGAGATCCTATAGGCAAGCATGAACCGCCTGGCCATGACTATGCCCCGCCTTCCGTGACGTACACGAAAGGGCCAGCTTGTTCATTTATGTTTTCGCCTGATTCAGTTCTGACCGCGATCCAGTGATGGCGGCTGCTCGTTACCTTCTTCCCCGGAGTCCAAGAGGTAAGCAGCCACTCATGGGTACAAGCTGACCCTGTACACCACGTATAATATGAATTCTGACATTGGGCAAATTTGTGATGCTTCTGTGCTTTTTACTGTCGTTTCAGCATAGCATTTGCTGCTACCTTGAGCCGACATGGACCCCTGCGTCTTGCATTGTTTTGCCTCATATTTCAGGTCAGCATTTTTAAGAGGCTCATTGTGGGCCCCTTCATAAGATTCATATATAATGAGCTGTCCACCAGCACAGGCATGGTTACATACTGCAGATGCATGAATAATCCACTACGAATACCATTTTCCCTTCACTCCCCTACACACCGTTCCCCGCAGGTCCTTCACTCTGGGTGTAGGTATACTCACACATCCACACAGTCAGTGGCAGCATAGCTATATGCATCCTTGTTCCCCTTTGAATACATTCCTAATTCCATTAAAGACAGTACTAACTAGTTTGTGAACTGTCACATGTTACAACTGGCACAAGGTTGACTAAGGCTTGGTCCTCCTTGTTGTTTAGTGTTCCCATACAGGGGACGGAGCAGCACACTCAGGCACCCTTACCTCCAGATCTGCTGGAACACGTAATCACGTTACCACTAAAATTGTTCGTTCTGAAGAAGATGGTCCAAACCGACTAAGCCATTGAACTCGGTCAACCTCTGTGGGTATGGCATTCACATAACCAGATGAGGTACTCCCCTGAGTCAGAGGGGGTTCTCCTTTTGTTTAGTGTACCTTTCTCACACACAGTAAGCTCTTTTTAAGGACATCCCATGCCAATAGGGATGAGCTTTTAACTGTGCATTTTTTGTTCCACTCGTAAACCATCTCATGTGGGTACAGTTGCAGCCTAAGGGTGAATAAAGATAGTACCGAAATTCCTATGGCACCAACCACTACATGTTCAGCATTTCAGCCATTTCTCACAGGATCTAATCACAAGTCTTGTTGTTGTAATTAATGTGTTGGTTCTCGCTGGACTTTTCTGCTCTCTTGTTGAAACTCTTTCTCTTTGAAAATTGTTCATTTAACTGATGAGAACTAGGGACAGTTTTTCTTGATCCCTCTTAGATAGGTGGTGCATTACTCGCCATCTAGGGACAGGCACCCTTGTTAGGGCAAGGGTGTTCTTCTTGAGGGACAGATAGGCCATTGTCTTTCTCATGTGCTACACAAATATGTTTTGAATATCATTTGCGTGACCTTTGAACTTTTTCCCCCACAGAACCGTTTAGGTTGTGTTTTCGATTACTGTTATGTAACGGTTAGGGAAGGCAGCTGTTTTCTCTGTTTCTACTAAACTAACCCTGTTGATATTTAATTCAACACCAAAACCAGCTCCCATTCCCTACTTTTGGCCAACTTCAATTTAGGCCTCAACAATCCCTCGGACAAAAATGAGCTCTCCCTGGCTAACGCCATCTCAGCCTCCAGCTTCTCACACTGCATCCTAAACTCCACACACACCAAAGGACGGATCCTCGATTGACTAGCCGACCTGAATTGTAACACCGACATCACTTCCAACACCCAGCGTACATGGTCCGACCATCACCTTATTGCCATCAATATCACCAAGAGCACTGAGCCCCTCAGCCCCCCGCTGGTTGCTGCAGCACCCCTCTTGAGAAACAAAAGAAACATTGAGGTAAATAATATATTACCCCTCCTACAACCTATCCTGACAGACCTGGACACACGAACCAATGACTCCTCGACGATGGCCGAACTCTACAAAAAAACTGTCCTTGCTGCAATTGACAAAATAGCCCCTCTCTCCTTACGAAAATCAAACCCAGCACCGCACATCAACTCATGGTTCATGTCCACACTCAAAGCATTGCGTTACGTAGTGCTAAGAGAACAGCCGAGGCCACTTGGAAAAAATACCATAGGGACCTTAACAAAACCAAATTTGCCAATGCAGCTCACTACTACAAACAGGCTATCCTCCAAACAAAAATGTTCTCCTTTAATGACAGAATAACCAACGCCAAATCTGGCACCAAAGAACTCTTTGCAATCCTAAGAGAACTAGAATACCCAATACCTACAGTATATGTTTGCATTAACGACACTAGCTAATGCACCAACATCCAGAAAGTTCTCTCTGATAAAATCTCATTACTACAAGCCAAAATCCCATCAAAGAAAAACACTATTCAACCTGACCAACCACCACATCTTATACCGTCCCCACTGGGCAACAATACTTTTCAACAATTCGAGTTCTCCTCTGTCTCAGAGTCAGAAATACTAAAGATCATCACCAGCCTCAAGCCCTCAAACTGCCAAGGCAACCCCTGCCCGGAAATGGGCCTCAAGGACTGTGCCCCTGAACTCACCCCCTTCATTACACACCTTATCAATGCCTTATTTGATAGCAGCACTGAGCCCATCAACTTAAAAAATGCCTGGGTACTCTTGCTATTAAAAAAGCCTTCTCTTGACCCTAACACACCAACCAACTATCAGCCAATCACCACAGTGCCCTTCCTACTCAAAATACTGGACAGAGCAGCCTACCTCCAGATCCAAAGCTATATGGAAGTCAACAAGTTCGTAGGCCTTCGCCAATCAGGTTTCTTCCCAAGACACGGAACAGAAACGACACTCCTGGGCCTGAATATGCAGATGGACGAGTACATTGACAAAGGCAAAATTCCCTTGCTCCTCCTACTCAACCTCTCTGCAGCATTTGACCTGGTCAATCATAAAATCCTATGTAGTCACTTGAAATCAGCAGTGCATTTTTCGCCTAAAGCCTTTCAGTGGATTCAATCATTCCTCTCGGATAGAACCACAAGAGTCTTTTCTCCGAGCGCAGCAGCCCAACCTAGCCCGGACACCTGTGGCGTCCCACAAGGCTCCTGCGTCTCCCCGATACTCTAAAATATATTCACTAAGCCCCTATTTGACCGCTTTGATGACTTGGGTGTCACCTACACGAACTATGCAGATGACACACAAATCCTCATTCCCATCACTGACTCCCATGACCTTGACTCAGCCAATCTCAACATCATATATCAAACTATCCAAACCTGGATGGCACACCACGGTCTATGTCTAAATGGCGGCAAAACTAAACTACTCCTACTAGGTTCTCAACTCCTAAAAAAACTTGACGACTCCTTCAAGGCCTTCAACATAGATAGCAACATCATAAACATCTCGAAAGAAGTAAAAACCTTGGGTTATTACCTAGACACTTCATTAACACAATCCAAACAAGTTAATGCAACATCTTCAGCAGCAACTTACACCTCTAAGTTGATTAACGCATGCAGACCCTGTCTATCTCCTGACAGCTGCACCACACTGGCTAGAGCTGTCATTTTGTCCAGACTGGACTATTGCAATGCTCTCTGTGCGGGCACAAAGAGTCAAAACATCAAAAAACTTCAGGTCCTACAAAACAATGCCATAAGAGCGGCCTTGAACATACCAAAAACTTCTCACATCTCCAACGTAAGAAGGCATGCACACCGGTTCCTGGTCCAAGAGCGCATTATCTTTAAAACTCTCACCTTGACCCACAAATGCACTGACCTACCTGGCTGACAAAATTATCAGATCCCAATCAATCAGGCCCACGCACACTGCACACAGACACATGCTAGTCACACATAGATTCAAGCTGCAGAAAGCAGGAGGCAGCAGCTTCCCCAGTTAGCCGGCAAACATTGGAACACATTACCAGATATACTAAGGTTAGAGGATTCCTTCTGGACCTTCAGAAAACAACTGAAAACACACCTCTTTCTTCAGGCGTCCACCAACTAAAGTATGTCGCTAACACAGAGTTATGTGGCCTACCACGCCCAACTTCTCAGCACCCTGTTTCCATCCTCTAGGTTTTCCCCTAGTATCAATGTTGGGGCTTCACATAACTAACTGTACTGCATATTTCTTACCCTCCATACTGTTGTACATGGTTTAATTGTCACACCATCTTGATTTCATATAAAGCTCAGTGGCCAGATGCCCCTGGGTTTGGCGTGCTATATAAATAGCAAAATAAATAAATAAAAGGTCTACAGACCTCCATCGTTGATATCAGATTTCAATGATGAAGTTATTCAGCTGTTAAACAACCTTAAGGGCCCAAATACAGCGACGTTACTTCTGGGAGACCTTAATAGATGGAGGGGAAATGACAAAGACAAAGAAGCGCTGAAACTTAAAAAAAAGGTTTAAATGACATTGGGCCTCATTACGAGTCCGGCGGTAACCGTGCCTGAAATTCCGGCAGGTTACTGCCTGACTCGTATTACCATTCCGCCTCTGTGATTTCCGAAATTACCGGGGCATTACGACCCCGATGACCCGGGAATTCCGGAGGCGGAATTCGGTAAATCCCCATTCCCATTGAGTCCCAGAGGACTCAATGGGAAGGGGGACAATGGAAACATCGGTTCCGTCTATGACGGAGCCAGTGTTTCCATTTCCGCCTGCAGGCGGGTGGTGTTAAACCCGCCAGGTCAGACCTGGCGGGAATGACACCTCCCGCCTGCAGAACCCAAGATCACCCGGTCCGGAAACAACAGTGGCGGCGTATTTACTGCCACCATTATTTCCATACCGGGTGACTCGTAATGAGGCCCATTGACTTCGTGGTTATGAATAAGGAACCCACCACACTAAAAGGTAATTAGCTGGACTGGTTGATAACCTGCAATTTAGACAACAGAATGGAAGAGGCCACACCATGTATATGGTCGGACCATCACAAAGTGAAATTTGCACTGACCATGCAAAAATGACTGCCATAAAGAAGGTATGAACACAAAAGAATCCAAAATAGAAACTTTAAAACAAATTACACCAGACCTGCTAGAGCAGTGTATAAAGAACATCATGACCTGTACTACTGAGGCAGATACATGTGACAAAATAGTACAAATATACAACACACAAGTACAAGAGCTGGAAGGCCCCAATGAAGTGTAAACTAGTCAGCGCCAACATTAATCACCAACAATGTTTTAATCCCCAGATAACCAGCTTAAAGAGGAAGAAGAGACAAATGGAAGGCAGATGGCTAAAACAAGCTACAAAGGACAATAAGAATAAATGGATGGCCATAGAGAAGCAATATAAAGAAAATATTAAAGAGGAAAAGAAAAACGTCTTTAATGAGCAGATCACAACAGCTTCTAACTCAAGTAATTTGTTTGAGATTCTGAAATCCATAGAAAAGCAGAAGGCTCTGTCCCCTCCCTTCCAACCATCACAAGAAGAACGTGAAAAGGTCCAGGAGGCTTTCAGTGATAAAATCCAGAAAGCAAGAGAGGCAATAAGGGAAATGCAAGTTGTTCTGCCCCATCAACAAAACCAACCGGTAGCCCAACAGACACAGAAGGTGACAGAAAAATGTGTGTTTAGCCCCATCACTATAGACTATATGAGAGCCCTCGTGGCAACTATGAGACATAGATCATGTGCTCAGAACATATTGCCTACCTAAAATAACACAAGGATATCGTTATATCTTTGCTCACGAGGATGGTAAATGAATCCTTCAGAGACGGTAAGATCCAAGAGGCCAATCAGACAGTTGCGGTCACTCCTCTAGTAAAAAAAACAAGCATGGACCAGAAGGATCCAAGAAATCTCTGCCCCATCACCAATTGCAATTTTCTGTGAAAATTATGAACATTCCAACTTCAAGCAGTCATAGAAGCCAGAGACATTCTCCACAAACAGCGGTCTGGCTTGAGAATGTCCCACAGCACTGACACGCCATGCTGGACCTCCAAACCCACATGCTCGGCATTATGGACAGGGACAAAGCGGGTATGCTGGTTTTATTAGACTTGTCTGCTTTGTTCAATTTGTTAGGCTATTAACAGCTCCAATGGGCATTGGAACACATGGGTAGCTGCTCATCAGAGGCCATTAGGTGGATGGCCTTGTTCCTGTCGGAAGGGAGATCAAAAATCCATTGGGGGAAAAATGTTCCCACTCAACACCCATCAACTGTGGTGTACCACAGGGGGCTAGCTTGTCCCCTCTGCTGTTTAATCTCTGTCATAGGTGTCTCTGCACAGTGCTCGATAACATCAGTGCCTACTTTACTAACTATGCAGATGACACTCAGCTGGTGGTGTATCTGAGTGGCTGTCATGACACTGATAACAGCAGGGTGACTTATATACACAACACCATTGAGGCATTGGGTGAAAGCCAATTGGATGTGCTTGAATGGGACCAAAGCTGAGCTGATGATCTTCGGGTCAGATCAAGCATGGGCCAAGTTAGGCCATGAATACAAGATGTTCCAGATCAAAGGCTCCCCCATCCAAGTCTCAGGAAAAGTAAAAACACTAGGGAAATACCTGGAAACATCTTTGAGTGCAGAAACACATGTTACCAACTTGAACAGAAACTCTCAGTATTACCTTCTAAACATATCAGACCTTAGCTGAATGCAAATAACAGCACAACCATTGCAAGGGCCACAATACTGTCTAGGCTAGACTATGTCTATGCCCTAGTGATAGGAGCAAGCAAGAGGTGCATTGCACGGTGCCAAACCATCCAAAATAATGTTGTAGGAATTGTTAGAACAAAAGCCAGAAGGAAGAATATTACAGCAGATAGGAAAGCCCTTCACTGGCTAGCAAGTGAGGATAGGATTACCTTCAAAACCATGACCATGGTACATTGTTGCTTATTCAGGCAAGCACCTGCTACTTGAAGGAAAATATCTTCCACTACACTCCGGGTCTCTCTCTCTAATATCAGAGGTATTGGGGCAGATTGACTGTCCTCCTACCAAAAGATCAAATGGGTTAGGGCAATCTTTTCCTGTAAAAGCGGCTCAGATATGGAATGGATTGGCTATGGATTTAAGATAATAGAACAATTACATAACTTTCAGGAAAGCATTGTAAATAAGAATTTTCAAATAATCTGACACGTAGGAATTGAGGTAGCAACTGATGCCCGGTTAAATGTGTTTGTCTGTGTCTAAATGTGCATGCCCAATGCCTGTGGGCTTCGGCGCAATATAAATAAATAAATAAAATAAACAAAAGGAACTAGGGATGACAATTTATCATTTTAAGATCCTCTCAGGGGGAGAGTAATTTATCACATAGATCGTCTGTGAAACATAGCACTGCTCTTTGTACATTCATTGAATCCAGCACGTATACATATTTTGTAAAGCTAACCCATTTTTCCCCATACCCTGCACCTTTGTAACTTAGCGGTAAGCACAGGCTCATTCCACACAGCCGGCACTCACATATCATACAACCACTACTGCACTAGCCCTCTGCCATAAGAATGAAGCTATCTTTAATGGAAAGAATTCAACTGCAGCCTCTCACATAATTCTCTATCTCCTTAAACACAATCCACCCCTATTTAGTTCATAGCTTACCTCAGTTGCACCCATCAACACTCCATTCAGGCATGGGTGTGTAGAAGGGCCTTAGCCACCATCACATAATTTTATTGGCTGAAATGCAAACACCCTGGGAGGAATTCAACCATCCGCATGGTGGCCGTGGGCTCGCCTGGGCTTTTTTAAACATTTTCAATACATGGAGTAATGGTAGACCGATCTGCAGAAAATATGCGCAGCTAATCCACACACATTTCCCTATGCTCGCACAATGACACAATCATAGACCTGTGTACTCCATACTACCGGCTGGACACCGCCTACAGACACAGTCCACCCCTATCATATTTAGTTCTAATGTGACAGCCAAGGATGGAACAATGGCATCCAAAAAAGGGGTAGGACAAAACCTTCCCCTGCCATAGACAGCTTGATTAACTGACAAAGGCTCAATTGAAATGCCCTTCTCTTTTGTTAGGTCCTGCAGCCAGGGGCAGCGATTAACATATCAACAGTGGGTACTTCAAACAGGCCCCAGGTGGCCTGGCTGCCGAGCATAACAAAGGAGACAGGAAACCCAACACCTTTTTTATGTAAATGTGTCAACCTGAAGCCAGCTCCCGCCTTCAGTATCAATGACAAGTGAATGGACCCATCTGCGTTGTTGTTACAGTAGGCAACCAGGCTAGGGAGACTCCATTCATAAGGTACGGGAATGTGGTTTGCAGGAGCCAGAGAGTCTGGTCTCTCAGCAGCTTCATGGGAGACTGCTTTAACAAGAACCACACAGGGAGGACCATTGCCCATAGAGAATCTTTCAACACAACAGACCGGAAGATGGTGGGACTTAGCACACGGGAGTGAGCCCCAAGCTCTTTCTGTTGAGAGAAGCGTTCCACCATATTAGTCCTGGAGTGCACCTTGTTACTGTTTTCTCCCCTTTACCTTTGCTGTTACAATGCAATCTGGTTATGTCTTCACACATAACCAGCGCCCAACGGAAAGATTTTGTCACTCAATTACACCAGCGCCACGCTGAGCTGAGTAAACATGGGCTTGGGCTTGAACAATACCCTTCATGCGACCAGTTGCTCACAGGCACTGCGGGTATGAGATCTATTTACTATAGCGCAACTGAGATTCTGAACGGCAACGCGACAACAAACCAGGCGCTAAGTGACTGCTCCTTAACACCGGCAGAGGAGGAGGTGTTCTTACCGTCTGCCAATGCCTTGAGCGAAAATGTGCCTACTACCAATGCATTGAGCGAAAATGTGCCAACTGAAAATCGCCGCCTTTCCCTCGATGTGGTAAACAAGTTACTGTTTGACTTAACTTGCATCAACAAAGCCCACGCTTTGAGGTTCAGCACTTTAATAACTAATGCTCAGTCTTTGAATAAATGTAATGACAATTCTACATGCGAAGACGCTCCATCACTCAATACGACGCAACGACTGAACCTCACTAAACGAAGAAGAACTGACGCAAACAGTTCAGGTAGTCTATGATGTTCACAAAGGAAAAAACCAAAACGGAAAGGTACTTCTAATCTGAACACTTACGCAAAGGAAAGGCTAATGGCAAATGTAACATATAGCCCGACTTATTCCATGCAAGACTCGACGTCTTCATCAGCATCTTCTGAACACTCTTCGGATGAGTCTTCTCAAATGGAGCATCCTCACTCAAAGGCTCCCATAGTCAAAACGCCTATGCATGAAAGGCGAGTACGGCGTCACAAAAGAGGGACACCCACGAATAATGCCAATTGGCTAAGTGAGATTCGATCGACAATAATATCGTCTATGGCAATCACCCTTGTACCATTCACGAAATTGTATGAACACCTAAATGAGAACATTAAAGATCTCTTAACATAGGTAGCAATACTGAACACAAAATTTGTCGAGCTGGAAAAAAATTGCAATTTAACTAAAGATGTCCAACAGACTTTATCCATTAAGCATGATTGCATGATGGACATCATAACTACTCATCTAAAAAATAATAATATAGACTAAAAAAATAGTGGCGGATTTGGCAAAGGAGGCGCTGAATATCTTTAAATACAAAAATTCTAACAAGGAAGGGACACAGAAGCCTCCCACATTTAGCATAGGCTGTCAAGTGGAGTCGATGTCCTCTGAGACTCCAAGTACTATTCAGACCCACTCACCGAAGATGAATGATGCCGTCAACGCTTTAAAATCCACGCAAGTTAGCAATGGGATTCGGGAACAGCTGACGAGCAAAGGGGGTGAACGTAAAGGGAAACCTTCGGTAAGTGAGGGCTCGGTTGATCTGTGCGAGGCACTCCCCCCTCAAAAGAACATCGAAGCCAGCTCATTTGCGGAAGCCTTGGAAATCAGGCGACTTCAAACCCGGCTCTTTCGAACCCACAGACTGCGTCATCCGCAACAAACACAGACTCAGGCTCTCAAACTCTTGACGATACGCACAAACCCATGAATATTGTGGGCATACTCAAATCTGCAGTCGCCTTCCTGTCTCTGGATTCAAACGCTACAACTATGACACTACAACTAGTCAACCACAAGTTGTGTCGAAGGCTGACACAGAGCACCGTGCTTTATTTGACATCTTTAAGAGTGCTCCCAGTCAGGCTCGCTCCAAATCGGTTCTTAATAATATGAAGATGAAAAAAATCAAAAAACTTACCACTGAAAAAATCGAGAGAGACAAATAACTCGAGAAATGTTTTGTGCAACTTAAAAACTGTAAATGTAACAGTAAATACAAACAATTGGAAAGAACAAACTCAAGTGCCATTAAATATAAAAACACTTGTGAGCAATGTTGCCGTAGATGAAGAGGTTGGGGAGGAGTCGGTTGACTTAACTAACTTATCCACATAAGACGACGATGAGCAAACAGAAGACAAAGAGTTCTTGGTGGTGGATGAAACGAACAGCGCAATGGTGGAAGACGGGCCGGCACTACCGGATCGTACCACCTCTCCTGATGCTATGAGGACTTCTACTAACCAACGTACATGTACGCTCCTCAAAAACGTGGCTACCAGCATAGCAAACAAGGAGCCAAGATCTTCCTAACAATGGAGGATAAACGGAAGGAGCTATCTAAGCACTCTACAACGACAAACCCTACTGAAACATCAAAGGGAACGTTGCCAGTCATACCTTGCAGTAACCCAAATAGTAGAGAGAACGTCCAGCCGACATCCAACTCAAGAAAGTATGCAGACTCGAAGTTAACGAAAATGCAGGGTTCTGCAAAGACCTTAAAGAAGTCACTAAATTGTAGCACAACAAACCGCCTGCGCTCCTCTATGAACGCTATGAAGTCATCAATGGACAGAACTGAGAATTCAACCCTCTACAAGGTGACATTGGAAAGAATTGACAATGTGGACAACCTGATCTTAAACCGCCACAATGTGCTGCGTCTGTTTCACCTAATTCCAAGTCTATGAACAATTGTATCTGAAGACTTGAGAATTGTTGAATTTTGTGATAACAAAAGAGACGACAATGTGACTCTGCATATGAACTCGAAAATAATCTTTGAAATTATATTGGAAGCAAGCCCTATTTGTTATCCCTTGGGTTTGACACTTATAAGAGCATGGACATGACCTTGGAAGAGAAGCCCGCCTTACAGCCGTCTGCCTTCAAGCTGACATGTCACCACTCCACCTCTGAACTACTCAGCCGAATTAATGACTATGAACAAGGGCAGACGGAAGGCTACTTTAGACAGGGCGAACAAATACAAATAACCATCGATGGATCTTCACCCTCACTAAGCACTTTGGTGGCGGATCCAGTCAAATCTAATGTGACAAATGACTGGGCATGGATTGCGGCTGCACTTAGTGGCAAATCATCTCTATAATGTCAGGCGTCGAATAAACAAATCCTAATCACAATTGGATCGTGGAACACAAGAGGTTTTAGTCATCTTTTTCATACACCTTGGCTACAAGACATTGACCTGGTTTGTTTACAGGAAACATGGCTAACTGGAAGCCCTACTTTACAAGACTTTGAAATTGTCCTCAATCCTGCCATTAAACAACTTAAAGGAAGACCAATGGCTGGTTTGCTGATTGCGGTAAGGAAATCTACTGGTCTCAGAATTGTTTCATCTTCTAATGTCTCTCCACTTATCCAAACAGCAAGAGTTTGCATTACAAATGCTAAAAACGGTGAACTAGAGGTTTTGAATATTATTAACGTCTATTGGAATCATTCCGTGATAACAATTACACTCTTTATCGATCAAATAACTGCCTTAATAGATGCACTCTTTGAAGATGAGGATTCTCCCAATTTGATCATATGTGGAGACCTCAACATTGAGTGCACGAAGTATGAAAACATGAAAAGTAGGAAAGCAGAAACCACCAGCCGCAAAGAAGCATAGCCAAATGGTGTCAGGAAATGGAAGCCAGAAGTATGTCAATGCTGAATGGCAATGTGACAGGGGATATCCCTGATAATCCAACGTGGAGACGAATGAACCAAAACTCTGTCTTGGACTACATGTTTGTGTCAGAGGCGATACAAACACAGGTATCTCAGTTCGAGGTTAAACTAATGAGCCATAGTGATCACGACATGGTGATAATGAGCCTAAATACATCAGGAGCGACACCATTTCCATCTTGGACCTACGACGTGTCTGTTCGATCCAGTAGAATATGCCTTGAACTTGCTGATGCAGAAGTAAATAAAATTGTGATCAACCTAAATCAAGCACACAACGAGGTTGAATATTGTCATCTGTTAACTGACTTCAGAGAACACAAGCAAGGGCTAAAACACAAAAAATGTGCACACAAACATAGTTTTGACTTACAGATGCAACAGCAAAAACGATCGATGAGACATGATTTACAAATGGTATCCATAGAGGGCAAAGATGCTCCTGTTGTCATCTTGGAGAGAAAAACAATCAAACAAGCCTTCAGGAATTGGTGTAAGTCCCATGAAGCCATCATGTTGCAGAATGACTCAGAGATAATGATGTCCAAACTACGGAACAAAAACTCAGCAGACTTCTGGAGAATTGTTAACAATAAATTTGCCCGGCAATATTCTCTACAGGCAAATCAAATCTATGAAGCAACATGGACCGTCTTTTACACCGAAATGTTCAGTGCTGTGGGTTGCATAGAGGACTCTTATTCCTCGAAATTGGCGAAATGGGACATAAAGTTCGACCGTCAGGACATTCTAACTGCAATCAAAAGAGTGAATGCATCCAGAGCTCCAGGCCCTGACGGTCTTACGATCTATACCATTAAGCATAACCCAGAAGCTTGGTCTGACTTCTGCATGACACTATTTCAAAGAATAGTAGATAAACGAATATCTCCAAAATCCTGGAAGAGTGCCATTGTAGTGCCAATCTTCAAGAAGGGTAACAGGGCAAACCCAGGTGATTACAGACCCATTGCCTTGTTAGATGTTATAGGTAAGATCTATGCGACCCGACTACAACAGATGCTGTTGAGGTGGGAGACCGAAAGTCATCACATAGATCCCAGACAGGCTGGGTTTGTGAAGGGAGTGGGCTGTGGTCTTAACCTTCTAATATTGAACCTCTTTAAGATGGAAGCTAGAAGACAAAACACAAAAATACATCTAGCGCTTTTAGACTTCTCCCATGCTTTTGACAGCATTGACCAGGGAATTCTCTGGAAAAAACTAAGAGAATGGAATTGTCCCCCTAGTCTTGCTGAAGCTATTAGAGAACTGCACTCTGACACAAACATCAGGATCAGGCAGGATCGAGAGGGGACTCTATCAAAACCCATTGAAACATTTAAGGGTGTGAAACAAGGCTGCCCGTTGCCAGCCATCATCTTTATCTGTTTCTATTGGACGTAGGAGAAGCCCTCAGTGAAGTCTCCTCTTTCCCCCCAAAGATGAACGGCACACATGAGTTGGCTTGTCCATGCAGACGAGCTTATATTATTAGACATGACACCTATCGGTTTGCAGTGGAAACTGAATGCCTTGGAAACATATGTGCGTCAAAATGGTCTGCAGATATGTGAGATATTAACACTCCAAAATCTACGATCTGTGAAGAAAAATCAGAGGAAACAAGCCTGGTTTCTTGAAAAGACAAAGATAGAGACCGTATGTGACACTAGATATTTGGGCATGAGAATAAGCTCAAAAATAGATGATGCTCCATGGGCGGACTTGGCAAAATCTAAATGTCGCCAATTGGCGTGTCATTATCAATAGGCAGTACGGGAAATTCTCCCTAAAACCCACGATCGCTTTTTATCAACAAAAAGCAGTTCCAGCAATAATTTATGGAGCCGAAAATGCACTGGGCTGTTCATGTGAGCTCTGGAGTATGCTTGAAAATATCTTTTACACTCGCGGAACATCAACAGCCTGTATTAGATACGAATTGGGGTTAATATCAATGCACGCTAGAGTGAGCTGAAATGTATTATATCTTTTCAGGAAAATTAATGTTCTTACACCAGTCTTGCAGTATGAGAGATTGAAACCCAAAAAGGAATCTGCTTGCAGTATGTTAACAATGTGACAAAAATACTGTATTGAGATTCTGGCACTGTATGACATTAAGCTATCAATGCTGCTAGAAAATCCTGATCTAGCTAAGAAAAAAGTGTGGAGTTGGGATTGGCATCATACTTGTGAACAAAGACACAAAACTAGAAATGATGGCTGATGTTCCAGGAGAGGCCAGAGCATACGGGAATCTGCAAACTTACCTGTCTCAATTGACTGAACTTAATGGACACCAAAGAACGTCGAGGTCTATACAATCCGAACACAGAGCTACTCTGCCGCTTTTGTAAATCCGGTAAAGAAACACTGAAACATTTAACTCTCTTTTGCCCTAGTCTACGCACATTGAGAACCAGGACTTTTGGTCCTGTATTTGCGAAATTGCAGACACTGAGTGCTGCAGAATGGTGGCAATGGATGTTTGAGGGATCAAACCGCACTCTCATGTTTGCCTTAGTAACATTTCTTGAGGAACTAAAACAATTTATGAAAGAAGGTGAAATTGATAAGAACACAGTATCCTCAGAAACTCGTAACTAAAATTATACTTACCATCATAGAACTCATTTTGGTCCTCAGAGCAATAATGTGAGTTTGCATGTCACTAGTAGGATCTGTCAGCGGAAAGGGTGTACGTTAAGATGTGAAGGCGGTAGTTTGTGAACTGTTTGATGTCATCTCTTATTTTTATATTAGTTTTCTTTTTAAAGGTTTGTATAAACCATATAAAAAAAATATTAAAAAAAAGAAGATTGTTGGCAGGGACCCCAGGATTGGTTCACAAACGGTAGGCTTAGACTACACCAATCACTGTGCCTCTCTTTTGGCATATCATCTGAAGTCTTCACAAGAAGTAAGAATGAAGAACTCCACCTTGGACCCTGGCTGAATGCACAGTCTGCCTTATAGCTTCCATCAGGCAAGGAAGTCCAGGATATCCAAGGAGAGAAGCAAGATCCCTCCCCTACATTTCTCCCAGGGAACAGAGGGAGAAAAGAACTCAGAGGACATCCAGCCACCAAAGAATCTGTACTCAGCAAGCACCCAGCATGTCCTACTAGCCTCTGGAGCAAGCTTCCTGGAAAGGAAGTGTCCAACGGTCTCTGAACCTACAACCAAGGACAAATCTGCTGCCTGCAACACACTACCTATTAAGGAAGCTAGGAGAAGTGCCTCAACAAGCATCTACCACTGTCCGCCTTAAAGGACATTTTCGAGCCAGTCGAGTTCCTCGATCCACAACCGACTGCAATGCTGACTGTGGTCAACCGCATTGCCGAAAATAACCTGAGATGTTTCGGGGCAGTGCTTCTGGACTGCTGATCAGCACTGAGGTGATTCCTGACCCTGAGTCTCTGTGTAGGGTACGACGTCCTTTCATTGCCAGTAATTGCAATGACTGCCATTTAAATGTGTGCATAATCACGAAAATGTTCATCACATTCTTTAGGGGGGTGGGAAAGGGCAGATAAGGGTTTGTGGGTAGGGAATAGGTAAGAAATTGGGAGGGGAGGATCTCATGTCTACTTTGAATCATGCTGCACATGCATTGTATTACTCTGACATCCCTAAACATTATATATTTGAGTCCAAAACCCATAAGTGGAATACAAGATAATGAGGAGCAGATACAACAATTGGCCGTATGTAGGATGCTGAACTTTCAACAGATTCTGTGAGATTTTGTTTGAGGTACTGCTCCTCCACGTAAAAGGAAAAAGATCCTGTACAAAAAGTGTTCTCTATTAACATAAATTACATTAAAATACACCACAAAATATGTTTGCACTATGAAAATATCTTTTTTTTTATGCACATATCCTGTGCACACTGGCTTTTTCACTAGTTGGGTAATAAATGTATTTTGCCTGTTGCAACTAACCAACAATGCACGACCTCTAGAGCAGATAAGCCTGCTGTTCCGTCCACATTACCAAAATTGGACAAGGAGGTTTATAATTTTAATTGTATGCTTGCTTATTCCAATCTGTCCAGAACCATTCTGGTGTATTAGAGGTGTGGGGCTGAATGATGATTTAGAAACCGACATTCACCCCTGCACTACTAGTACCTCAGAATTTGATTCATCACACACGCATAATAGCATCTCCCAATTCTCCCAAATTCAGACTCCAGTCCTTCTGAGGCCGTTCAACCAACAGTACGTTGGGACCATAATTATGGTGAAAGGCCCTATACAAATGACAAAATGAATGAATGAATGAATGAATGAATGTATGTGCTTAGTAACACTCGTAATAACTAATGAAGTGACTTATGAAACTGGCCCATTGTGGCTAAAAAAGTGGTCCATTCTGTCAAAAAACGGCACATCTATATTGGCCAGTCTGAGCCTGCCAGAGGGTTAGGGGAATGATGCGAGGAGTGCCATACACTACAGCAACATTTTATCAAGGTAATTGCCTCACTGTATTTGCAATCAAGTGACAATTGTGTCACACTTTGTCTGCCATGTTGCAAGAGTTAAAATAAAGCTGAATGATACTCTACAATGTTGTGGGCGTTTTGTGGGCGAATGGATAGATGGAAACCAGGAGCGAAATGTCGTATCTATTTTAAGCATATTAGTGGATGTCATGGTAACACAGCTCAAGTTTGCCGGGATGCAGAGCAAAGACTCTATTTGCTGCGAAAATTAGCAGTTTCCTGCATTGCCACCGATTGTGATGAAAATATTGCAATTATGTCAGTCTGTGGAAAATACTTAACAAGACATCATGCAGATTAAAACACACTATTTATTTGTTCCTTGGTGTCAAATAAAGTATAAATATTGCTTTAGTTTTGAATATCAAAATATGTACAAAACGTGTTTCCTATTCACCTAGAGTGACTGAGCAATGCATCCGAATTTATGAAAATGAAAAGAAAATGTCAATGGCAAAGAGCAAAATGTCACAAATAATATAAATACTGCATCCTCCTCAAAGAAGAAACTTTACATCTACATCAATGGAACGCCATGTACCTATTCTCAAGTGAATCCACTTGGGTCCTTAGATGTCTAACTTTAAATCAGTAGATCAATTTGACAACGTCTTCCCTTAAAACACACAGCGAAAGATATCCCAGCTGGAGTAATGCAGTTGGCGATCATCTAATCTGCGGGATCTCTCAGCTCCACATTACATTTGAAGGCGTGCCATGACCAGGTAACATCAAGTCACCGGAATTAAATGTTCACAATTGAGTACTGTGAACTTAATAGGGTATGTGCGACTGTACAATGAAATGCAGTGCTGAAGAGAACAGAGCTAGGAAAAAAAACGACAAATGACATTTGTAGCATGTTGAGCTCCAGAGAAACAAAGAAACATGCACAAAGAATAATTATTTATTTAATAGCTGTGAAAAAGAACTAAAGAAAATGTTAAATGTTAAATGTTAAAGGTATTTGTACCGCGCACCGTCACCAATGGAGTTGGTCCCCAGGCACTCTGGAGGATCTGTAAATGACAAGGTGGGATGGGTTAGTAAGGTGAAGAGGGAGTAGGATAGTGAGAGGAGTGGTGTTCTGTTGGCAGCTTCAACTCGGTATGCACCGGGTGCTGAGCTTTGGTGCGAGCATTGGATCGGTGTCAGCCCGTGTGTGCTGTTGGTGCGGTTTATGTGTTGTTGCAGGGTTGTGAAGTGCGTGCGGCTTGTTGTGCGAGAGATGGTTGTGTGAGTTTTTTGAGTGAGATCAGTATGCTGAGAGTTTGAGCTTACATTGGTTAGTAGGTTACCGGACATTTAACATGCTAATATTCACAGTTCTGTCGAAGTGTGGCACTTGCTAACCTTCACAATCCTATGTAGATGTGGTGCAGGCTAGTGTTCACAATTCTATTTAAGTGTGGGCATGCTAACATTCACAATCTTAACTAGATGTGATGCACGCTAATGTTCACAATGCTAAGTGTGGGCATGCTAACATTCACAATTTTATCTAGATGTGACGCAGGCTAATGTTCACAATTCTATCTAAGTGTGGGCATGCTAACATTCACAATCTTATCTAGATGAGACACAGGCTAGTGTTCACAATTCTGAGTGTGGCAGATGCTAACATTCAAGTTTCCCCTAAGTGTGGGCATGCTAACATTCACAGTCCTATCTAGATGCGACGCAGGCTAATGTTCACAATTCTATCTAAGTGTGGGCATGCTAACATTCAGACACAGGCTAGTGTTCACAATTCTGAGTGTGGCAGATGCTAACATTCAAGTTTTACCTAAGTGTGGGCATGCTAACATTCACAGTCGTATCTAGATGCGACGCAGGCTAATGTTCACAATTCTATCTAAGTGTGGGCATGCTAACATTCACAATCTTAACTAGATGAGACACATGCTAGTGTTCACAATTCTGAGTGTGGCAGATGCTAACATTCAAGTTTCACCTAAGTGTGGGCATGCTAACATTCACAGTCCTATCTAGATGCGACGCAGGCTAATGTTCACAATTCTATCTAAGTGTGGCATGCTAACATTCACAATCTTAACTAGATGTGACGCAGGCTAATGTTCACAATTCTAAGTGTGGGCATGCTAACATTCACAATCTTTTCTAGATGTGACACAGGCTAATGTTCACAATTCTATCTAAATGTGGGCATGCTAACATTCACAATCGTATCTAGATGTGATGCAGGCTAATGTTCACAATTTTAAGTGTGGGCATGCTAACATATATCAAGCATTATAAATCGACTTATGCACTCATACCCCTCAGTGAATCACCTACAAGATGATCAAAAGAAACTTAGGACGTTAGTACCATTTCTTGCTATTTATACCGACAGACTTACCAGGTCGATTTTTCTTTGGTTTCGCTGGAAAATGATTCTAACTAAAGAAATCCTGGTAAGGTATGGTATGCTATCTGTGGACTGAGCTATATGTCGATTCTGTAATCAAGAGAATATCTGTGAAACCTTAAAGCATCTACTAATATCTTGTAAGTTTATTCAAGGTTTATGAAGGAATTATCTAAACAAATATCAGGGATTTTGTCTGTCAGGAGGCACAGAGCTGCATTGGTCTGTTTATGCAGCTGGAGGTACTGCCTCGATTGTAGTGGTTGTTTTAGATGCTAACTCAACTGGATCAAATGATGATGTACTGTAGAAGATGTAGACCTTTCAAATTAATTGATTTCTTTTTAAATCTTACCGGTAAATTAAATCTTAATTGTATTTGCTGCTTTTGATGAATTATTATGTCTTTGTTTTATTATCTTGAATTTGTTAATGAATTGTTTGTGATCTAGTGATGCTTTTGTATAAAACGTTAAAGTTTGATTTATCTTTTTTCAACCAAAAAACAATCAACAAAATCAAAAAAAATAAGTAAAGTTAAACACTTGTCAATGCACGAGGCACAGAAGACTTCAGGAAAATGCAATCTCTGATCTTGCGGGATAAACTCACTAGCCTAAAGAAAAACATGAATCAGAAGGTAGAGCAACACTTCTTTTTTTTTTTTAACCTGTGAATGCCCGATCGAGGAAATGCCATCTTAGTTACGACTACGAAGTTGAAAAAATAACTCTTTTGACAGCTCTCTGAAAAACCTAATAACTTTGCCTACACCAGTCAAGTCACGTTCACAAGGATAGAAAACAAAACAGACCTCAGATAAGGGACTTAGACCGAATCAACAACACAGTTACGTCATTTCAATAGACCTTCTAGCAGGCCTCCAAAATGACATCAGGAAATACAATGCCTCTTCACCAAATGACATTTAAGGGTACTGTTGCACCTTAATGACGGCTGCTGCTGTTAGAAAAACAAAGGGAACTGCAAGCGAAACATACTATGCACATGAACCCTTCCATGAGAACCGCGACATGCACTACACCCCCTACCCATGCAGGGAGTGATTTGCAGGTCATCGTTCTCTGGCCCAGATGGATACACAATGTATCCACTGCAGAATAGATGGGAATGCCATGCACTCATAAATAGGCCGTGCCCACTCGCAGGTGCAGACACCACCATCAGAATTGCCCAATTGAAGGTTAAGATTACATTTTGAAAGTGTAAACACTCTGTGCCCTTAAAAGGGCAAACCCATTCAAAAATGTGAAAGTAAAACTGAGAAGCAAGAACTTGCTACACACTGTTCACAACGCAAACAGCTGCTGCTGACACACAGCGACTAAAGGCAGCACAGCACATGCAACCTCACCCAGCACTGGAGGCTATGTACACAGACACGCTCCTGTGCTAGAAGGAGCCATGCCCTGCTGTCTTAAACAAATACCCCCTCAACCACCCTCCATGGCTGATTCTTCTCTAGACACCAATCATACTCATCATTAATATACACATAGACATTATTCTGCAAAGGCCAGGCCCCATGATAAAAGAGCCAAGGAACGCTGCTATGCCGGGCACACTTTATGTAGAATACATTCAGAGACGGGTGAGCTAATTGCAATCAATAGCCCTGTTTTATTGTGAAGAACCTCTTTTGAAGAAAGAGTCCGTATGTAATGCAATAATTGTGAACACTGACATATAACCAATTTGAGTGGTGATACTCACCCTACTTGATGCTACGGGAATAAGGAAACTCCTGAATTTCTGTCCTGAAGAAGGTTGCAAGAACTAAGGGGCAACAAATGTTGATGCCCTGAAAAGACAACCGAAACACGTGTAGACATAGGTCGGTGTGATTAGGAACACACAGACGGTACCATCAGATGATTGGATGGAGGACTTTTGTTCACTGTGTAAATAAAATTTGAGGCTGTCCATTTAGGAGGCCAAAAGACATATATGCTAATGATTTGGTAACAAAGTTAAGAGTGGAAAGAATTGTAGGAGTGAATCAGTATGAATGTATTTTGTAGATATTTGTTTTTGTAAAATGTTTTATTTGTATTTTATATGAAATTCTGATATGCGAATAAAGGTTTTTAGAAATCGATAATTGAACATTTATTGGTATTTATGAATAAATAAATGTATTGAGAGGCTATTCCCTGTTCTGTTGGTCCAATTTATGTTGATTGTTATATGCCAGGCACACTACAAAGAACTGGTATGATGCCATCCACATGCATTCCCCAATGGGACGCACGCAGGAGATGCAACTGGTGCCTCATACAAACATCACTGTATCCCTCACACTTGCGGTGTTCATGATGGCGCCCACTGCCCAAAACAAAAGGAATGACACAAAATATATTAGGCAACACTGTCAATGTATTAATATAATATACACCCTTATTTACCTGCTGCATATTTGAGCCATAAACAATGAACACACATCTTTAAGTGTATTTAAAAAGGAATGGCAAGGTCTTCTCACTTGATCCTTGCACGTTCTTCTGCAAATGGATCAGCCTGTGTTGGATCAACAGCAGTGTTCAGCACGCTGCAATGCTGGCTCATGGGTGAGGGTGTAGAACCGAATGTTAGTGCACACCAAATTGTTAACCTTCTGGTCAATTTGATACTAATGTTAGTAAGGTTTAGGTGCGGGGGAGTAATAACGACCCTGACACAAGATCGTAGTACAAATAGTTTAACAAAGAGTCCAATCTGTGGACTCTCCCGTCCCCCGCACACTTTATTGCTGAAACTCAGCCAAAAATTAGTAAAAAGTAAAAGTCACCTATTCAAAATTCATTTTTTGACTGTAACAGTACAGCTTAATCAAGTAACTGAAGGTAATTTATTGATTCCTGTTTTCTGCAGAGGCCAAACAGTCTCGTTTGTGCTTGACGCGTTTCCGGGAGAGACCCCTTCGTCAATAGCAAATCATACTGAAAAGAAAGATCCAAACGCATATATAACAACTGTAAAATCTCCAATCTCTGTTTATACACTGCGTCAAAGTGATATTCATCAGTCCATGTTTATCCCTCGTCCTCACGCCCATGCTCAAAGGCAAGCACACATTTCTACCGATATATCAGTGAACCAACAACCTGTGACATCGTGGTTGTCCAAATGGACAATATGAGAAAGCTTACATTTAATGTACCCTCTACCGTGTTGAAACCACACCCATGCACTATGTGGTAGGGCTTAATACAAGCTAGATGGTCAAGGACCTACCTGTCTTTTGTCTTAGTAACTCTAAGTCCTGAGAATCAGAGCTTTCTTGATTCTGTGAAATTCCGAAGACAATGAGGGAGAATCTACATCAAAAGTGTGTCCAATAACTGGCAGTTAGTTCTAATCTACTTATCCTACCCGCTCCTATTCAAACAGATCCGAAAATAAGTCTTCTAGTGCGTGCAGCACATTGAATGTTCGAAAAGGGAAATGTAAAGGAAATATTTAAAAATGGTATTTATTAAAAAATATATATATATGTTGCTCAATAAAAAGGGAACCAGTTAGAATCCATTTCATGTAACATGATTTCTGAAAGAATTAACAGTTGACATTTCTGGAAATTGACTGAAAGATGGCGGCCATTGAAACTAATATTCATCACCCTCTTGTGCTTTTCACAGGCGAGTGGAATGTATGAAAAGAAAATCGGGTCCCCTGCTTTGTTTGCAAGCATTGGAAGGGAACATCAGGGCATCAGGAAAATAATGCCCTATTGAAGAAACAAAGACATTCTTGGCTGATGATTTTTGTGAACTTTAAGAGAAACAGATTGTTTGTGCCCAAATTGTACTTTTGATAGAACACTAGGTTCCCCAATGCAGATCTGATTAATTAAACAGTATATTGGCTGCCTGGATAAAGAATAATATATAAAATGTTGTTTCCAAAAGCTTCGTGCTAAGTTCCCCGCCAATCCAGTGTGATGTCTGTGTGCATTGCAAGACAACTCAGAGGAAGTTCTCTGTCCAATCTCTCGGTAGGCTATCACATTCTAACACTCCTTTCTGGCTTGCTGATGCAGAGAAAGGGATCTGCCAAATCTCTCTGCAGGCCATCAAAGTCTGAAAATCCATTCTGAGATGGCTAGATGATACAGAGGAAGGGCTTTGCCAAATCTCTTGGCAAGCCATCACATTTTGATAATCCATTCTAAGGTTGCTAGCTGATACAGAGGAAGGGCTTTGCCAACTCTCTTGGCAGGCCATTACATCCTGACAATCCATTCTGAGGTTGCTAGCTAATTCAGAGGAAGTGCTCTGCCAAATCTCTCGGCAGGCCATCACATCAGGACAATCCATTCAGTGGTGGATAGCTGATACTGAGGACGGGGCTCTACCACATCTCTCAACAGGCATCACATTCTGTCAATCCATTCTGAGGAAGCAAGCTGATATAGTCTGACAAATCACAAGGCAGGCCATAACATCCTGAAAATCCATTCTGATGTTGCTAGCTGATACTGAGCATGGGGCTCTACCAAATCTCTCAACAGGCCTCACATTTTGTCAATCCATTCTGAGGAAGCAAGCTGATATAGTCTGACAAATCCCTTTTGGCACTTGAGAAAACAAATTGCACAGATCAATAATGATCACACACCTCAATTGTTTCAGAATTTTCATTACAGTTCAAAACAATCACATATGAATGTCTACTGAGAGACACAACACAGTACACCATTTTTGCATTTCAACGGTAATGTACGTTTATATGAGGTACATGTCCAAGATGCATTGCTTGGAGTTAGGTACAAATATCGGACATACTACAAATCTTACTGTCAAGGCATGACATGGGTCAGAAAGAGCAGTGAGTGTTTTGCACCACTGTGTCTCTAAAAGTCAATTTCTACACCACAGTGTTTCAGCTCTTCTGTGGCAGGAGTATAAGCCTTTCTTAAATGGGCCTTCGTCAGGACAAGGAGACTTGGACATCTCAGTGTTCTGTGTGTGCTGTCGGAAACAGATAAGGCACAGTGAGGCAAGGTGCTATCAGGGTCGGTGGGGTATCAATAGGATTTGAGGAAACAAATTGAATATGATAATGAGTAATCCCTGTCTAGTTACAACAGGTAGAGCTGACCGTGTCTGCCGATGGCTGAGTCACGGGAAGCTGAGAAAACGGCACTCTGGATCAGTCAGGTGTTGCTAAGTATAAATAGCTTGTCAAGGGACACAGGTCCTATCTGTAGGAAAATACTTTACTAAATGTAAATGTAAGAATCAAATATATGTACATCTATATTTAGAGTAGGGTCCACTGCTTACCTTTCTACTGGCAGCAAGGAGTACTTCATTATCAAGTGCTGGGCTGCTGGTAGATGGCCCAAAAGAATGAGCAAACATTCAGAACCAAATCTAGTTTGGACTCCCCAGTGTCACTAGTCACTGCTGGCCATGAATGATGAGGCACTTTATTACCTTTGTGCTGTTAGAAGTAGTCTTGTTTAACAAGATGGATGGTTCACCGGCTGTGTAATGCCGTGAGTTGAGGCGTGCAGTGGCCAGGAATGCAGGAAACCCTGAGTGGTGGTTCCTGAAAGTTAAACAGAGTGAGCGCATTGATCGTAAGTGAATGAAAGTGGAGGGTGGAAGAGCGAAGCGGACCGATCTCAGAAGCAACACTGATTCCACACCCACTGACTTAATTTTAGAATGTACCAGGCTTGCCATGGCAGAGAATGTTTTCCTATTTAAACGCCAAATTTGCAAACAAATGACAGGGGTTAGCATGGGGGCTACCTTTGCCCCAGACATCACCAATTTATTCATGGCTCAGTACGAAATCAACAACATCTTCTCCAACGAGAATCCTTTGAAACCACACATTGAGATGTGGAAGCGATATATAGACCATGTCATCCCGATTTGGAATGGCTCATCTCAAGACCTGTCTTTGTTTCACCATTGGTTAAACCAACGGAATCCACACATCAAATTCACTATGCAGTGGGACCACAACAGTATCTTCCTCGACCTTCACATTTACAGAATAGGGGATCAATTCAAGAGAGAGCTTCTCCGAAAACCAACGGACAGAAATAGCCTGCTTCATTTTAACAGCTATCACCTGGTTCAATTGTGTCTGATGTCAGGGCATCATATTCAGACAAATAATTCTGAGGTTGCTGGCTGATTCCGACAACCCATTCTGAAGTGCTTAGCTGTTACAGAGGAAGGATCTGCCAAATCTCTCGGCAGTCCATCACATTCTGACAATCCATTCTGAGGTTTCTAGCTGATTCAGAGAGAGGGCTCTGCTGAATCTCTCAGCAGCTATCACATTTGGACAATCCATTCTGAAGTGCTTAGCTGTTACAGAGGAAGGATCTGCCAAATCTCTCGGCAGTCCATCACATTCTGACAATCCACTCTGAGGTTTCTAGCTGATTCAGAGAGAGGGCTCTGCTGAATCTCTCAGCAGCTATCACATTTGGACAATCCATTCTGAAGTGCTTAGCTGTTACAGAGGAAGGATCTGCCAAATCTCTCGGCAGTCCATCACATTCTGACAATCCATTCTGAGGTTTCTAGCTGATTCAGAGAGAGGGCTCTGCTGAATCTCTCAGCAGCTATCACATTTGGACAATCCATTCTGAAGTGCTTAGCTGTTACAGAGGAAGGATCTGCCAAATCTCTCGGCAGTCCATCACATTCTGACAATCCACTCTGAGGTTTCTAGCTGATTCAGAGAGAGGGCTCTGCTGAATCTCTCAGCAGCTATCACATTTGGACAATCCATTCTGAAGTGCTTAGCTGTTACAGAGGAAGGATCTGCCAAATCTCTCGGCAGTCCATCACATTCTGACAATCCACTCTGAGGTTTCTAGCTGATTCAGAGAGAGGGCTCTGCTGAATCTCTCAGCAGCTATCACATTTGGACAATCCATTCTGAAGTGCTTAGCTGTTACAGAGGAAGGATCTGCCAAATCTCTCGGCAGTCCATCACATTCTGACAATCCACTCTGAGGTTTCTAGCTGATTCAGAGAGAGGGCTCTGCTGAATCTCTCAGCAGCTATCACATTTGGACAATCCATTCTGAAGTGCTTAGCTGTTACAGAGGAAGGATCTGCCAAATCTCTCGGCAGTCCATCACATTCTGACAATCCACTCTGAGGTTTCTAGCTGATTCAGAGAGAGGGCTCTGCTGAATCTCTCAGCAGCTATCACATTTGGACAATCCATTCTGAAGTGCTTAGCTGTTACAGAGGAAGGATCTGCCAAATCTCTCGGCAGTCCATCACATTCTGACAATCCATTCTGAGGTTTCTAGCTGATTCAGAGAGAGGGCTCTGCTGAATCTCTCAGCAGCTATCACATTTGGACAATCCATTCTGAAGTGCTTAGCTGTTACAGAGGAAGGATCTGCCAAATCTCTCGGCAGTCCATCACATTCTGACAATCCATTCTGAGGTTTCTAGCTGATTCAGAGAGAGGGCTCTGCTGAATCTCTCAGCAGCTATCACATTTGGACAATCCATTCTGAAGTGCTTAGCTGTTACAGAGGAAGGATCTGCCAAATCTCTCGGCAGTCCATCACATTCTGACAATCCATTCTGAGGTTTCTAGCTGATTCAGAGAGAGGGCTCTGCTGAATCTCTCAGCAGCTATCACATTTGGACAATCCATTCTGAAGTGCTTAGCTGTTACAGAGGAAGGATCTGCCAAATCTCTCGGCAGTCCATCACATTCTGACAATCCATTCTGAGGTTTCTAGCTGATTCAGAGAGAGGGCTCTGCTGAATCTCTCAGCAGCTATCACATTTGGACAATCCATTCTGAAGTGCTTAGCTGTTACAGAGGAAGGATCTGCCAAATCTCTCGGCAGTCCATCACATTCTGACAATCCATTCTGAGGTTTCTAGCTGATTCAGAGAGAGGGCTCTGCTGAATCTCTCAGCAGCTATCACATTTGGACAATCCATTCTGAAGTGCTTAGCTGTTACAGAGGAAGGATCTGCCAAATCTCTCGGCAGTCCATCACATTCTGACAATCCATTCTGAGGTTTCTAGCTGATTCAGAGAGAGGGCTCTGCTGAATCTCTCAGCAGCTATCACATTTGGACAATCCATTCTGAAGTGCTTAGCTGTTACAGAGGAAGGATCTGCCAAATCTCTCGGCAGTCCATCACATTCTGACAATCCATTCTGAGGTTTCTAGCTGATTCAGAGAGAGGGCTCTGCTGAATCTCTCAGCAGCTATCACATTTGGACAATCCATTCTGAAGTGCTTAGCTGTTACAGAGGAAGGATCTGCCAAATCTCTCGGCAGTCCATCACATTCTGACAATCCATTCTGAGGTTTCTAGCTGATTCAGAGAGAGGGCTCTGCTGAATCTCTCAGCAGCTATCACATTTGGACAATCCATTCTGAAGTGCTTAGCTGTTACAGAGGAAGGATCTGCCAAATCTCTCGGCAGTCCATCACATTCTGACAATCCATTCTGAGGTTTCTAGCTGATTCAGAGAGAGGGCTCTGCTGAATCTCTCAGCAGCTATCACATTTGGACAATCCATTCTGAACTGGTTAGCTGATACAGAGGAAGGTCTCTACCAAATCTCTCAGGAGGACTCACATTCTGACAATCCATTCTGAGATGAATAGCTGATACAGAGGAAAGGCTCAGCCAAATCTCTCTGCAGGCCCTCACATTCGGACAATCTTTTCTGAGGTTGCTGGCTGATACAGAGGAACTGCTCTGCCAAATCTCTCGGCAGGCATCACATTCTGACAACCCATTCTGAGATGGATAGCTGATATAGAGGAAGGGCTCTGCCAAATCTCAAGGCAGACCATCACATTCTGACAATCCATTCTGAGGTTGCTAGCTGATACAGAGGAAGGGCTCTGTCAAATCTCTTGGCAAGCCATCTAATTCAGACAATCCATTCTGAGGTTGCTAGCTGATACAGAGGAAGGGCCATGACAAATCTCTTGGCGAGCCATCACATCGGGATAATCCATTCTGAGGTGGATTGCTGATAAAGAGGAAGGGTTCTACCAAATCTCCCAACAGGCCTCAAATTCTGACAATCCATTCTGTGGTGGCAAGCTAGTACGGTGGGATGAGCTCTGCCAAATCTCGAGTCAGGCCATCACATTCTGGCAATCCATTCTGAGGAAGCAAGCTGATATTGGTATTGGTATTTTTTATTTATAAAGCGCTTAGACACAAAATGAGTGCTTCAAAGCTCTCCAAGATAGAGGGGAACATGGGATCAAATCATTCATAAGGCCTTAAGAACATGGCATGATAACCTGTTCTGAGATGGGAGTTTGCAGCACACGCTTTTTGCTCACTGCACCTTTCACAGATGGGAAATATCCATTTCCATATCAGTCTTTGTCCCACCCACATGGGCAATCCAGCACCGAAATGCTATGGCAATTCCTCTCTGAAAAAGAGTACCAACAGCAACCCCATACACATGTTTCAGCCTTGTTGGGCCTCATCAGTGAGGTGAAGCTGCGCCTCTCTGAGCACAGTGGGTAGGGAGCCCACGTCTGGTTGCCCCCAGGTGACTTAGGGTGACCAACCCCAAGTTCCTTGCAAATATGTCAAAAAAAAGTTAGCAGGCGCTCCTCTCTAGAAAGAACATGGCATAATAACCTGTTCTGGGATGAGAGTTTGCAGCACACGCTTTTTGCTCACTGCACCTTCCACAGATGGGAAATATCCATTTGAATATCAGTCTTTGTCCCACCCACATGGGCAGTCCAGCACCGAAATGCTATGGCAATTCCTCTCTGAACAAGAGTACCAACAGCAACCCCATACACATGTTTCAGCCTTGTTGGGCCTCATCAGTGAGGTGAAGCTGCGCCTCTCTGAGCACAGTGAGCAGGGAGTCCACGGGAGTCTGAGGTGGCTAGCTGATACAGAGGAAGGGCTTTGCCTAATCCCGAGGCAGGCCTCACATTATGACAATCCATTCTGAGGTGGCTAGCTGATACAGAGGAAGGTCTCTGCCAAATCATGAGCCAGGCCATCACATTCTTACAATGCATTCTGAGGTGGCGAGCTGATATAGAGGAAGGGCTCTACCACATCTCTCTGTGGCTCTTTGAGTATTGAATTCCAGGCATAATTTTGCCAGCACATTTCGAGGCAGCATTAACTTGCCAATCTTAGAGAGGACATTGTCAAGTCCTGGGTCCTTCCTTGCAATCAGACCAATTGACAAATCAAACCCATAAGGTCTTTCTATATGGGTTATGTTCTGTGAAGTGGACCAACATTCTAATTGTAAGAATACTTGAGGAATACAAAATGTAATGTTTTATAGTGGATGCAGACTATTTTCAGAAAGGACGGGTCAATGTGCTTTTATATTAATGAATGAATTAATTTCATTAATATGAATGCTCTAGATAATAAATGATTGAGCAATAACAATTAATTCTGTTCACATTTCTCTATATGGGAAATGATTACTGGTACTCACATCTCAAAATGTAGGGAGTACTAAGTACAGAGATGTCATAACGATTCAGAGTTTGTCTTGGCACAAATAAAAGGGATCTCTATTTATGTGCCCTAGACACCGAACAGAAATCAATAGTTCCCGTTCTCCTTTTCTATGGAAAAAAAGAAATTGCAGGTTCTAAGGGATCCTTCAACTTGTATGGGAAAAAAGGTATGCATCCACACACATTTTAGAAGACGTCGAAAGAGTATCATGTTTATCTGCCGTATGAACAAAATGATGTTTAATCTAAAAGCATTTCAGCATATGCCAAGTATAAGTAGATATTTGCATTGGCACATTTTGTTTAGAAGCATTATGTTCCTGAAAATAAAGCGATTAAAATGTTAATATTGTTTTGAGCGCGATATTGTTTGGAAATGTGTTTAAGCGAACCCATGTCATGTTTTCAAAAGGTCAGTTGAATGTTTTAATACATTGACTCATGTTAGTTCTGAATCGATGCTTTTTAGGTCATCATAACATTGCAGGATGAATTTGATGTAATCTGGTATCACTCAGAACAAGGGAAAACCAAATATAAAATAAAATGATATATCATTTAAAAGATTTCTGTGCTGAAGGGAGTGTTTTCCCTAGACGTGTGTTCTCGTATCTCTTCTCTGACAGGGACCGACATCCTGGGCCCTGGCACACAGCCATTGGCAGACTATACTTTGTGCATGCCAACCCACAAATGACACCATTGTAATCATGCAGCAAAAGACACACAGCTCTGGGACTTTCCAATCAGCGCTGTGCTCGGCACATAATCAAGAAGCAACCTGCATGCCCACAATGTGATGAGGTACACTTGCAAGAACTCGGCCAGAGCCATCGGCTCTAGCCAATAGCACTTGTACCGTTCCCATCTAGATTCTGTGAGGGCAATAATAAAAAAAAAACCTCACAATTCACCCTAATTTGCTGCACCAGCCTATCCAAGGATAAAAGAGGCGGATCAGATCTGTCCATCATGTTATGCAGCACCTGAGGGATTCAGAACAGCTTTGTCAAAGGCAGCAGCCTGTACTACTGTCAGCTCTGTGGAAGCCCAGCAGGGCAGCATTTCTGAGGCTAAGACACCCTCTGGGGAGTAGTACTAGTCAGACACCTCCATCAACGTTGCTGACACCCAGCCAAAAGAACCTTCAGCTGTGTACAGGGAAACCGCCGCAGATGCTGCAGCACGTACCACTAATGAAACACGTGACATTACTGACAATGGCACTCCACAAAGTGCCCTCGAGATGTCAAAGCATGAGTGCACAACCTCAAAGAGGGACTGAAACATGGCAGACTACTTCAAAGAATAATTGCATGTGCTGACCCAACAAGTAAGGCCTCATTTAAGTTAGGACAGACAAGGAGGAGCAGAAGACTTCTGCACACGGAGCCAGGTCAGTGGGAGTGTTGCACAACTCAAGAAAAAATACTGCTGAAAGCATTTGCCCATCAAGCGTCATATAATGATAGCGATCATCAGGGAGGAAGGACAGCTCAGTGGCAACACGTTTGTCTTGGAAGCAGGACAACGCACGCGCTTGGAAACAACTCTATGGAATTAAGCCCATTATAAAAGAACAATTATAATTATAATTATAATCAAATTAACGTCAAGAGAATGCACCACATGGGATGTTTGCCAGTGGGCTCACGGGTTATCAGGTCTCCGGCATGGTGCATGCCAACGCAGACGAACAAAGAAAGTCCCATTGCACCTCCTGTGTATGAAGTTGAATGTCCGCCAAAGCTAAGTGTGTGAACGCCTACGTCCTTGCATCACAACTGAGTTATGGGAGGTTGGCATGTGGAAAGGAAAGGAGAGATGGAGTCTAGCCATGCATTGTTGGGCCCACCCTTTATTTCTATACTTGTGTCTTCAAGTGCCATTCCACTGTGCACACTATTCAGGAAGGTAAACGTACACATGCATTCACATAACACATCCGTATGCACTGCTACTGCAGGGCATGCCTGACAGTGAGCGTAACTGATGTCAGGAAATACGAGTGCCATATCTGTGAAATTAGTAAGCCACCTGTCTTGCTGGGTAATAACAATACTTCTCTTCTGACTACACAGTAATGGAGGTCACAATTACTGACTGCATTGTACACAAGGCCACACTCTCCTAGAAAGTCATTTTGCCTTATTTGCAAAATTTGGACCAGGAAAAGAGGTATGGAGGTCTGCTGGGTACTGGCCATCGAAGGTGCAGGCAGAGGAGTGTATCACAGCAGGAGATCTCAGCCTGTATCAATGGATATATGCATGCAGAGCTCCCAGGGCTTCCAATTCCAAGCGTTAGAATGCCACCCACTATTGGTGGCTTGTAGTTTTGGCTTTTTAATTTTAACTTTATTAGAAGTCCCATGATTCCAAGACAAAATATGACTGAATGATTTTCTCATGCATAGAATGGGGATACTCGGGAGCTCTGCACGGGCCATGCGGACACAGCTTACATGGCGATGTCATCCACACAATAGTTGAATGCAGAAAAGCATTATAGTATAGTGCCACACATGTCTTGCAACCATTTAGGACGGGATTGTGAGTAACGTCTTCAGATGTCAACATTTTGTTTAAAAGCGAGAGGAATTTAAGTGAGTCAAAATAATCCTTATCCTTATATTCCATATCCCAGGGTTATAAGGCCCAGCATACTTCTTGACCACACCACTCTGATCTGCAAAGTATCACAGTTTTCGTCAGAGGCGTTCTTCCCACATTTTTGCTAACACAAACCCCCATCAGTAAGAACATATTACTTGCTTTTGTTTTAGGGGAAACCTTATCAGCTGAAATAATGGTAACCCCTTTCCCTGCACTACAGTTATAATTCCCAGAAGCTGTTTCTCTCCCTTGCAATGGTTTTTCACTAGGCTGAAGGTATTATCACCCTGCAGCCTAAGGTATCACTCCTGGTGTGAACTTGAATAGTATCTAGCTTTTGGTTTCTACCTTCTGAACCCTTCCAGAGTTTGGTAGAACACTTCACGTGCCAGGAGTGGATGAAACATTGTCAATGGAAGGAGATGGTTAAAGGGGTAGTTCGGTCAGAAATTATATTGACCCAATTGATCGGGCATGTATTTTAGAGCATACATCGATTGTTCTTAAAAAAAAAATCCAATGCACCTGACCCACGTTCTTCTCGCTTTAACACATGCGAAAACGGTGGTCATGTACGGCCATCTTGTGCTAAACTAATCAATTGATCTGTCGTCCTAGGTTCAAGTACCCTTGCAGCGCTAATTTAGATCACCCAAACCTAACACTGACATCACTGGATGCTCACGCTCCATTTCACAACCCCAATGCACGTCTCATGTCAACGTCCTCTGTGCACAATCTATTGACGTGTCTCCATGAAATGCCAAGATGCCTCATTCCTCGAAAAGTGTAAACAAACCCTTTTTGATCACATAACGTTGAGTTTTATATTTCCTTCGTGTCATTGTAATTCATTTCAAGCTTCCCTGACTTGTTTCTGCTCTGTTCAGCTATCTACCAAGTACGACCCACTAAGAACCGATACTTATACTGCCTAAAACGAATTAACTCAGTAGTGGCTTTTCATTTCTTATATTATGGAAAAATGTCTTTACAAAACCATAAAGACCATAATCGGGGAGCATAAGGTGTGAGTTGGGAGTATGATATGGTAATGTGACAGAGCATTTGAGTATCTGGATGAATGAGAGTGAGGTTCGGGAATATAAATTGTGAAGGGGAATTGGTGAGACATGTGAGGTGTGTTGGGGAGAGAGGTGCGTGTGTGTGGGGATTGAAGAACATATAAGGGGGATATTTTCAGCATTGTAACTGATGATGATCAATACCGTTAATAATATTATATAAGCATGCACATTAAACCAAAAAGCGTAGCCAAACAAACACTGTTATGCCAAGCCCGAGACATCTGGGACTCTTCCTAATAAATTGATTTTAAAAAAGGTGCAAATAATGACCCCCTGGCTCTCTTGTAGCCTTGCACACTGCCCCTTTCCTGCAATGCGCCAATCTTGCACCCTCCAGTAAACAAAATATGATGCAAAAAAGGCTGCAATGAATTAAGGTTTGTGCCATTTCATGATGCAAAATGTGCAGCTTCATTCCGCATAAGAGTATCATAAAAGATTGGTGTGCTTTAACAAGTTTATTGGCCT